>NC_081411.1:413264388-413573555 GCF_030272615.1 Cryptomeria japonica | reverse complement strand
ATAAATAAACTATTGAGGATATACATATGATCCATAAAACATCAAGTCATGAAAAGGGAATGGAAGCGACGTAGCTTGCTTCTAAAGAGAAATGCGGCACTTTTCCCTTTCACCGAAGCACATCAAGGAAAGAATTTGTTAGGATAACTAGTGAACAACTGAGAGGGGGGGTTTGAATTAGTTGTTAATAGACTATAACTTTTAATCCACAATATAACCTTAAACAGATCAAGTATCGGTAAAGCACAAATAGATGTTGGTAGGAACAGATACCGATAAACAATACAACTTAACAATTAACCAGATAATCAATGTAAAGCAACCATACCACATAACACCATGATTTGTACATGGAAAACCCTGAAAGGGAAAAACCATGGTGGGAAACCTACCCACAGTCAGATGATACTTCTGCAGAAAGTATGTGTTACAATGAGGGGCCTACACTTGCAGGAAAGCACACTGCCTAGAGCATACTACTCATTACAAAAGAATCTCACCGACTACAGAGAGGCTACAACCTTCTCAAGATAAATGGACAAAAATCCAATAGAGTGAACTTCTAGAAATAACATCTACTATGCCTCATTACAGTCCCGATTAAGCTCAATGTCGGATGACTAAATCCTCTTCTGAATCCAATCTGATCACCAATTATCGATCAACTCCTCTACTTGAATGATATTACAATATTCGCAATTACATTCCTCGATCATGACTTTTTCAATAATAATAATAATTTTTACAGAGAGTTTCTACCTCTTATTTATATAAACCCTAAGGCCTAAACCAATTAGATCGACCACCTAAAGATATTACAATGAGATCATCACATAATTCCTTTTTACAATGATATTTTATGTCATCTTAAGACCAAAACAATTATAGAAAACCCATAAAACATCTTGAAACATCCAATTAACATGTAGAGTACATGCTAGCATAATACCAGTCCATAAGCTAGATAGGTACCAGACCTATTTTGGGTCCACCATGCCAAGGCAACATCTTAAAGCACAATCAACGAATATCTTCAGCATCCCGAAATCCATCTAGAAGCTGCACCAATACCACTTATGCATCCTGTCAGAAATCCTCATTGAAATCTCTGTCGGTAAAGCCTTAAACCAATGCTGGTAAGGGTTTACCAGAGTGTATGATAACATCCAATTACCAAGCCAATACCAACTAACCAAAAAATTCTCATGGAGCATATAACAAATGAAATCCAATATACTTCACTAATCCAAACATGTCAGAAGGGCGAACAGATAATCTCTTTTGTCGGTAACACTGGATCTTATACCGGTAATATGTCTGTCGGTAACCATCCATATCAGCTAATATAAACCTATCAGCCGGTAACAACTAGTGTTGACATTAATGAAAAAACATCAATACAACACATAATCAATTCATCCATAATGCCAACAATCTCCCCCTTTGGCATTGATGGCAACACTAGATGTGAAAAACATCTAAGTACTAAGAAGTGCCAAAACAAGTCTCCCCCTAAGAATGATATCCACATAAGGTTCTGAACGGTTCTGAACAAATATCTCTCCCCAATGTATACAAATTTTATTTTATTTTCACATCAATATCTCTCCCCCTTTGAAATCAATGCCAGAAACTTGACAAAAATATCAAAGGGATTATATAAACATCTGAATCTCAAAGCTAACTACTCCCCTTGAGTAGTAGCACCATTCATCAGTGTCAGAATGAACAATGTTCCTGATAATGCATAACAGACTGATGACAAACTTCATCAATCAAGTCTTTGTTGGAGGGGCAGAAAACCATAACCTATCTCTCAAGTGTTCGAATGATTCCTTAGACAGTGGTTTAGTGAATATGTCTGCAATCTATTCTTTAATGTTCACATAAACCAATTTGACTTCCTTTGCATCTATCTTGTCCTTCAAAAAGTTATACTTTATTGAAATATGCTTAGTATTAGAGTGAAATATCGAATTCTTATGATGAATACTAAGAGGGGGCGGTGAATTAGTATGCCAAAAATCTTTGCACTTAAACACTTTGCAAGACTAACAGTAAACCGGTAAAGCAGTTTAGCAAACAAACCAGTTAGCACACATGCAAACCAAATAGCAAATAATGCATTCACCCACAAAAGAACAAACACCATAACACAAGAGATTTTGACATGGAAACCCAAATGGGAAAAACCACGGTGAGATGGAACTCACAAGTAACTATCTGCAGAATAGGAACCAAACCGGTTAAGGTCTTACAATGTTCTTTACCAGAACAGATCCTGTTAGGAATCTCAATCTCTGTTAGGAGATAAGTCTGATTAAAGACTACCTTGCTACAGGATTTTAGATCCACAGATGTGAACCAGCTTGTTAGAGGATTTACAAGAGGCTTTTGGGCCTAACCGGTTAAGGGCTACAAACTTGTCAAAGATGTGAGTAATCAACAAGTGAGTGATCTAGCAAATAGCATAGATTGCTTGGTTAGATCCTTGATAGCTCATTCCTAATGCATTCCAACATTACATCAGTCTTCTACACATTCATACTCTCTCTAACTCCTCAACCACCTTAAACCCTAGCAACAACATCAATCGCAACAACAACTTAAAACCCTAGACATGATGTCCTTATAAAGGAATCTGATTTCATGTCGGTCCAATAGGATTACAATACAATTTCCTAGGTTCAATGCATCTAGACATATTCTATAACATGACACAAAAAGCACCGTTAAAGTGTCGGCACCATCAAACGATCGGTGGATGGTAACTCATCACAAAATGTCGGTTGGTAACTCATCACAGAGTATTACCGGTGCTTACAAAATACCAGTTGCCAGTTTGACAAAATGAAGACTGGGAAATATGTGTTCCATCGCTTTGATCCTTCGTACCGCTTGAGATCCTCAAACCGCTTGGGGTCAACATACCGCTTCAGATCGGTAATCACTTTCTGCAAAACACCAATAGTCTAAGGACTATAATGCATCATATCGGTTGGAACATGTACTGGTTGAGCTTTAACTAATACATACAAAAATGATCTCATTGCAAGTGTGTGTCCATCAATGATAATCACAACATAATCATCAAAAATGCCAACATCTTAGACATGTCAATAGATGCAGAGTTATCACGGTAGATAACTACCGGTTCACTACAATTTACCACGATATCCTTCAACATTTGCTTCATCCACAAAACTTGAGTGCAATTAGTTGTTGCTGCAACATACTCAGCTTATGTAGTAGATAAATAAATGCATGACTATTTTTTGCTTATCCATGAAACCAGTTTCTTTCCAAGAAAGAAACCTCCACTATAAGTGCTCTTCCTATCATCAGTATCACCTTCCCAATCTGAGTCAATATGTGCACATAAAATGAAATCATCATCTCTGGAATACAATACCATAAACCATATTTTGTTGTTCCTTGCGAATATCAGAATATTCTCTTTATTGCACATTCATGATTTTCTTTAGGATTAATTTGATATCTTGAAACAATACTTACTGCATCCGTAATTTTAGGTCTATTTTGAGTTAGATATAACAAAACACCAATCATATATTTATACCTTGTCGGATTTACCGGTGTAGAAGTATCCTTGATAGATAAATTCTCATTTGTAGTCATAGGAGTACTTACCAGTTTGGATTTATCCATACCAAACTTCTTCAACAATTCCCTCAGATACTTAGTTTGACAGATAAAAATCCCTTTGTCAATTTGAGTAATCTGCAAACCTAAGAAAAAATTCATCTCACCTATCATGGACATTTCAAATTCATTTTTCATGTTGTTAGCAAATTCCATGCACAATTTATCTTCTCCTCCAAAAATGATATCATCAACAAAAACTTCAATAATCAGAATATCATTATCAGTGATCTTATAGTATAGATTACTATCAGCACTGCCTTTAGTAAAACCAAGCTTCAAAATATATTTATCCAACCTTGCATACTAAGCTCTGGGAGCCCGTTTCAAACCATATTAAGATTTCTTCAATCTGCAAACCATATCTTTATCATCTGTCAATGAAAATTCATCAGGTTGCTCAATGTAAACATCTTCCTCAAGCTCACCATTCAAAAATGCACATTTTACATCCATTTGATAAACCTTATAGTTCTTATAAGCTGGATAGGCAATAAATAGTCCAATGGCTTCAATTCTAGCTATAGGTGCAAATGTTTCACCATAATCAATTCCTTCCATTTTAGAATATCCTTTACAAACCAATCTAGCCTTGTTTCTTATAACTTGACAATCCTCATTTAGTTTATTCCTAAAAACCCATTTAGTTCCAATAACATTCTTATTTTTTAGGTCGGGGAACTAGAGACCAGGTTTCATTCTTTTCTATCTGATCGAAATTCATCTTCCATAGCCTTTAACCAATGTTTATCCTTACAAGCTTGAATAACAGTTGTTGGCTCAACTTGAGAAATAAGACATACCTCCTCATTTGCTAGTTTTCTTCTTGTCATAACTCCCTTGTTTCTATCTCTAATAATTTTATCTTCATAATGATTTAATCTTACATACCTTGGTGTCTTTTGAACTTCAGGTACATTTCTCAAATCATCATTCAGAGTTGAATGTTTAGAGTGTGCCAATGTAACTATTTCAACTTCTTGTACCGGTTGAGGTATTGTTAGTTCTGTTATGATTATTTCCACTATTGGTTCCCTATCAATGATATAGAATGATTTTTGTATTGTTCATCCACTTTCACATTAGCACTCTCAACAATTTTATGCAATCTTTTGTTATTACATCTATATAATTTGCTTTTAATTGAATAACCAAGAAATATTCCTTCATCACATCTAGGATTGAACTTTCCAATTGAATCATCTCTTTTGATATAGCATTTACTTCCAAAAATTATGAAATACTTAACAATAGTTGTATGTCCAAACCATAATTCATAAGGGGTCTTACCAGTTTCACCTTTGATGTGAACTCTGTTCAATGTGTAGACTGTTGTACTCACTGCTTCTCTCCAGTATATATGGGGCAATTTGGCTTCCATCATCATGGATCTAGTGGCATCCAAAATGGTTTTGTTCTTCCTTTCAACTACTCCATTTTGTTGAGGAGTCCTAGGTGCAGATAGTTGTCTCTTGATTCCATTTGTCTCATAACAACTGTTAAACTCATGAGAAGTGAACTCACTGCCATGATCTGATCTTAGACATTTGATTTTCAATCTAGTTTATGTTTCAACCTTCACTTTAAAGATCTTTAATTTCTCAAAAGCTTCAGACTTCTCCCTTAGAAAAGTCACCCACATCATTCTAGAGTAGTCATCAATAATCAACATGAAATACCTATCCCCTTGAAAGCTTCTAGTCCTTATTGGACCATGTAAGTTAGTGTGAATCAAATCGACTACATCATTAGATTTATCATTTATGCTCTTAAAATAAATTCTAATTTGCTTACCCAATTGACATTCCTTACATACTGGATTATGAGGCTTCATAATCTTATGTATATCTCTAACTACCTTAGTTGAACTGATCTTAACAATACAATTAAAATTAACATGACACAACCTCTTATGCCATAGCCAACTCTCATCAATATGATAAATCAAACATGTCTTATTACCAGTGCTCAAGTGAAAGATATTACTTCCTATCTAAATATCGGTTGTAATTTCCAATCTAGTCTTGTTAATCATTTTGCATTTTTTATCTTTAAACTAAAGTTGAAAACCCTTAGCAACTAATTGTCCAACACTCAAAAGATTATGCTTCAAACCTTCTACATAATAGACATTATCAGTATTATGCTTGCCATCCAAAGAAATAATGCCTCTACCTTTGATCATACATGCCTTGTCATCTCCAAATCTGACTTGACCACCATTGTATTCTTGGAGGGACATAAATTTCCTTTTATCTCCAGTGATATGGTGTGAGCATCCACTATAAATTACCCATTCATCTTTATATTCAACTTTTACTGCCAGGGCCTTCTCTTCATTTTTGATACCCAGTTCTGGTTCATCTTACATCAAAGCATAGAACACCCATTCTTTTCCATTCTTGGATCCACTAGCATAGCCTTTTGCTGGTTCATCTCCAGAGTCATCTGTTACTCCTTCCTCATCTTCTATCTAGCATTGTTTGTTTTTCTTGAATCTATATCTATTATGGTTAGGCTTAAAAGTTTTCTTTACTTTTTCCTCAAACCTTGCATTCCTTTTAGGACATCTAGATGCAAAATGACCAATCTTATTACATGCAAAACATTTAAAAGGTGCTTTTCCTTCATACTTACTACCAGCAGTTCCTTTAGGTACTCTTCTAGCAAATAAAGCTTCAAGTTTCTCAAGCTCTTCATCTTCTTTCCTTATGTCTTCCATTTTTTTTGCATATAAGGCTCTCCAATCACTCTTTCCAGTAGATGTTGATGATGATGCATGAAAAGCAGGTTCAGACTTTACAGCTCTAGAATATCCAAATTCTTCAAACTCAAAAGCAAATAATTTCATAATCAGAATATCTCTGTTAATTGAAGTGTTTGCCATTGTGCTTAACTCATTAACTGTAGTTTCCTTCATCTTGTAAGCCAGTGGAAGGGCTCTCGAGACTTTGGAAACTATTTCATCTTCACTTAGAAATCCTCCACAACATTGAATTCCCATAATAATTTCATTTACTCTTTCCATAAACACAGTAATTCTTTCATTTTCTTCCATTCTTAAGTTTTCATATCTTACTCTGTAACCATCAAGTTTAGCAATTTTGACAGTAGGGTCACCTTCATTCAGAGTTTGAAATTTGTTGCACATAATCTTAGTCGACGATTTGTCAGTCAATCCCATGATCTACTGATCAGTAAGTGCACACACGAGGGCTTCTCTAGCTCTGTAATCATTTTCAATATTCTTATCCAAGTCTGCAAGGGCAGGATTGCTAGATGCCAGATCATAAGGTGTGTATCCTTTCTCAGTGATCTCCCAAATATCCTTGCTAAGACATCTAAGATGAGTCTCCATTTGAATTTTCCATATCCCATAATTTGTTGCATCAATCTTAGGGATTTCTCTTCTGAAAATAGTTATCGGTGGATTAGTTGTGTTAGTTCCCATGAGATCTACCTCAAGTGGTTAAGCTTCTGCAAAAGAGGACCAAAGCACTGATACCAATTGTTAGGATAACTTGTGAACAACTAAGAGGGGGGGGGGGGGTGAATCATTTGTTAACAAATTATAACTTTTAATCCACAATATAACCTTAAACAAATCAAGTACCGATAAAGCACAAACAGATGCCAGTAGGAACAGATGTTGGTAAACAATACAACTTAACAATTAACCAGATAATCAATGTAAAGAAACCATACCACATAAAACCATTATTTGTATGTGGAAAACCCAGAAAGGGAAAACCACGATGGGAAACCTACCCACAGTCAGATGATACTTCTGCAGAAAGTATGTGTTACAATGAGGGGCTTGCACTTGCAAGAAGGCACACTGCCTAGAGCGTATTGCTCATTACAAAAGAGTCTCACTAGCTACACAGAAGCTACAACCTTCTCAAGATAAATGGACAACAATACAATAGAGTGAGCTGCTAGAAATAGCATCTACTATGCCTTATTACAATCTCGGTTAAGCCCAATGCCAAAGGACTAAATCCTCTTCTGAATCCAAACAGCAATGACAAATCAACTCCTCTACCTGAATGATATTACAATATTCATACATTACATTCCTCGATCATGACTTTTTTAATAATCATAATTTTTACAAAGAGTTTCTACCTCTTATTTATACAAACCCTAAGGCCTAAACCAATTAGGCTGGCCACCTAAAGATATTACAATAAGATCATTACATAGTTTCTTTTTACAATGATATGCCATGTCGGCTTAAGACCAAAACAATAATACAAAATCCATAAAATGTCTCGAAACATCTAAGTAATGTGTAGAGTACATGCTAGCATGATATCGGTCCATAACCTAGATAAGTACCGGACCTATTTTGGGTCCACCATGCCAAAGAAACATCTTGAAGCATGATCAACGAACATCTTCAGCATCCTAAAATCCATCTAGAAGCTGCACCAATACCACTTATGCATCCTGCCACAAATCCTCATTGAAAACTCTGCTAATTAAGCCTTAAACCAGTGCTAGTAAGGTTTACCAAAGTGTATGATAACATCCAATTACCAAGTCAATACCAATTGACCAAAACATTCTCATGGAGCATATAACACATGAAATCCAATATACTTCACTGATCCAAACATGTCATAAGTTCCAACAGATAATCTCTTCGGCTAGTAACACTAGATCTTATACCGGTAACCTGTCTGTCAGTAACCATCCATAATAGCTAATGTAAACTTGTCTGCCAGTAACAACTAGTGTTGACATCAATGACAAAGCATCAATGCAACACATAATCAATTGAAGCAACGCACATTAGACCAATAACATCAATAAGCATAACATATTTAAATTATGACTACACATATTTAATCCATCACAGTATTCATCTGACTAAATAAGCATAAATAATGTCATGTGATCACATCAAAGTTAATATCATGAAAAATCATCATTATTCTAATTAGCCATAGAGCATAGAGCATGAATATCATATATATCCAAAATACATAGACAAGCATCGCATCCAAATCAAAATCGACCAACACCAAAGGGGTTGAAGCCACACAGAAACTCAAAACCACAAAGTCTGACAAGCCAAAAAGAGATTGGGCACTACATGGACTCATCTTAGGTTTTGGGTGTTATTAAATGTCTCAATCTTTCTCTTGATATTAAGTACATGAAGAATACATTTTTTAGATTATAAAACATAAAAACTCAATTTCTAGGTTATAGCCTTTATTTTCAAGCAAAATAAAAACTCCTAGTTGTTCAACATTACCTTTAGGGAATTGTGTAGATATTTTCAAAATTTATAATTTAAAACAGAAGGCATGGCAATGACCTCTTTTCTCAAAAGTTATGTCTTCCAAAAGTTTGCCTCCCACATTGAAAATGTAGAAATAAACATGACATGAAAAATAGTTATATGAGGGAATTAAACTTGTTGACAAACTTATTGTGTATGCTATGATGTGATACAAAAAAAAATTAATAGAGAAAATGAAACCAAAATGGAATTCCCAACTTAATGAGTGGATTACAATAAGCTTATAGCAAGATGAAAGAATATGTTATTTTCAACCTATTGACTCATCTTGGAATTTAGGTGTTGGATTTCAAACTAGCAATCTGGGCACCATATTTTAGGTGGTTTTACTAGTTTAGAAAGTATTTTTGCATCCCTTATTTCCTTTCAGATCTTTTATTGTGCATATTTGATCCATCACACACGGTTCTAATGGAACATGTTGTGTACTTTTACTATCCCATTCACTAAATTTAATTTGTTCTTCACTAATTGTCAAGGATTGAAAATTCCTTAAATACCTTAAGAAAATCCTTGGATTAGAAGGGCCAAGCTCTCAAAGGTCAAACACCTTGATTGGAATAAAAAAAAATTATCATGGAAATAATCAAAGATAACAATTTATAGTCATGCAAATGTCCTAAACTAGCTAAATTTAGACTCGTGTTCCTTTTAGTGCTCCAAAATGAAATATTTCTAGTATGGTGCTTCTTATAGTGTGTAATATTTCTAATGGATGATGAATGTGTATGAATGCACATTTGAATGCATTTAAATAACAAGATGACTCATAATAGTTGGTGAAATAGGTGAAGTTACCAAAGCTTTAAAATCTAGATTCTTTAATTTGGTTTCAATTATATGTGGCAGAAGAGAAATTCAACATGTTGTTGGATTGACCCAAAATAACAAAATACTAATATTGATATATGGAATGAATTTTTAAAAATAAGGGTAATAATAAGCATAATAAATGTTAGATGGTGGAAACATGTTCAAATATTAAAAAAATACATGGACAAGTATATTTAAATATTTTTAGGTGGGATGTGTGGTGGATCAAATAATGAACCCAACCTTGCGCAATAATACATTATTTGTCAATATTTAATTTCATTCACTCCTTCCATCAAAATGGGCCCAAAACTAAATAGAATTGGCATGTGTATGCAAATTTCATTTTTATATTCTCTCCCCACCCCACCAAGTCTGAGGACATGTGAATCCTAATATGATTGTGTATCTTGAAGTGTATTAGTACTCAAAGGCATGCATATAAAGTAAATATTCAACCACAAAAATGATACTAGGCTACATGTTAAGTAATGGATTGTACTAGATTACATCATGTGTATTCATCATTTATTATGTGTGATCTATGATAACTTTCAAAACAAATAAAATATGTTTTATGAGTAGTTTTGGTGCACAAATAAAGACCAAAATAATTGCAAGTTGAATTCATTATCAATGATTATGAGAGAAAGAGAGAGGGTGATAGTAAGCTTAGAAAAAATGTGCCTACATGGAAAGTGATAATGGCAATGATCTACCTAATGTGGTGTTCATAGCATGACATGGTGTATTGGTTATTTTTGTGTCATCTAATCATGGATATGTATGTATGTATATAAATGGATTTACCCTTGCAATTGGTTGCATCCATCAAACACAAGGAATTGTAGGAAAGGAAAATAGTACATAAATGTAAATGTAAGCTAAGCATAGAGCACACATATTATTTAAAGATAATAAATGTCATCAATATATCTTATGACTAGAAAATAACATATATCAAATGATAAGTACACAAGTTGGAGATTAGTGTGAACGTGTGTAACTCTAACCACAATATTTTCAAAGCAGCATTACTAAAGAAACACATGTAAGTGCATAGAACCCTAAATAAAGCATATGATCCCAATAGTTAAGGTAGGTCGATATATTCTTAGAGGTAAGATAAATCTAGGTGCATGGCATATTAGATGTTGTCATATGACCTATCACTACTCATTTTGGCTCTGAATAATTAGATATTTTTGAGTTCATTGATTAGATACATAATATAGATGTTTTTCTTTTTTGTTACTAGAATAATCAATGATAGCTTTATGTAGTTTTTCATGATTATATAATTTATGTACTTCCTAAAATAAATTGCATTAACTTGACTACATGTATAATTTTTTTAAAATTATTTAAACATTCATCAAAGTTGATGCACTAATTACTACATTACTTACATGATGATGTGTAAATTTTATTAATCAATGACTATGACTTTTGATGAGATTATGAACAAACTCTTATTTTGTGACTATGAGGTGGGTGTAGGGATATTTTTCCCCTTTAATTAAATGAGAGATAGAATCATCTAACAGAGAGAGTGATAAATCAAGAATAGGAGGCCAATTTACCATGTTTTCAAGGATACACACTATAGACACATAAATTTTTCTATTAATTAAATAAATATTTAATATTTATTTTAATGTACTAATATTCCTCTATTAATTAAATTCACATTTAATTAATTCATTCAACTCCCATTCTGCTATTTTAATTAAATAAATTACATAAATTTATTTAAATTAAAAATCCCTATCTATAACCCAATTATTAAATAAATCTAATTTATTTAATTTCCCTCATTCCTCTCATTTTAATAAATTTAACATTTATTTAAAAACACAAATCAAACTCCCCTTTTTAAATAAATCAATATTTATTTAAAATCCCACCCCACTTGCATTTTCCTACAAATGCAAGTTGCACAAATAAATAGATTTTATTTCTCAATAAAATCCTATTTTCTCTCACCCACCAAATCCACTTGCATATCTAACCCTTCTTCTAGACTCTTCTAACCCCTTCCAATTATCCTAATCCCCCTCTCTAATCATTTGCACATCCCTTAAGAAAGGTCACTTCTCAAAACAAATCAAAAGTCTTCAATAACCATTAAAGGCTTTGTGTCTCCAACAAGCTAACATCTAAAGTCTTCTAAAACCATTAAAGGCTCTTACATGACCGTAAATGGTTAACTCAAACTCAACCTTTGGTTAAATACTTTCTCTCTAACTTAACCATCCTTTAACTCATGGGTCTCTTCAAGCATTCATTGCTTTGACCATGGTTATCCCTTTTACTCTTGCACAAGAGTTTATCCCTTGGATAATATATTTATCCAATAACCCAACCCACATGAGGTTACCCTCATGTCTCCTCAAGCATTAAATGTTCCTTCCCTCTCTTCTCAATCCATCTCATGTTGACACTTGTCATCATGGGATTGGGTTGAAAGCCATCACATGGATCCTAAGCCCCTCAATCTTGACCCTTCACAAGCTCACTCAATCTTAGCCATTCAATCAAAAAAAATTCCTATAAAAGGACCTCATTCCCCACACAAAAAAAGAATTAGATAGCATTAGAGAATTGTTATTATAGTGGAATTTACATGGACATTAGGAGATTTCTCATAGAAAACCCTTTTACACTTGCATAGCATTTGTTTATCATCTACAACCATCTTGAATCTCCATATGGCATCCATGGATAGTGCTAAAAGCTAAGAGCTACACTCATTTGGGACTTGGAGAGGGGAGAAACAAGGGAGAAGCATCAAAAGGCATCATGGAAGCATCTTAGGGAGGCTCTTCTCCTTTCTTTTGTTTTGTTAAACTTCTTTCATGCTTTTTGAAATCTCTTTTGATATGTTTGGAATAGTTTTTAGTTCTTTGTTTTGGTTTTTTGGTTGGAACTAACGTATTAACATTGAAATTTGTTTTGTTGCCTTATCCCCATTTATTCAACATCATTTGGTGAACGCGACGTGAATCGAAGACTAAGAAGTTAAAACTTTTTAACTAACCATTCTGAGTTTGCAAATTTTCACGCACATGCGGAGTTTTAGCACTTTCGTCACCCGAAATAGCATTTTTGACGCGGTTTAGCACTTTTGCAATGCGGTTTAGCACCCTGTTACCGGTCTGAAAATTTAGAAATAATGCTTTTGTTCGGTTTTATAGCACTTTTGGCATATTGTAGAGCTTTTGTAGCATTTTCTAGCCTTGTTAACCTATTTTAGCGGTTTTTCTCTTTGTGTGGTGCTTTCAAAACCTGCACCAGTTTAGTGCAAATTGTAACCTCAAAACCAAAATTTTAGGCTTGTGAGCCCACTATATGCACTAACCTTTTGTATGCTTTCATTACAAGTTTTCTAGCTCTTTATGCAAGTTTTTAGGAGTTAGTTAGAAACATTTTTTTTGGTCTTTGGGTTTTAAATTTAATCTTTCTTGTTTTCAACAAAAGGATTAAAATGAACTTCACATTTTCTATTTGGTGTACCTAAAACACAGATCAAATTTTCACTTTGGTGCATAAAAAGAACTTAATCTTTCTTGTTTTTAACAAAGGGATTAAAATTAACTTCACATTTTCTATTTGGTGCACCTAAAACACAACTCAAATTTTCACTTTGGTGCATAAAAGGAACTTAATATTTCTTGTTTTTAACAAAGGGATTAAAATTAACTTCACATTTTCTATTTGGTGCACCTAAAACACAACTCAAATTTTCACTTTGGTGCATAAAAAGAACTTAATTTTTCTTGTTTTTAACAAAGGAATTAAAAATAACTTCATATGATGAACCAGCATGTTGATATGATGATAATGTATGTTGTCATTGATGTCAAATAAGTGTAAATGAACCGATGTGCAGATTGGAAGAAGTTGGTGAACCAGTATGAAGAGGCATGAGGAGATTCAGTAACTGGTGTCGGGGTTTCACTAAGTGTGATTACCGGTTGGTAGTCTCAGCTCTATGGTTATCAATTTGGAGATCCAGCTTGTGTGATGAACCGATGATACTTTGTGATGAGTTAGCTAAGAGATGTGATCGAGGTGCCATGTCAGCTTTATGTGTGTGAAGGATTGAGGCATAAGAAGATTGACTGCATTTGAAGTCTACCTTTGGAATGATCATTCTTCTTAGTGGTATGAGAAGAGAGCGTGATGGGTTACTGATTTCCATGTGTGGTGATGAATGAATGATGCAGATTGTCTTGTGATCTGTTTGAAATTATAATGCTCTATGCAATATGTTTGGACGGTCAGGATTGGACCGCCTATGTTGTAAACCTAAGATGCTTAGGGTTTAGGGTTTATGTTACCGACCTATATGTTGTCTATAAGGTCGATTATGTTTGTTATTCAAAAGTTGTTGGGAAATGTTGTGTGTATGTATCCGAGTGAAGAGATACTTGATACTTGCCAAACCAGTAAGAGGGAAACTATAGAGTGTGATTGCAGAGTAGAGGATATGAAAAGGATTTGCCTTGGCATGTAGTGATGTTATCATATCGTAGTTTTTCATGTTGTCTTCTAATCATTTCAACAGATGGAAAATCCCTTTACCAGGTAGCTTTAACAGGCTTATTGTAAAACCTATAACCAGGTGACTCAAGATCATTGAGTTCTTTAAATCCTCTAGCAAGGTAACCTTCAATAGGGTTTCAACCTTTAACAGGGTATATAGCCATCCCTTAACCAGGTGATCTCTAATAGGATCAGTTCCTAGAAGAACCTTTTTGTAAAGTCTTTAACTGGACTAGGCTCCTAACAAGGTGAGCTTCAAAAGAGTTCAAAACAAGCTTGTGGGTATTCATCCCCACTGTGGTTTTTCCCATTTGGGTTTCCACATGAAAAATCTATGTGTTATGCATTTTTCATGTGATGTTTATGAAGTATTTGGTTGAAAGATTATGCATGCAGGGTTAATAGGTTATGGTATTTTTAGTATACCACATGCATATGTTTTTGGGTGAGGTTGATGTTGCATAATTGATCATATTTGAAGTATTCAGACCTATCAGTTTATGTTGTCTAGTGTATTACTATGTTTAACCAGTATATCCATGGTTAAGTTCAGTAATGGTGATAACCAGTTGGTTTTTCTTTAGCTATATAAGTTGTAAAGAGAGTTTTTACCTGTACTGATTCACCCCCCCTCTTAGTACCGGTTAGGGTATCTATTGTTCATCATTATTCATCAATTGGTATCAGAGCGCGTCCAGGTCATTGGTGATATAAGCTTAACCTCTTGAGGTAAAATATCCTACTATAATGATGAAGAGGGAAGGTCCTAAGTTCAATAGAGATAACTTTAAGATATGGAAGGAAAGAATGAAGATTTACATCAAGAGTATGGGTGCTCAACACTGGAGCTATGTTGAGAATGCATTTGTGACTCCCATTGGCACTTTGACTAATGATCAGAAGAGAGAAATCCAGGAAAATGGGCAATTCATGGAAGCCCTTATTAGCAGCTTGTCAGACATTGAGTTTATTGATGTTCAAGACAAGGACACACCTAAGGATGTATGGGATACACTAGAAAACATCTATGGTGGTGATGAGCATGTAAAGCAAGCTAAGGAAGAAAGCCTTAGAGTTAAATTTGAGGATATGAGGATGGTTGAAGGTAAAACCATTCAGCAGTATGGCATTAGGATTAAGAATGTGGTTGGTGATATCAAAAGCACTGGTGGAACTATTGATGATACCACTATTGTTAGTAAAGTCCTTAGATCATTATTACCAATCTATGCAATCAGAGTTGCTACTATCTAGGAACTGAGGTCTATTGATAAGACCAAGGTATCCTTAGATTCTACTATTGCAAAATTAACTGCATATGAGTTGAATAGCTATGATGGTAGTGTTCAGAAGATTGATTCAACCTTTAAAGCATCTATTGTACCATCCAGAAAAGGAAAAGAAACTAGTACTAGTTATGAATCTAGACAATGTAGAGATATGGAAGATGAAGAGATTCTGATGGAGTTCGAAGCTCTTCTTTCTAAAAGACTTCCAAAGGGAACCAGAAAATATAGAGGTAAACTTCCTTTGAAATGTTTTTCCTGCAATAAGATAGGACATATAGCTGTAAATTTCCCTAACAATGACAATAAGGATAAACCGGAGAGGTTCAAAAAGTATAAAGGAGGAAACAGAAGAAATTGTCTAGTTGTTGTGGATGAAGGTGTCACTGATGAAGAATCAGAAGATGAAGAAAATGAAGACATAGTATTTGTACCAGTAAAGGAAGAAGTGTCCGACAAGAAAGCTCTTGTCTCTCGCATTGACAACTCCAATGAGTGGATAATTGATAGTGGTTGTTCTCACCATATGACTGGTGACCAGAGAAAGTTTCTATCTCTGGGGGAATATGATGGAGGTGTTGTCATATTTGGAAATGATGCACCATGCTTGGTAAAAGGTAAAGGATCCATCTTACTGAATGGAAAGAGCAGTGCAGATGATGTCTACTGGGTAGAAGGTCTTAACAATAACTTGTTGAGTGTTGCTCAACTGAATGATGAAGGATTAATGCAGGAATTCAAAGGTGGAATTTGCAGTATAATTGGGAAGAGTGGTGAAGTTATTGCGACTCGTAAGCAGACCAAAGGTAACTTATTTCAGTTGAATGCCAATATAAGTCAGTGTCTAATGGCTAAGTTTGATTATAGTTGGATATGGCATAGGAGACGTTGTCATATGAACTTTTACAACATTGTTAAAGCTGGTAAGATCAAGGCGGTAAGAGGATTACCATTGCTGGACAAACCTGAGAATTCTTTGTGTAGAGAATGTCAACTTGGGAAGATGTCTTCCTCAACTTTTAAAGGTAAGTCTTTCTCAGCAGAAAATTTACTTGATCTTGTGCATACTAATTTGTGTGGTCCTATGAATACTATAAGCATTCAGGGAGATAGGTATTTTATGATTCTTGTTGATGACTGCTCAAGAATGATGTGGGTCACATTCTTGAAAGACACGTCTAAAGCATTTGGAAAGTTCAAAGCTTTCAGAGCATTAGTAGAGAAAGAAAGTGGTAAAAAGATAAAGTGTCTGAGAACTGATCAAGGAGGATAATTCAGTTATGATGAATTCAATAAGTACTGTGAAAAATAACGGTATCAAGAGACAGTTGTCTACCCCAAGGACACCACAATAGAATGGCATAGTAGAAAGAAATAACAGGACTGTAGTTGAAGCGGCTAGAACAATGTTGATCCAAGGAAAGATTGCTCACACTTTTTGGAGAGAAGCGGTGAGCACTGCAGTCTATACTATGAACCAGGTACTCATCAAGAAAGGAAAAGATAAAACCCCGTATGAGTATTGGATCAGGAAAACTCCCACTATGAGTTACTTTAAAGTGTTTGGTAGTAAGTTCTATATCAAGAGAGGTGAGCATTTGAGCAAATTTGATGCAAAATGTGATGAAGGAATATTTCTGGTATATTCCACTAAGAGAAAAGCTCTCAAGTGTTACAATAATACTCAGAAAATTGTTGAAAGTATCAATGTTAGGGTTGATGAATCCCCTAAGGAACCTGAGGTAACATGTAGTGAAGAAGTAGAAGATGAACCGGGTATAGCCTTCTGGGAACTGGTTAAGAAATAAACTTGTAAAGATCTTAGTGTTCCTATACTGGTAGAAGCCACAGTAAGAGAAGAAGAAGAGGTTAGTGAAAAAAAAGAAGAAAAGCTAGCAGATCAGGCTAGAGTCATTCCCAGATATGTGAAGCTACACCATGATCCAAAGCAAATCATAAGAGATAATGATGCAGGGATACTCACAAGAAGAAAAGTGAAGGAGAACTCCTTCATGATTTCTGAATTTGAACCCAAGACTTCCAGAGAAGCTCTTATAGATGAAGACTGGATTAAAGCAATGGAATAGGAGCTAGATCAAATAGAAAATAATGCAACATGGTCTTTGGTGCCTAGACTTGAATATAAAAATTGCATAGGTACCAAATGGGTCTTCAGGAACAAGTTCAATGAAGAAGGCATAGTTGTCTGGAACAAGGATAGACTTGTATGTAAGGGATACGCTCAGGAGGAGGGAGAAGATTATGGAGAAACATTTTCTCCTATGGCTAGACTAGAAGGTGTTCGAATGCTACTTGCATTTGTAGCATTTAAGGGATTTAAATTCTATCAGATGGATGTAAAGTCTTCTTTTCTAAATGGAATCCTAGAAAAAGAAGTGTATATAGAGCAACTAGAAGGGTTTGCCTTATCAAAAGATAGTGACATGGTGTGTAGATTACACAAAGCCCTGTATGGACTGAAATAGGCACCTAGGGCATGGTATGAAAGACTACACTCTCATCTTGTGAAGATTGGATTTCAGAGAACAACTGAAGATAGAAACATCTACTTGAAATCAGAAGGTGATCAGATTCTGATATATGATGTGTTTGTGGATGACATAATCTTTGGAGGAGATGATAAAATGAGTCATGCGTTTGTAGATGAAATGAAGAAAGAATTTGAGATGTCTTCAATAGGAGAGATAAAATTCTTCATTGGTTTATAGATTCAGCAAATGAAAGAGGGTACCTTTATTGCCCAGTCCAAGTATGTCAAAGTGGTATTGAAGACTTTTGGCATGGAGGAAAGCAAACCGGTTGGTACACTGATGGTGATTGGCTGTAAACTAACCAAGGAAGATGATTTAGCATTGGTGAATGAAAAAGAGTATCGGTCAATGATCGGTAAACTGCACTATATGGTGCACAGCAGACCAAATATTGCTCATGCAGTGGGCATAGTAGCTCATTTTTAGAAATGTTTGAGATAATCCCACTTGGTAGCTATGAAGAGGATTCTTAGATATCAGAAAGGAACAGTTGATTATGGATTGTGGTATCCATATAATGGTGACTATAATCTCAAAGTATATACCAATACCGATTGGGCAGGTAATGTGGATGACCGGAAGAGAACAACTGGTGGAGTGTTCTTTCTCAGTGGAAGATTAGTATCGTGGACAAGCAAGAAGTAGAGATGTACTTCTCAATCTACAGCTAAAGCAGAATATGTGGCAACATTTATGAACTGCACTCAAGCAATTTGAATGAAGCATGTATTGGAAGGTTTCAAGGTACCTGTATTTGAATCGGTGAACATATTTTGTGATAACACAAGTGCAATAAACATTTCCAAGAATCCGGTATTGCATGCTAGAATTAAGCACATTGAGCGTAAATATCATTTCTTGAGAAATAAAGTTCAGAATAAGGAGGTTGTATTACAACATGTTTCCAGTAAGGAGCAGCTAGCAGATATATTCACTAAGCCCTTATCGAAGACTACATTTACCTATTTGAGAGGTGAATTAGGGGTTCTGCCCCTTCATGAAGCCAACTAAGGTTGTGTTCTCTGCATCAGTCAAGTACTATAGAGTCAAATCTTGTAGGATTGATTTGTTCATGGAAGCTACTCCTTAGGGGGAGCAACATAGTATATTTTGGAAGCTTATGCCTCCACTTTGGCATTGTTATCAAAGGGGGAGAAGATATAAGATATCTGATGTATGGAGGAGAAGATATCTGAAAATGTAGATACACTGGTCTATGAGGTTTTCAATTGCAATGCTACACTGAGTATTGCCATCAATGCCAAAGGGGGAGATTGGTGGATATCATTGGCATATGATGAACTGACATGTTGATATGATGATAATGTATGTTGTCATTGATGTCAAATAAGTTTAAGTGAACTGATGTGCAGATTGGAAGAAGTTGGTGAACCGGTATGAAGAGGCATGAGGAGATTCAGTGAACCAGTGTCAGGGTTTCACTAAGTGTGATTACCGGTTGGTAGTCTCATCTCTATGGTTATCGGTTTGGAGATCTAGCTTGTGTGATGAACCGATGATACTCTGTGATGAGTTAGCCAAGAGATGTGATCGAGGTTCCATGTCAGCTTTGTGCATGTGAAGGATTGAGGCATAAGAAGATCAATTGCGTTTGAAGTCTACCTTGAGAATGATCATTGTTCTTAGCGGTATGAGAAGAGAGTGTGAAGGGTTACTGATTCCCATGTGCAGTGATGAATGAACAATGCAGATTGTCTTGTGATCTATTTGAAATTGTAATGTTCTATACAATATGTTTGGACGGTCAGGATTGGACCACCTGTGTTGTAAACCTAAGATGCTTAGGGTTTAGGGTTTATGTTACTGACCTATCTATTGTCTATAAGGTCGATGATGTTTGTTATTGAAAATTTGTTGGCAAATGTTGTGTGTATGTATCCGAGTGAAGAGATA
Organism: Cryptomeria japonica; assembly: GCF_030272615.1. Classification (NCBI taxonomy): domain Eukaryota; kingdom Viridiplantae; phylum Streptophyta; class Pinopsida; order Cupressales; family Cupressaceae; genus Cryptomeria; species Cryptomeria japonica. The sequence goes on along the minus strand of NC_081411.1, from coordinate 413,553,465 downwards.
CTTGATACTTGCCAGACCAGTAAGAGGGAAACTATAGAGTGTGATTGTAGAGTAGAGGATATGAAAAGGATCTACCTTGGCATGTAGTGTTGTTATCAAATTGTAGTGTTTTCTATTGTCTTCTAATCATTTCAACAGATGGAAAATCCCTTTACTAGGTAGCTTTAACAGGCTTATTGTAAAACCTGTAACTAGGTGACTCAAGATCATTGAGTTCTTTAAATCCTCTAGCGAGGTAACCTTTAATGGGGTTTCAAACTTTAACAGGGTATATAGCCATCCCTTAATCGGGTGATCTCTAATAGGATCGGTTCCTAGCAAAACCTTTTTGTAAATTCTTTAACCGGACTAAGCTTCTAACAGGGCGAGCTTCAAAAGAGTTCAAAACAAGCTTGTGGGTATTCATCCCCACTGTGGTTTTTCCCATTTGGGTTTCCACGTGAAAAATCCGTGTGTTATGTGTTATATATTTTTCATGTGATGTTTATGAAGTATTTGGTTGAAAGATTATGCATGCAAGTTTAATAGGTTATGGTATTTTTAGTATACCACATGCATATGTTTTTGGGTGAAGTTGTTCTTGCATAATTGATCGTACTTGAAGTATTCAGACCTATCAGTTTATGGTGTCTGGTGTCTTACTGTGTTTAACTGGTATATTCAGACCTATCAGTTTATGGTGTCTGGTGTCTTATTGTGGTCTTGCTTTAGCTAGATAAGTTGTTAAGAGAGTTTTTACCTGTACTAATTCACCCCCCCTCCTCTCAGTACTGGTTGGGGTATCTGTTGTTCATCATTATTCATCATTTTTTAACAAAGGGATTAAAAAGAACTTCACATTTTGTATTTGGTGCACCTAAAACCAACTCCACTTTTTATTTTGGTGCATAAAGGAAAGAACCTCACATTTACCTTTTGGTTGTTAAGGCTACACAATTTTAGTTTTTGACCAAAGCATTATTTTCAAATTTTTCCTTTCCAAAGTCATAATCATTTCTATCTTGGCTAAAAAGAATATTGTGGTTGTTGTAGAAACATCTCCAAGTAGCAAATAGATCATATTGCAATGAAGGGTTAAAAATAACAAGTGTCTTTTGTGTTTGGCATGCTTGTGCAAATTTGTAGAGTGGTCCCAATTCTAACACACACTATCCTCTCCCTTGGCTCTCGTGGTCCTAGGTGCAAGAGAAAAGTGTTAGTAACACTCTAAATTTTTTATCTTTAAGAGAAACCAACCAAGAGACACATCACTTTTGGGATGACCTTCAGAGATAAATCCTTCGAACTAGTGAGAGTGAAATTTGTAGCCTTGTGTGTAGTTGTTCCTATAGTGTAACTTGTCGAAAGGACATATGGGCCCCACTGTGAGTTACAAGGCTCTTAAGTGAGGCACTGTGGAATGAACTTACATCTAAAGACATCGAACATTACTAGACACCTCTAATTTTAGAAGCCCACCTATTCTATTCATTGAGGATATTTGTGAAAATTTCAGTACAAGAGCATAAATGGTTTTGCTCCTAAGATACTCACCATACATATTTCCTTGAGCAAAAATAGGGCTTTTTGAAAGGCTACTTGTAGCTTGATGAAAGTGGTGACTCCCCCATCATGGGGACCACCTATATGTTATGCTTGCGTAAGACTTAGTATATCACATCCTTACCTACTACAACAAGATACATAAGGTATGTAGTACCGAATTCGAATAAATATCAATTTGTGGGCTGAAAATATCACAACTCTTCATTACCTTAGGGATAAAAAGTGTTTGAGTTGTCTTCGTCTTGTTTCATACTAGTGAAAATTTGGGCTGACTTTAGTCCTATGAACATACATGCATTATCAAGGTCAAAAAGTTCATGAATGGGTTGATTTAGACCCACACCTTTTGTGTCATTTTTGAAAAGGCAAGAATATGTTCTTGTGTGCTTGACATGCTTTCCTCTCAAAGGATTCAAACAATTGAAACAAGTCACACCCCAACAATAATATCAACAAACAAAACAACATTCTTGAAAGATCCATCAATGCTTCATGTTTGGAAATCTCTCATATACGCCAAGAAGTCAATTTATCAAAAAACCAACAAGAAGCAAAGTGAAAATAAAACCCAAAAGAGAACAAGTTTCTTTTACAAAAACCATAAGTTGTTGTTGAAACATAACACTTTCATCCATCTATATCATGATTTTAGTCACGGTTTTATCAATGACTTTGAATTAGAACCACTTGCATCACAAGATTTCTTTCAAAGAAGGTCTCTATCATATCATCACAATCATAGTCCATGCATTCCTCCATCATACATTCGACAACCCGCAATCACTTATTAGCGATTCCTAGGTTCACATAATCTTCCTACATTTTCTTCCATCTTTTCTCACTTCAAAATCATTTCCAAAATCAATCATCAAATTCATAGTCCCTTAGTATAAATTCCAAGGTTCACACTCATTCCTAACAGATAAAAAATTCATTCAACTCTCAACACAAAGAGGTCTTGTCCTTAGTCCTTTTGGATATTGCTTATCATACCAAAAAAATTACTTTCTAGTGTGTCTCTTCATCTAGGATCAATCATTCTAAAAGGGCATTACTAAACATCTAGATAGGTTAAAACTAGTTCATGAGTGCATCCTCTGATTACTAGATAGCTTTTGTTTGTAACAATACAAACCTTTCTACACCTCATCTCATAATTGTTAAGACATCAAACGAGAAATTCTAAAGAGGACTATGTTGATACCCAACCTTTAGTGTAGGAGATCAAACATCCACAAACACTTCAACTCATCATCATCATCATAAAATCTTGAAACTATAAGAAGGGATCACACATCCACTTTTGCATTCATCTCATTCTCAACCACACACTTTTTCACCCACAAACGTGTTCTTCAAACATGGCTAGGACTGGGTATTAGAGTCATTGACAAACTCAAAATGAAATCTAGGAAGAAGAAGAAGTGAACGCTAACCCCTTTTCCAAAAGAGGAGATCCAGATGCCCCTACACAAGTACAAAGAGAAGATCCACTTAGCAACCCCATATTTAACAAACTTTTTGAAGAAATTCTTAAGGGAAGTTTTGATTCCCATTTTCTAAAACTTGCTCAAGAAGGAGCCAAACATACTGCTAAATTTGGCATATCACAACTTAAGGACATACCAGAACAAGCCCAACATAGCCATCGACAAGAACAAAATCACAGTGAAAGGGAGACAAGGAACATACATAACTATGATGATAACTATCAACATGGAAACATCCCCCATGTTACAGAAATGGATATGTTAAGACAACAGGTGCAAGACCTCGCTGAAAAAGTGCACTTAGGAAGGAGACAAAAGAAATATGCTCTTGAATATATCTATCCATATCAATTTGATACAAACATATACTCCTTTTCCAAGCACCTTCAAAACTCCAAAGTTTGATAAACACAAAGGAAAGGGAGACCCTAGAGATCATGTGAGATAATTTTTCTCCGCCTGCTTAGAGGTTTCATACGAGGACACATATTTAATGTGCCTCTTTATCCAAAGTTTGGGAGGCTCAACCATGCAATGGTTCTCATGCCTACCTAGTGGGATTAGGACCTTTGAGGACCTCATACAAAAATTTATCACTCATCATGCACATAACATAAAACGGGATGTCTCCATGGCTGATATATACAATACAAAAAAAAACAATGGTGAGTTATTCACAACATTCTTACAAAGATGGAGACACCTTTCTAGTAGACATTCCTTTCCATTCCTGAAGAAAAATTAGTTGAAATTTTTATTTCAAACTTAAATGAGGAAATGGAATCTTACTTAGACATAAAATGTTCCAACAATTTCAAAGATGTCCTAGCTCAAGGACTTAAAATAGAGAAAGCCCTTATCAAAAAGAGACTTGTCAAAATATACAATGACAACAAAAAGGGTCCAAGACCAGCCTACAACAGTGACAAACCATAGTTTTGGGCTAAGATCAAAAACATTGTTAACGATGGTGTTGTGGATGCACGAACTGTCAAAATTGTAGGGGTTGTAGATAATCGCAACAAACCCACAACCAATCAAGGTAATCCTCAAACCAATCCAAGAAATAAACCTTCAAATAAACAACAAGAGGAACCTAAAAATAGGTACCTGACCTACAAACCCAATCGCACCTACACACCCTTGAGAGAAACTCTTGAAAATATTTTAGGCCAGCTTATCTCTTCTGATCTTATCATATTACCTAAAACATCACACTATGAACCACAAATCAAACCTTCCTTGTGGAGAGATAATGATTATTGTGCATTTCATAAAGGAAGAGGGCACAAAAAAAATAATTGTCATCGATTAAAGGATACCATTCAAGACCTCATTGATCAAGGTGACATAAATGTGGATGGTCATAATACAAAAACTTCCAATACTGATCATACCATGTTCAAAAATCCACACCCATGATATGAGAAAGGAAGTCCCTTTGATCAAGGTAAGAATCAAGATAACACAACATATTATACACGCGCAGCCTATACCTATACTGTCAATAATTTTTATGATGCCAATGAACAAGTTGCTACCATTACCATCAAAGGCAACGATCCTGCATGCAATGTTGTTACCTGTCATAGCAAGCTTGTCTTACCAGGTGCACCATCAAGAGAAGCATATGTGCCCAAGGATTATAACCTTATGGACCAATTATTTAAGACACCGGCACTTATCTCCATACTAGAGCTTTTGTGTATATCACTCTCATATAAAACCATCTTAGATCAAGCTCTCCAAGAAGCGTCAGTTCCACCCAACCTCAATATAGATCAATTTCAAGACATGGTTGGTAGTCTCAAATCATCACCATGTCTCACTTTTGCAGAGAGTGATGATGTATCCTTTCAACAACCTCATAACGCCCCTCTCCACATTGAGGGATCCATACATAAACACATAATCAAGCAAGTGTTGATGACAATGGAGTTGGCCTTAATATTTGCACATTACAGTTAATCATGAAATTGGGATATGCAGAAGATGTAGTAGATGCCAGAAACAATATCACCATCAAGGCCTATGATGATGCAGAACGATCCTCTAAAGGGTGTGTCACTCTACCAGTCAGGGTAGGACCCATGGTGAATAATTTGGTTTGTCAAGTCCTAGACCTCCCTCTTCCATACAATCTCCTATTAAGTAGACCATGGATTCATGCCATGCAAACAGTACCTCTACTTACCATCAATGCATCAAGTTTCTATATAATGGAGTAGAGATTACTATCCTTGGTCATGCCAACCCATTCCCTTTTTGCAACCATATAAGGCATCAACCTATTATCACAATTCCTAGCAATAGAGAAGCCACCACCTCATCATCTTATATTCACCCAGCAAACCTCACCAATCCACCGATCCCTACACCCAAACAAGAAAATTTGAAAATGAAAGTACAAGATGAAGGCCCAGGAGAGTATAATATTAGTCATATTTTCTATGTGGGCCAACTACCCCTCTCACCTAGTACTTATGGAAAACCACAATAGTCACTCAAACCACTTGTTGCATCCCATACTAATACAATTGATGGCTTCATCCCAGGCAGATCATAGGAACAAGAAACTATTAATGAAGATTTGGCAGGATGGATTTACAAAGACCCTTCCCACACAGCAAGACAACAGGTTAGGATCTCGACAGAAAGGTATGGTAAAGGTTATACCCTAATGCAAAATATGGGATACAATGACCATGGTGCATTAGGATTCCACAAGCAAGGTGTACAAGAGCCATTGTAACCATTGTTACAACCATGGGATACAAATGGACTCAGAGTCAACCCTAGTTCAAGAAGCTATTCTAAGCTCAGAATTCCAAGAAAACATAAGAGGACAACTTCTAAGATCACCCCTTCTAGAAGTAGGACATTATCTATTGCAAATCAACCTACCGGGTCTAAATTTTCAATTTACAAAAACACTCCTCAATTTATAGCAAGCAAGCAAAGGATTTATGTTGCCCGCCAAACTATCACTCCTGAGATAAGACTCTTGTCTACTTAAGACACCCAAGCAACATCAACAACCCCGTCAGATAAAACCCCTACAACAACTATCAACAAACCTTTCACATCAACAAACATCCCTATAACATATAGTGATAGAGTTCTACAGAGTGATTCTGGGATGGATTCACATGAATACGAGTGTGATTATTCATTTTCACAATCATCTGATGGGGACACTTTTGAGGTTAAGAAACTTGAAGGAGATGCATTTATTAAAACCTTTTGGGATCCAGTTAATGAGGATACTTCAACTATAGATAGGTCACCTCCTAAGCCTGATTATGCAAAGGATAGTACTGATGATGACCTTGGTTCCTCCATACTTACCATAACCGACGCATCCTATGAACTTAACCTGATCAATGAAGCAATGCCAATTATTCACACAAAACTCATTAAGTGGAACCAGCAAGATCCTCCACACCTTGACACCTTCCAAAATGATAACGCGATCATAGACTTTCTTGAATTACAGAATGACATACAATGCGAGGATCACAAAGTTGGGTATGCTATTAAACTTAATAGCATGGCTTACTTTGGAGAGAATGTCAAACCATTCAGTCACAAAAATATTACAATCAAAACAAGATCATCAAGTGAAAACCACACTGTGGCACTTGTGGAAACAAAAAGAGTAAAAACAAAGGATGTATCCAATGGTGAAAAACTATTCGAGGTGCCTGCGGATGGAAGGTTTGACATTCTCCCCTTTAGCACTAATCATGATAGATCGTCTATTCTCATAGAAGAAACAAAGGAAGTCAAGTTAAGGGCACCTAAAAATTCAAACATACTACATCTAACAGAATCACCAACTCCAATAGAGGATCTTGATTTTATAGATTTCTTTCACAAGAAACAAATCAATTTTGTGTGGTCCTATGTAGACATGCCAGGACTTGATCCAGAACTAGTAATGCATCACTTAATAGTAGCAGAAGGAGCCAAACCAGTAAAACAAAATCTTAGAAACATGCATCCTCATATCGCACTATTAGTAAAAGATGAACTCAAAAAGCTATTAGATGTGGGTTTCATAAGACCCATTGACTATGTAGAATGGATCTCTAGCCTGGTACCAGTGGAAAAACCAACTGGGGGCATCTGTATCTGTATAGATTTTAGAGATCTAAACAAAGAATGTCTTAAGGATGACTTTCTTCTTCCAAACATTATTATGGTCGTGGACCTCATAATAGGACATGCAATGCTATCACTCATGGATGGCTTTTTAGGATACAATCAGATACAGATTGATCTAGAGCATCAACAAAAAATACATTTTACATGTCCATGGGGTACATACTATTGGAATTTAATGTCATTCGGTCTCAAGAATGTTGGCACCACATATCAAAGGGCACTGACTACTATCTTCCATGATATGATGCATACATTGATGGAATACTGTGGATGATTTACTAGCTAAATCATTAACCAGAGAGGGTCACCTCATTGTACGGGACAAAATCTTCAACAAATTGGAGCAATATAATGTATGCCTAAATCCAAAGAATTGTGTCTTTGGGATAACCTTTGAAAAGATCCTAGAATACATTGTCTCAAATAAAGTAATTGAGGTTGATCTTGCAAAGGTCAAAGCAATTATGGATTTGCCACCTCCTAGGAACATTAGTCAATTAATAACATTACAAGGAAGGCTACAATTAATTCTCTTGTTCATTGCACAATTGGCTGACAAATGCCATCCCTTCACACATTTTCTTCATAGGGTTGTTCGTTTCAAATGGGAAGAGAATTGCCAGCAAGCATTCCAGCAACTAAAGGACTACCTAATGATGCCACCATTATTGACGCCACCATCTCCAGATAGGCCCTTATTGTTATACATGTCATCTATAGCTATGACCTTAGGCATCTTACTCGCACAACATAATGCAGAAGGAAAACAATGTGTGGTATACTCTATTTCTGGAACACTGGTAGGGTATCAATTTAATTATACCCCTATTGAATGAGCTTGTCTAGTAGTAATTTTGGTAGCCACCAAATTGAGGCACTACATATTGACACACAAGATACAACTCATCACCAAGGTAGATCCACTCAAGTATCTACTCAGTAAAGCAGCACTAACCGGTTGTTTGGCAAAGTGGGTTATGCTCCTCAGTGAATTTGACATAGAATATGTGGAACACAAATCCATAAAAGGACAAGTCATTACAGATCAACTAGTTGAAGCACTGCTCATAGGTGACCATCCTCTCATTTCCAATTTTTGAGATGAGGAGATTTTCACAGATATGCCAACACCACCATGGAATCTATATTTTGATGGGTCTTACACTAGACATGGTTCAGGAGAAGACATTCTTTTTATCACTCCTCAAGGTGATAGCATACCCAAATCATACAGGCTCACATTCCCATGCACGAACAACATAGAAGAGTATGAGGCTTTGATCGTAGGACTCTGCATGTCCATCCAATGGAATTTGAAAGAAATACAAGTATATGGTGATTCCTAGTTAGTCATAAGACAAGTCAATGATGACTACCAGACTAAGGATGATAAGCTCTTTCCTTACAATAAAATGGTTGATAAATTCAAGGAACTATTCATAGCTATCACTTTTGAGTAGATTCCTCGAGACCAGACTAGAGCTGCAGATGCAATGGCTACAATAGCCTCTCTCCTTGATCTTCCATAGAACTCCATAAACTATGAGTTCTTAGTTGAACAACTTTGGATCCCCGCTTATCATATCTTGAAATCCAAGAGGGTTTTTCAACTCATCAGTCCTAATTCCCCATGGTATCGTGAATTTTATGCCTATTTATGATATCAAATCCTTCCCCCTAACCAATCAAATAACCAATGAAAAACCTTCATATGCCAATCCTCTTGATACACCATCATTTTTGAAACCCTATATCAACGAGGTCTCGATTGTACTCTCCTTTGAATTCTAGAGAAAAGTAAGGTGACCACATCTTTAGAAGAAGTACATGAAGGTATCTACAGAGCTCATTCAAGTGGCCCTTCATTGGCTAAAAAGATCATGCAGGTAGGATACTATTGGCCCTCTATGGGAAAAGACTCCTACTACTTTGTCAGAAAGTGTAAGAAGTGTCAAGTTCACAGAGATCTGATACATGCCCAAGCACAAGAATTGTAACCTATCACAACACCATGACCCTTTTGTTAATGGGGACTTGACCTTGTGGGTAAAATCCATCCATCTTCATCCAACAGTCATAAATTTATCATTACTGCCACAAAGTACTTCACCAAGTGGATCGAAGTCATTTCACTCACCCAAGTCACTGGAGAGAAGATCACCTCATTTATCCTCAATTAAATCATCTGTCAGTATGGTGTACCCATGTCCATCATCACAAATAATGGAATCCCTTTCAAAAATTAAAATTCTTGTGAACTCTATGAGAAGTTTCATATCCAACACCGTTTTTCTACCCCATATTACCCACAAGGCAATGGTCAAGAAGAAGCATCAAATAAGAATATATTGAGGATCCTCAAAAAGATAGTCAATGGTTTTGGTCATGATTGGCGCATTCATTTGAATATGACACTATGGGCATATCGAACTAGCATTTGAACCCCTATAGGCACAACCCCCTACTCACTTATTTATGCAGCAGAAACCATCTTGCCTATTGAGGTTGAATTACCATCTCTACAAGTCTCCTTACACAATCTAATAAATGGTGAAGAATACCGAGTCTTGCGTCTTCAGAACTTGGAACTACATGATGAAAAGAGACAAGCTACCTACAACCTATTGACGTGTGTTTTGACACACTCACCAACAGTCAGGTAGTTTATGCAAACACTCACCACCTCTCCTGAAAAGTAACAAGTTTGGAAGAACTCGCTACTCCAAGGTCTCTATAGTCAGGTCTCAACGGTGATGGGCAACACAATGGTTGATGTGGTTATACCTATAAAGGGGCCTACTAGTTAGAACTAAATCTCATTGGTTATGGATAATTGCACTTCCTCTCTTTTTGTATTTTTATGGTTTAAGATTCTCTGGGAAATAAAGTGCGAAGCGTAAAGGGAAACAAGAAAATAACAATAAAGACCAATATAATGACAGCTTAATGAACTACTCAATTAGTTCCCTACAATCCAAGCAATTATCAAATATTATCCAAATTAGCATTAAATAATGGACCTCCGAAAAACCTACAAAATCATCAATTTCACAAATTTATGGAAATAAAATCATCAACAATATGGCCTATCACAATAGTTCTCATACACCACTGACGTGCACAATATGATTCATAGAGTGATAGACAAAAATATTAAACCACATTGCTAACTCCAAATAATAGACGTTACCAGATTACACAAAACAATTTGGTAGAATATAAACGTAGATTAGGGAATCTACCAGCTACTTCTCATATTAATCTCAATGAGTGTATAACAAAAATAACTCAAACTTCTTAATCAATCTACAAAATATTCTAAAATCTCTAAGTAGGCCACAAATCATCAATTTGGGACCCTTACAAATGAATCCAACTTCTGAATTTATAGAAGTTCTTTACCCTACTATCTAGGAAATAACCCTACCCTAAATTAAGAACTGAAACTAGGAGTCGCAGCTAACTTGTAAGCTTCTGCCTTGACACTCCACTTAACAACTATGAAATGGGGACTGCATGAGCACTATGAAAACCCTACTAGGTGAGCCATGTTTTTGTAATCATGCAGAATTTATCTCAAAATTGGAACTCGAGTAGGAGCCGCAGTTACAAATACAAGATTTTAGGATTTATAAAAAAATCTTTGCCATTTTTAGCAATTGTGTGCTTATCCTTTATCTCTTGATAAAAGCTCTATAATTATCAACTATACATGCAACTTCTTGAACCGGAGGATCTGTTGCATGCTTAACTCTAAATTTATACTTCTTCAAAACTTCATCCACATGTGTTCTCCCCTCCTCTAACTCCTTCACTATGTTTTCCACCTCTTGACACTGAGTAATTAGATACATGTACCTGTCCATAAGGGTGACACCAAACTAGGCCACGGGTCCTAGGTGTTGTGCCTCATATACATCCCACTGATTCAAAACTTGTTGCTGGTCCATTATTCCCGTATCAGCTAATCTAAGGCCAAAAGGTCCTAGCATATTCCTTACAAAATTCTCGTATGACAAAATTTCTATAAGGAGAGGGTCCCAAATCTCGGTCATATCCTTGATATATTGCTGAAACATTTCAATCTTCAATTCCAAGATGTATACATAAGACTGTAAGTTTTTATAGTTGTCACCCCTTAAGAGGTCCTCCTTTATCGTCGTCTCTTCTCCTAGCTACAATATCCTTTTCAAAACTTGGAATTGTTTATTGAAAGTGTTTGCCTTCCGCTCCCATTGTGTGGAATAGGTTGTCAAAGCTCCACTTGCTTGTACCACCTTACGGTATATTTCTACTATATTTTGCAAGAACAACCTAATCTTAGTCATATTTACTTGGGTCCAAGATTTGGCAGCACAACCACTCGTCTCACCTCTACTAGTGCCTTTACTTCTCCCTCTAGTAGTGATGAGGTTGAAGGTAACTCATCAGCTCTATAAGAGTCTAGAGGTTTACTCATTTTGATTAGGAGCTATTTATATTGCCCTAGTTGCACCTTAAGCTCCATATTTGAGGTGTGCTCCTTTTCAACGCGCCCTCTAACAACACTTGTGGCTAGCTCCAAAGTATCTATCTCTCCCCACTTGGTTTACTTACCCAAATTTACCTGGGATATTTGATACTTGGGAGAAGCTTGTCCTTCAACTTCATGTGTAACTGCCACATCTGCAATCACCTCACCGGAATCTATTTTTGATAAATGATGGACAGTTTTTAGCTTTTTAACCTTTGGTGGTTCCTCAATGATTACTTGTTGTAGAGTGACCTTAGTGAGTTTTGCTTTTTTCTTTCTCTTCTCGAAGGTAAACTCCAGCCATTGTGGTATATCTTCATCTTTATCACCCTGATGTGACACTATATCCGCAGTCCTAACCTGAACCTCTACCTGCTCCTTTGCTTCATCTCTTACTTCTGCTCCTTCTTGCCCAGGATCTTGAGGTGAGGAAATCTGGCAAACTAGGTTACTTTGGAGAGCTTGTTTCTTATATAACTCTCCTAATTTACCACTGACCTCTTTATTAAATGCCATTTCTTCCTCGCCTGCCTTTGTTTCTCCTTGCCTAGCGGCTATATCCTTGAAGAGGTCTTCTTGATCTTGAGGGGTTAGGATCAGTCTTTCATTCAATATATCTTTGGTCTCATCCCCTTCTTGCTCACCTTCCAACAGTCGTTGTTGCTCAAGATATTTTTCCTCTTGATCTAAATCAGACTCGATATTTATAGCTTTCATTCCTTCAGTGGTAGACGTGAAGCCTTGCACTCTAGGCTGCCCTGCGAATATATTTACTAGTGGTGGTGTAGGGGCACTGGTGCCTGGAGCATTTGTGGGATCTGTTGAAGGTGGTTTAGCGGGTATCTCCTCAGTAGCTTCTATATTTTCTTCTTATCCTTGGGTACCCTCTCCTTCAGTGTGGCCTATAGTCGTCCTTGGTGGGAGAACTTTGGCGAGTGGTACCGCACCCAGCCCATCGGTCACTCCTAGGTCTGCTATCTTCTTTAATAACTCAGACTCCCTCATCTTTTCTTGGAGCTTCTTTAGTAAGTCCTTAGTGCTTTCTTGAGGTTTGTCCTCTTCACCTGGACGGGGGGCATATTTTTCCTCAAGGCTGACCTTGTCTTCTGAGCATACTCCTTATGACCCCTTAATTGAGGTACCCCTGAAGTGGATTCCTTTTGCTTTGTCTTTGAGATGCTGGGCCTTACCCTCTGGCATAACCATTGCTTGGTCATATTGATGACTACTTGGGAGACCTTTTCCATAGTTGTGTCTTCGCTTGCAAACCATTTTACTGGAAAGAGGGGCCTCTTATCTATCCCAGATTCCCTATAAACTGGATCAAGTAACTCTCCATCATCCCTCGAGTCTTTAGAGAGGTTAGTATCAATCCCAAAATCTCTTACTTGTGGCACAGATAATCTGTTATATCTCTTCTCCCTAACCTCAAAACTATGTTGCAGGTTGGCCCAAAAGTCCTCCAAGCTAGGCCTATGCCCCTCATATGCCTTTGACATAGCTTGTTTAAGTTTCCCGTAGGGATCATACAACTCCCTAGCATGGTCATACTCCTTCAAGTTCAAATCCTAAAGCTCTTGTTCTGCTAACTTCGCCACTTTTATTTTAGAATAGGGAAAGTACCCAACAGATACTGAGAAATCAATACCTATTTTATGCTTTGATGACAGAAGTGACTGGAGGCCTACAAGTTACCTTACATATTCTAGTAGAATTATCCTATCATTACAATATCGATGCAACAACATTGGGTTCCCTGTGAATCCACTAACCCTAATGTAAGTGGAGCATGGGTTTTGGATGAACCAACATGCCCACTCTTGAATGATAGCCATGGCCTCCGAGCTAATCCGATATCCTGCATCGCCAGTCAATTTGATTATTGTCAGAAAAATAAAAGCATCATTAACTCTCTTGAAGTGAGTCTTGGCATTGGCTAGAGTAAGTTGAGGATAATACTCCCATATCTTCTTCTGTCCTTCCTCCTCTCCCAATTGACCTTCTACCTGCAACCCTAGAAACTTTCCAGCCCTAGCAGCTACCCAGATGATATATGAAGTGAAAAAGAACTTTTGGGTATGTTGAACTTCCTTCATCTATTTACAGATATTGTCGGAGAGGATCTGTGGCCAATCAAAGTATTGTTTCCCTATTAAAATGGTGGTCATGAATTGGAACATCCATGGATGAAAATGCTTACAATCCGGCTTGCCAAAGGCCCTGCTAAGCATAATGATTAAATCTCTTTGAGGCTCTTTGAAATCTGCCCTCAGGATCTTCATTGCCTTGAGACTTGTCTTTCTTTCTTTTTCTAACTAGTTTGTATTCATGTGCCTCTTATTGGCTGATATTTTGTCATTCCATGCTTTTAAGGCCTCTTCTTTAGTTAATAGAAATACCTCCTCCCTGGTTGGGATTCCAAAGATGAACCCGAGCATATCTGGAGACAAGTCTATGACTGTCTTTCCTTGTGCATCTGTGCATTTTCTAGTTTTCGAGTTATAGAATGGGGCAATGGCCATTATGAACTCTAGTACCTATAATGATTGTGGGAAGACAGTAGCCTCAACTAGGTCGAATCTCTTGATTCTCCTGTGGAGGACCTCTAGACTAGGTTTGTCCAATTGAGTCTTGATATCCTCAATTTCTATGTGGCCTATTTCAGTATCCATGACCCATCTGACTTGATCTTCTAGCTTTGAAATGTAGACCTATCCTTGATAATGATACTTCATGGTGGATGGGAGTCTATCAATTTCTTTGCCTCTTTTTCTAGAGGATGAGTCCATCTAACCACTCGAACCTGCAAGCAAAACACAAATCTTCAGTCTTCAATATTAGGGATAAACTTTGATTTACTTCAGGACTTCGAGGTCTCGGGGTCCCGGGCTAGGCACAAGTGGAGAAGGCTTGGAACTCTGGGGTTCTGGGGTTCTGAGGTTAGGTGTATGCAAAAGTCACCTGGAACTCTGGGGTTCTGGGGTCATGGAATGGCCAACCACACAGAACCTCAGGGTTTCGAGTGCAAAAACTAGGTTACGCAACAAAAAAAAACAAAGGCACGTGAAAATGAAGGGAAACAAAAAACAACAAAAAAAACAAAAAGGAAAGAAAAACTAAACTAGAAACCATGAGAAAGGCAAGAAAATTCACCAACCTGGTGAATCAAAATGCCCGAAAATGCCAAGGAAAGCTCAGAGGTCCGAAAGTTCGCGACTTGGAGCTAGGAAAGAGGAGCTCTAAATGCACAAATGAACTTTAAAAAGTCCATCAACCCTATTTATAGATCATCATAAACCCATCCATACAAAAACCTTAAACACGACCTCAGGACTTCGGGGTCCCAACGTTCCAAGCTTAAAAGAGAAGGCACGACCCGAGGACTCTGGAATTCTGAAGTTCTGAGGCAGAAGACACAAAACCTCGGGACTACGGTATTTCGGAGTTCCAAGGTCAAAACAAAAAGAAAGGCAAAGGACCTCGAGACTCCAAGACTCCGGAGTTCCGAGGTCAAAAACAAAAAGAAAACAAAAAGGGACCTCAGGACTTCGAAGACCCAGAGTTCTGAGGTCAAAACAAAAAGAAAGTCAAAGGACCTCAGGACTCCGAATTCCGGAGTTCCGAGGTCAAAACAAAAAGAAACGAAAAGGACCTCGAGACTCCGGGATTCTGGAGTTCCGAGGTCAAAACCAAAAAAAGAAAACAAAAAGGGACCTCAAGACTCCGGGACTCTGGAGTTCTGAGGTCAAAACAAAAAGAAAGGGAAAGGACCTCGGGACTCTGGGACTCCGGAGTTCCGAGGTCAAAACAAAAAGAAAGGAAAAGGACCTCGAGATTCTAGAGTTATGAGGTCAAAACCAAAAAAAGAAAACAAAAAGGGACCTCAGGACTCCGAGACTCCAAAGTTCTGAGGTCAAAACAAAAAGAAAAGAAAAGGATCTTGGGACTCCGAGACTCCAGAATTCTGAGGTCAAAAAACCAAAAAGAGAAAAGGGGACCCAAAATTTGGCACAAAGAGACTAATGGGGAAAAAGATATGCAAGGCATAACACAACCACCTTAAAGCATATCAACAATGCATGAGCAGAAGCTACAATCATAGGATCAGACCTCACACTTTTAAGGTCTGAGATCTTGTCCTCAGAGTAAATCCTCGCAATTAGCCAAACAGAGAACACCAAGGTAAATTTGAATCCAATTGGCTGGGTCCATATGTCATCACTGTCGTCTTTGGATCTGGGGCATATCAGTTAGCAACTTTAGAAGGAGAACTGATGAGTTGAGATATTTTCATATTTCTATCCTCAGAGCTCTTGAGTTTTTGTCATCTTTTGTTTTGCATAGTATTAGTGATGTATTGGAAGTTTACTATATGTATTCCATATGTTAAGCCTGAACCTATTAAATCATGTTTTATCTTTGCCAATTTATTCATGCAGCCATGCCATTTATTCCTATAGCCATGTGATTTATTCCTATTGCCATGTGGATTATTTAGGGAAATATCATATGTGACTTTAATAGATGTCTTGATTAAATAAAATGTGTATGTATGTTCTTGTATGTTATTTCTTTTGTAGTGCAGGGAATAAATGATGTTGCAGTGGATGTTCACCTATCGTGCCTATTGAAGGGAAGGAAACGCAAGAGATGATTGAAGATCGAACTGCAAAAAAAGTGAGCAAGCATAAGGGATGGCATAAGAGGAGAAATCAAGTGATACTACCAATGTATCACTTAAGTAGACATTGAAGTTGTAAATACCGCCACAGTATGCTATGACTGTGGTTCCATTTAGATCCGCGTTTCCTGTAGCATAACTCTAGCTATCTCCTTTCTCGGTCAATCATCCACCTCCTCTTTTCAGTATGATTTGTGTTGACTATTGTAGATGATTTATTTTTAATAATAAGCTCTTCTTCTTCTCAAAGGTTATATAGAAAGAGAGAAGAATAGAGCAGAGGATTTTTCATAAGCATTTTTAAGTTTCTTTTCATATTGAATTATGCAATGACTTTCAAAGAATGATGAATAAAATTATGTTATTCTGATCTTTTAGAGTTGTTCTCAGGAAGCCTGGTATCACTCATCCAAGGGGGGCCACTTGGTGAGTGTTCCTGTGCATTCATTAAAATTAGTTTTCTTTCCTTAGCTGTAGTAGATGTTCTTGCATTGACTGTTCCTGCAGCCACTAGAAATAGATCCACTAACTGTTCCTACAGCCAAGCCAAAACAGAGTATTTTTTGTTTATCAGCATTGAATTTATCCAGTATTGCTTTTATGAATTTATGCAAAAGTTTTCCTGTAGCCTTTCTATAGTTCCAATTCTTTATTATCTTTTCTACATAATGTTAGTTGTTGCAGTAATGCAGAATAGTTGTCGCAGGAACATAGTGCATATATAGTGCAGACCCATTTCAAGTATTACATCCCTGGGTTGACAATCAAATGAACACCAGCTATGGAAATAGTGACTTTGCCAAATGAATGTCCAAACTTTGGGTTGAGACTTCAACTAGAGTTATTATTCTTATTGTTGGGTTGAACAAGAACCCCTGGTAGATCCGATCAATAACACGCATCTTAAAAAGTTCCACACATAAGTTGTGCAGAGCATCAAGCTCATCAAAACTAAGAAAACACCAAAAACATTCAAAAAAAGTCCTGAAAAAAGTACAAAAAATGAAAAAATAAAGAAAATAGTAAAGAAAAATTATTCATCCAAATGGTGAAAACCACTCTGGTGGCGCCTTGGGTAAGTACGGTGGTGAAAACCTGGTAAACAAGCACCATTTGTAAAGGCTAAGGCTCCATTGTCTCTCAGACTTTTTGTGATCACATCCATTGCATCCATTCATCCATCATTTCTACCATGGCTTGTTATTGATCTGCAATCAGGATTACCACTTCATGTGTCGCGTCACGCTTTCATATCAAGATCTAACTAGGGGTAATATTCTTAAACCTACTGATGGGAGTGTATTATCTATGCTTGTGATTAGTTGAGTTACTCATTCAAAACATCCTGAAATAATACCAAAAACATTCATAAAATCTCAGAAAATACCAAAAACAGTTGCAAAATGTCCTGAAGAAAACACAAAAAATATTCACAACATTCAAAAATCTAAAAACATGACAAAAACTTCCAAATCAATCAAAAACATTGAAAATAAAATTGTTCCTTATACATATGCATCGCAATAGACATAAACACAACATTTTGAAACTCCTTAAACGATGACCACCTATCAAATCAACCAACAAATCACACACCTGTGCACAACAGTCTTCACAAGGATGCATCCTTCCTTACAAACAAGACATGGTTCCATTTTAAATTGACAAGAAAATTATGTTTGGGTGATAAGCACTTGGTCAAAAAAAATTCCTTTATGTCAGGTTCCTATGCTACTCCAGGATATCCATAAGTGATTAGAGTAGTCGGGATGGTTCCTAAGCTATGCGATCCTATGAAAAAATACAGTAATGGATCACTATGGCTTATTGACTATAGCGTATACCTCGGCCATTTGTATATGAACTAGAATGGAGGGGAACTTTCATTGTCTATGATGTTTGTTTATACATGAAGCACTCAACCTTGGTTTCGGATACCTCGGCCAAGATTGGTACTACCATGCTCAATGAGTAAATAAAGCATTATGAATAACCATAGATTGCCATTTCATCTCATCATTTTATATTGCATTCTATTGCATATCACACTTGTTCATTCATCTATTGTGAAAATTTATTGTCAACATGCAATTAATTTGGGTTTCTATGAGAAATCTCAAAATATAAGCCTTATCTTGTGTACAACCATGATGGAGTTTTGTGATACATCATCTCACATCTCCATTCCATTTTTGTATTTTCCAACCAACTTAGCAATTATATATCATGTAGGAATGACATTGTCATTTAGTTGCATTCATTTATTCATCTAAGTGCATTCATTCCTTCATTTAGTTGCATTTTATTCATTAAGTGCATTCATTCCTTCATTTAGTTGCATTTTATTCATTAAGTGCATTAATTTCTTCATTTAAGTGCATTCATTTATTCATTTAAGTGCATTCATTTAATCATTAAGTGCATTCATTCCTTCATTTAGTTGCATTTCATTCATTAAGTACATTCATTTTTTCATTTAAGAGCATTCATGAATTTGTTTAGTTCATTTTTAAAATGCCTTCATTCTCATTCATTTAGGTAACACATTTATCTCATCAATTTAATTCATAAATGAAATTTTAATATCATCTCATTCATTAAGTGCAGTCATTAGATTCATTAAGTATATTTCAAAACACATAGTTTACTCATGTCGTCCATATCCTTATCTCATCATTTCAACATATAAAGTATTATCTATCAAATATCATTATTCATTATCTCATCTCATCATTTAGCACAAATCATCATCATCATCACATAAACATCATAAATCTATTAACCTACATCCAAATAGAAAATCATCCAAGCTAATGGATCACCTGGTTAGAGGACTTGAATAAAGAATCTTGTTAGAGCTTACCCGGTTAGGGGATTTAACTGTTGTAATTGTTAGAAAACAACAAGGATTTTTTTATCGGTTTGAATAGCACTACACTTGCTTGTTTAGATCCTTTTCATGCTCCTATCCGCCATTACACATGTTGCAGATACATTATCAGGTTCGGCAACCACTCTCTCTCTCTCAACGAAAAATTTTCCAACCAACAAAAAAAACAACTCATCAACCTTATAAGAAAATCATCAGGTCGATAACACATCAGAAACCTAAACATCTCATAGAGATTACAAACAAGTCGGCTCAAGTATGACTATTAGATTACATAGTAAATAACATATAAATTAATGCACATCACTCAAGATATTCTTGACTGCTCCTTGATTACCGCTTCATAGAACTTTGTAACTCATCACATGGCTTGTATTAGATGCAATGAACTTGCTCAATCCCAAGATAAAAATTGTTGTCTCTACACACCAAGAAACATTTAAAACATTCATCAATCAACATGCATACGTGTCATAATCTTTGTCGTTCACCATTGATCATAATCTACTTCAACTCCATCAGTTTGGGTTTAGACATCTTCTACAAGCAGGGTTACCGGTTCAACTCTCCATAACATAAGTAATATCGGTTTTCAATACAAACTCCTCCTACGAGTTGCAATACCCTTTTCTAGCTCCTTCTACTGATTTGCAATACAACATATAACATTATTACCATAACAACATCATAAGCTAATGTCTTAACATCATAACTAGTTTATTGACATCAATTACAACATAACATATCATTAATGCAATCTTCAAGCAAAATGCCAACAATCTTCAACTTATACCAACAATCTCCCCCTTTGGCATTGATAGCAATACAAATATCAATACCCTTGATTGTAATAATGTGTATAAGAATCATGGTTTTCATTTTATCATAATCATACAATACTCCGCATAGTCTTATAGTTCTTCTCCCCCTTTGACAGCAATGCCAAAGTGAAAGTAAAACATGCAATGTTAAACTTCACTTGTTTGGCATCAACCTACAACTAATGCCCCCCCTGTGGAATAACTCCACTCTACACCAATCCTGCTGTAAAATTTTGCAAGTAGCTCTGGGACAGATATATTCCTACATCATGCTCAATTGACCTCATGAAGGGGTACAAGCCTTATTTGACTTCAAAGATACTCAAAAGTATTCTTAGGCAGAGGTTTAGTAAAGATATCTGCAAGTTACTCCTTGGTAGAAACATGCTCCAATATCAAATCTTTACTCTGCACTTTTTCTCTCAAGAAATGATACTTCAATTCAATATGATTGGTCCTAGCATGCATCACCGGGTTCTTTGAAATTTTTATGGCACTGGTGTTGTCGCATAAGATCTTTACCAGTTCATAAAACTTCATCTTGAATCCTTCCAAAATGTGTTTCATCCAGATAGCCTGGGTATAATTCATTTGAGCTGCAACATACTCAACTTTAGCAATAGACTGAGATATGCAACTCTCCTTCTTGTTACTCCAAGATACAAGCCTTCCTCCAAGAAAGAAAACTCCACCGGTTGTTCTTTTTCTATCGTCAACATTACCTACCCAATCTGCATCTGTATGCACCTTCAAATCAAAGTTACCTACATATGGATATCATAAACCATAGTCAATAGTACCTCTCAAATATCTAAATATTCTCTTGGTTGCTATCAGGTGTGTTTCTTTTAGATTCTTTTGAAATCTTGCAACTAGAACAACTGCATGAGCTATATCTGGTGTGTTGTAAACAACATAGCCTAACTTCTCTATCATTAACCTATACTCATTTTCATCAACAAACTTGACTTCATCTTCCTTATACAATTTACAAATTGTAACCATTGGTGTCCCAATTGGTTTACAGACACTCATACCAAATGTCTTTAACACCTATTTCGCATAGTTAGACTGTGTGATAAAAGTACCACTCTTCATCTGCTGAATTTGTAAGCCTATGAAAAAATTTATCTCTCCCACTAGAGACATTTCAAAGTCATTTTTCATTTCCTCCAAATACAGTATCATCTACAAATACTTCACTCACCAGTATCTTATCTCCGTTAGATTTGAGATATATGTTTCTATCTTCACTAGTTCTCTAAAAACCTATCTTCCTCAGGTGTGAATGTAGCCTCTCATACCATGCTATTGGTGCTTACTTTAAACCATATAGCACTTTGTGTAGTTTACATACCATATCTCTATCATCAGTCAAATCATAACCATTATGTTGCTCAATGTACATTTCTTCTTCTTGTATTCCATTCCAAAATATCGACTTCACATCCATTTGATATACTTTGAAACCCTTATGTGTTGTAAAAGCAAGTAGAGTCCTGACACCTTCAAGTCTAGCAACTAGTGCAAAAGTCTCATCATAGTCTTCTTCTTCTTCCTGTGCATAACCTTTGCAAACCAATCTAGCCTTGTTTTGGAATACCCACTTAGTACCTATCACATTCTTATTCATTGGTCTAGGTACTAGGGTCCATGTGTTGTTCTTCTCAATTTGATCTGGATCCTCCTCCATAGCTTTGATCCAATGATCACCACCAAATGCTTCCTTAGCAATTATAGGCTCAATAGTGGAGATCATGCAAGAATTCTCTCTAATTCTTCTTCTGGTTAGCACTCCAACATTTTTATCTCCAATAATCTGGTCAAGATTATGATTGAGTCTCACATACCTCGGAATAATATAATCATTATCTCTAGGTTCTTCTTCATTATCATCATCAAATTCTAATTCAACTTGTTCCTGTTGGAGTGGCACATCAACATTCTCTTTACCAATTTCAGGTTTCACCGATTCTGGCTCCAAAAATAGAATGCAAGGATCTTCTTCCTTTTTCTCCACACTGGCTTCCCTTGAGACTTCATGATTCTCATCCACTCGAACATCAACACTTTCAATGATTCTCTAAGTTCAGTTGTTGTAACATTTATAGGCCTTACTCTTGGTGGAGTAACCAAGTAATACGCCTTCATCACTCTTAGCCTCAAACTTTTTGACATAGTCACCTCACTTAATAAAACATTTACTACCAAATATCTTAAAATGACTAACATTAGGTGATCTACCATACCAGTATTCATAAGGAGTCTTGTCCTTACCTCTTTTTACCAGTATCTGGCTCATAGTGTAGATAGTTGTATTGACAGCTTCTCTCCAGAAAGTTTTTGATACACCTTCTTGAATCAACATTGTTCTAGTAGCTTCAACAATTGACCCATTGTTTCTCTCTGCATTACCATTCTGTTGTAGTGTCCTCGATGTAGAAATTTGCCTTTTGATTCCATTTGCTTCACAATACCTAGTGAATTCCTCAAAAGTAAATTCATCACCTGGATCTGTCCTCAAACACTTTATCTTCATGTCACTTTCCTTTTCTGCTAAGGCCCTGAATGCCTTGAATTTACCAAAATATTTTGACTCGCCCTTCAGGAATGTGACCCACATCATTCTTGAACAATCATCAGTGAAGATCATAAAATATCTATCAGCTTGAATTCTTTTAGTCCTTATGGGTCCACAGAGATCTGTATGAACCAGATCTAACAAATGTTCTGTTGAGAAGGACTATCTCTTGAAATTTGAGGTTGTCATTTTTCCCAACTGACATTCCTTACACAGAGCATTTACCGATTTGTCCAATTGTGGATAACCTTTCATAGACTTGGACTTACTCACTTTAACAATGTTATCAAAAATTATATGACAAAATCTCCTATGCCAAAGCCAACTATCATCTATCTTAGAAATTAAACAATTGCTGACTTTAGGATTTAGATGAAATGGGTTACCTTTAGTCTAATTGCCAGTTGTAATCAGTTCACCTTTTCTCCTGTAGATGTTGCACATAGCATTCTTAAACTCCAATAGATAACCTTTGTCATTGAGTTGTGCAACACTCAAGAGATTGTGCTTTAATCCTTCAACCCAGTAGAAGTCATCTGCACTTCTCTTTCCATTAAGAGAAATAGTTCCCTTACCTTTTACCATGTAGGGTGATTCATTACCGAATCTCACAACTCCTCCATCAAATTCCTTCAGAGAAAGAAATTTGGTCCGGTCACCAGTCATGTGGTGTGAACAACAACTATCAATGATCCAATCATCAGAACTAACCATGCGAGACACTAATGCCTTCTTATCAGACGTCTCCTCTTTGATGGCAGCAAAGACAATGTCTTCATTAGCATCACCCTCAGATTCCTCATTAGTGATACCACCATCAACAAGAAATAAGACAATCTCTTTTGCCTTTCCCTTTGTACTTCTTGAACTTGTCACGCTTATGCTCATTCTCACCATTAGGATAGTTAGTTGAAATGTGTCCAATCTTATTACAAGGAAAGAATTTCAAAGGTAGTTTACCTTTGTACTTACCAGTACCTCTAAGAAACCTCTTAGCCAATAATGTTTCTAGCTCAATAAGACTATCTTCATCATCAACATCTCTACTGGATCTAGATTCATAACAGTGACTGACATCTCTATTTTTTCTCATAGATGGATTAGAAACTGAAGCTCTAAATCTAGACTCAGATTTCTAAGCACTACCATCATAACCATTTAATTCAAAAGTAGTAAGCTTACCAATGATGGAATCTAGAGTTACCTTAGTTTTATCAATTGACTTTAGCTCCTAAATGACTGCAACTCAGATAGCGTAGATCAGTAGCAGGGTCCTCAGCTGCTCAACACCTTGCTAATCACTGTGGCATCTTCAACTTTACCACCAGCACTCTTCATCTCATCGACTATCTCTTTTATCCTTTGGCCATAATATTGGATATTTTCACCTCCATCCATCTGCATGTCATTGAATTCACCTCTTAGACTCTCTTCTTTGGCAATATTCACATGTTCATCATCGTTGTAGATTTCCCCAAGTTTCTGCTATACTTGAAAAGAATTCTCTAGACCATGGACATCAACATATTTTGCATCAAACAAAGAACTGATAATAGCTTCTAGAGCTTGATTGTTTTCCTATTTCTCTTTCTTCTCGTCATCAGTCATAGTCCCACTAGGTGCAACATATTGATTAACAACATGTTCCCAGTATTAACTTCCAAGACTCTTGATATAAATTTCCATTCTATCACTCCATATCCTGTATTTTTCTCTATTTAATTTTGGATCTTCCTTCTTCATCATGATCTACAAGATCTTGACCTCAAGTTGTAAGGCTTAAACCTTAGAGGACCTAAAATGCTCTGATACCAATTGATGGTATGATGAAAGAATAAGGATCTAATCAACTACTGAGAGGGGGGGTGAATTGGTAGATAAAAAATTTGATATACTTTCACCAAACTTAAAATCAACCTCTCAAGACAAACATTAAACTCATTGGTTTCATCACTGAACTTCAAATGCAATAATACTGACAAGATTAATCAGTTGACTGTTATAACAGATAATGGTAAAACAACTTGAAACTTACAAAACCTTTTATCTTCATCACTCAAATACTTAACTTGATAGTAGTTAAAACATTTTTCAATTTTTTGTCGGTTGTCATAACAAATCAAAGTGGATTTAGCAATTAAAAAATTATACAATAAACATAACTACAAAAACATTCACCACTTGACACAATATTTTTGACATGGAAATCCAAATGGGAAAAGCCATGGTGATGATGAATACCCACAAGTATTTTGAACTCTTTTGAATTTTTCCCTAATAGGAGCTTTATCCTATTAAAGCTTTTACAAAAAGTCATGTTAAGAACAAATCATGTTAGGGACCACCTGGTTAAGGGATTGACTATAGTGCCCTATTAAAAGAAATACCTTGTTAGGAGTAACCTCAATAGAGTATTTAGAATCCAAGCTAATGGATCACCTGGTTAGAGGATTTGAATAAAGAAGCTTGTTAGAGCTTACCTGTTTAGGGGATTTAATTGGTGTAATTGTTAGAAAACAACAGGGGTTTGTTGATCTGTTTGAATAGCACTACACTTTCTTGTTCAGATCCTTTTCATGCTCCTATCTACCATTACACATGTTGCAGATACATTATCAAGTTCAGCAACCACTCTCTCACTCTCAACTACAACTTTTCCAACCAACAAACAAAACAAATCATCCACCTTATAAGAAAATTATCAAGTCGGTAACACATCACAAACCTAAACATCTCATAGAGATTACAAACAAGTCGGTTCAAGTATGACCGTTGGATTACATAGTAAATAACATAGAAATAAATGCACATCACTCAAGATATTCTTGACTGCTCCTTGATTACCGCTTCATCAAACTTTGTAACTCATCACATGGTTTGCATTAGATGCAATGAACTTTCTCAATCCCAAGACAGAAACCATTGTCTCTACGTGCCAAGAAATATTTAAAACATTCTTCAATCAACATGCATACATGTCATAATCTTTGTCGTTCACCATTTATCATAATCTACTTCAACTCCATTGGTTAGTGTTTGGACATCTTCTACAGGTAGGGTTACCGGTTCAACTCTCCATAACATAATTAATATTAGTTTTCAATACAAACTCTTCCTACCGGTTGCATTACCCTTTGCTAGCTTCGTCTACCGGTTTGCAATACAGCATATAACATTATTACCATAACAACATCATAAGTTGATATCTTAACATCATAACTAGTTTATTGACATCAGTGACAACATAACATATCATTAATGCAATCTTCAAGCAAAATACCAACAATATTCAACTAATACCAACATATCGCATCGATAATAAAGACTACATGTATCAAAATACAATGATGTCCAAAATATCGGCTACCAAGAGCCATCCAAGAATTAGTATAATAATAATGTAACAATGCAAAAAAATACTTCTAATGGCACTCTAGCCATATGTCATGGCTCCACCCCCCACCACCCTCACCATCTCATCGAGGAGGACCCATCACACCACCACTACTCTGACCCCTCATAAACAACTACGATCTCGGCCACCACATCTAAGAGTAGCTCATTGCTCGCTGACTACTTGGCACAACCTACTCATATAATCCCTGCCAATAGTCAATCTCTTCCCCTGCTCACGGTGTCTCCCTCGTCATCTCCTCAATCGGGCCTTGTTCTTGTACTCCCTCCAAAACTTGAACTTTATCCTATAGCTCCCTCACTCTATCCACCACATCATCTCTCTCTCGCACAACTAGGGGTCAAATTGGCCCCTCGTGCAAAATGTTGGACATCCTTGGCTACAATCTCTGCATCTTTGTCCTCCAATTGTGCCTCTAACTCTTGGATATGCGCATTGGTAGTCGCTAGGCGATTCTGTAGCTATACTATCACCATATCTCATAATTCCCCCACACCCCCACCTATGGCTCCCTATCCCATATCCATTACCACATCACCACCCTCTCCCCCACCTACATCTCCCTATTCCATCTCCATAGCCACATCACCACCCTCTTCACCACCTGCATCTCTCCCTCCTGCTCTTATTACTCCCTATGTCAGCTGACCCTGTGACAATCGTAAGGGTTTCCCACCTCTACCTCTCCTTTGTAACTGCCCTCCTCCACCTCCTACTCCAAAACCTCCCCCTCCACCTCCATGTCCTCCTCCAAAACCTCCCCCTCCACCTCCCCTACCATCTCCACCCCCTACCTAATCTTCTCCTCCTCCCCCGCCGTGGTGCTCTTTCATCCTCAAATGGTGGCACTGGCTCTATGAAATCTCAGATCTGTGGAATCAAATGAGTGGCTCGATACTATGTATACTCATCTGTCACCCCCGCATATGTGACCTCTACTTGGTATGGTCATGGCCTTTCCTATAGTCTTTGAAACTCTTCTATAGCCTGCTTGTGGGTTAATACCGGCCCCCATTGGAATCTCTCTTGTACTAATCTGGCATACCTACCAAAACCCCAGGGCAAACCTTGTGTGTGCCCAAACTATCTCATCACCCGCCCTAGCAAATGTCTCTTTACCACGTATGTTGTTTGTCCAATGAGGAACCACACCATGAGCACATATAGCATCATGTCTGCATCATCTTCCCACTCCTCACAATCTTGGTAAGGGTGGCATATCACCATATCTAAATCATCCAATGCATGCCGCCAATACTCCAGCTTCCCTAGCTAGGGTTGTGTTGTCATACCTCCATACATATATAGATAGGGTTTTTCAATCACCCTAAACCTTAGACACACTGGCCTTGATATCAGAAAGTGCTCCCATGACTAGATATGAAGCAAGGTAATCCCTACTCCCATCAATGAAATCTCATGGTAGACAACATCATGCAAATCCCTATATAAATGTGCCAGCACACATTGTCCCCATGCATATCGGGTGCGCTCATTGACCATCCACTCAATCACCTACCCCCAACCCATTGCAAGCCCATGTGATCTTTGATCCGAGTATAGTATCCCTCCCACAATACATGATACCACTAATTGTAATGGGTCATATAAGTCTGCTATGTTCTCCCACAGAACCGATCCATCAAACACCTACAAACCTAGATACGGGAATACTCGTCATAGTGTCACCTATCCTAGCATCCTATCATAAGTAACAAGCTCGCTAATAATCAGGATATGCAGTATCCTCCAGACATCTTCTAGTGTCACAGTCATCTCTCCCATCGCTAAATGGAAAGAGCATGTCTCGCTATGCCACCGCTTGGCCAACATTGTCAGTAATTCGCAGTTCGTCTAAATCACAAGTAGGTGCATCATAGCATATAAACCTATCACACATACATAGTATATCTCCAAACTTGTCAACTAATCTCACAAGCGTTGTATGGTCGGATGCCTCTCACGCATCTGCAAGACCCCTAGGTGATCCTCCTATGAAACCACAAATCACAAAAACACTATCAATAAGCTTTTCTATGCAACATTGACTCTTACCTAGACTTCATTGGATGATTTTTCAAAGTATCTAAGTCTCATTGGGTAACTCGACTCGCCACTGAACTTAGACTACCAACAGGCATTTACATCACTTGCCTAGTTTCAACAGGTTCACTAGGTCTCACAGGTCACTATTACACATACAACAACAAACGTTGACATCAATTATCAACTTGACCTTTAACTTGGGGCAACCAACACAGATCCTTCTACACATATAGACAAAAGCGCTAAAACATGGACAAACACTTCACAACACAACCAATAGCACTAACTCTACCTACAGAAGTGCTAAACCGATCAATAGTGTTATTTTAAACTACAAAAGCGCTCTAAAAAAAATCAAAAGCACTACATTGCGCAACACATGCGCTATACTAAACTCATTCACTCAAACCGACAAACGCGCTAAAACTACCAAAAAAATAATGCTAGAACCACTCTACAAATGCGCTATATTGGACAATAGTGCTAAAACTAGTGCACAAATGCGCCATTGCGACACAAATGTGTTAATTTAGACCAAAAAAAGCACTACAACAATGTTTTAGCACCTTTGTCATCCAAATTTTTCCCCTACCTATTAAATGCAATAAAGCCAAAATTAGGCTTACCGGGGGACCGTACTCAACTGGCCGCTGGTACCTCCTCATGTGCTCCAATCAATGATCGACAATGGGAAACACCATTTTCGCTCTCCTAAACTACTGCACAGGTCACTATCAAAGGCTCTGGATTGCTATGGACATGTGTAAAAATGAGGATTGTTTTACTCCTTCTCACCTACATATGCCTATCATTGCACAACCCCATGACCGTCGTGACCCCTGGGTGCTTTCGACACTTGCCATTTCTCCGTTTTACCCCCGTTTTCTTCCATTATTTCTCTATTTCCTCTAAATTCATCTACTCTACCATCCCCTAATTTCTTTCTATTTTTTGAGAGATCGCCCAATTTTCTAAAATTTTCGGCCCATCTCTCGACGAGGCATATCAACCCATAGAACAACCATTCTTGAGACATTTTTACCATGTCTATCTATTCTTCTTTGAAACGATGCGATAAACCACAATATCTCAAAAAGGGGCAAATCTAGACACATAAATTTGTTTATTAATTAAATAATTATTTATTATTTATTTTAATGTACTAATATTCCTCTATTAATTAAATTCACATTTAATTAATTCATTCAACCCCCATTCTACTATTTTAATTAAATAAATTACATTAATTTATTTAAATTAAAAATCCTTATCTATAACCCAATTATTAAAGAAATCTAATTTACTTAATTTCCCTCATTCCTCTCATTTTAATAAATTTAACATTTATTTAAAAACACAAATCAAAGTCCCCTTTTTAAACAAATCAATATTTATTTAAAATCCCACCCCACTTGCATTTTCCGACAAATGCAAGTTGCACAAATAAATAAATTTTATATCTAAATAAAATCCTATTTTCTCTCACCCACCAAATCCACTTGCATATCTAACCCTTCTTCTAGACTCGACTAACCCCTTCTAATTAGCCTAATCCCCCTCTCTAATCATTTGCACATCCCTTAAGAAATGTTGCTTCTCAAAACAACTCAAAAGTCTTCAATAACCATTAAAGTCTCTTACATGACCATAAATGGTTAACTCAAACTCAACCTTTGGTTAGAGACTTTCTCTCTAACTCAACCATCCTTTAACTCATGGGTCTCTTCAAGCATTTATTGCTTTGACCATGGTTATCCCTTTTACTCTTGCACAAAAGTTTATCCCTTGGATAATAGATTTATCCCCTAACCCAACCCACATGAGGTTACTCTCATGTCTCCTCAGGCATTAAATTCTTCTTCCCTCTCCTCTCAAGCCATCTCATGTTGACACTTGTCATCATGGGATTAAGTTGAAAGCCATCACATGGATCCTAAACCCATCAATCTTAGTCATTCAATCAACATTTTTCCTTATAAAAGGACCTAATTCCCCAAGCAAAAAAATAATTAGATAGCATTAGAGAATTTTTGTTATAGTGGAATTTACATGGACATTAGGAGATTTCTCATAGAAAACCCTTTTACACTTGCATAGCTTTTGTTTATCATCTACAACCATCTTGAATCTCCATATGGCATCCACGGATAGTGCTAAAAGCTAAGAGCTACACTCATTTGGGACTTGGAGAGGGGAGAAACAAGGGAGAAGCATCAAAAGGCATCATGGAAGCATCGCTCTTCTCCTTTCTTTTGTTTTGTTAAACTTCTTTCATGCTTTTTGAAATCTCTTTTGATGTGTTTGGAATGATTTTTAGTTCTTTCTTTTGGTTTTTTGGTTGGAACTAACGTATTAACATTGAACATTGTTTTGTTGCCTTGTCCCCATTTCCTCAACATCATACAAATATTTGTATAAATCGTAAGTCTTGTGTATGGGCAATGCATTTAGCTAGTTTTTAATTATCCTGTATGATTTAATGCATTTATTTGATCATTTAAGTGTCACAATTTTTTAGCATCATTATTTGGCATATATTTATGCATTGAGTTTTATAGTCTACATCAAATATGATTTATGTCTTACTATTTGAATTATCTTTGATTGCAATTTTAAATGATTATAAATCTTTCTTCATAATTCAATTTTTTGAATCCTCTCTATACTAGTAACAAAAGTATATAACCTTTCTTTCATAATATAATAATGCTACTAAAGGAATATAACCCTCTTGTTATATAGTTTACCAATAATATTCATTCAATTCTAGATTTAGTTAAATAATTGGAAAAACTCATTTGAAGTGAAAAGCGGGGTTTTGAAATTAAATAGGAGAAATAAGCGATAAAAAAAATGAAGATGGTTTATTGTAATTATAAAAACCATGGTCAACAATGTAGGAAGTTTTGTATAGAGTTTTATCGGCTACTATGTAGGAAGTGGGAGATATTCCAAGAAAAATGGGGGTTTAATGTTCTCATATGTTTGGTATCTTTTTATCTATCTAATTATGCTATATTTTTTCCATTAATTTTTATAGGAAAAAAGTCAAGAAAAGAGAGAAGTAAAGTGATTTCTGATGAATATGTCTTTTTCATGAAACTTATAAGAGTTTTGAGGAGAATTGTTTGTTGCTTATCATATTCTGTGGTTGTAGGCAATATCTAAGAGTTAACACACTAAAAAAAAAATCGTTTCTTTTGCTATGTTTTATTTCTATGTACTTATCGTTGAATATATGATTTTTGTGATTGCTTTTGTTAATTATCTTATTATCTACAAGGCATAATTATTTATTTTTTGAGATGGAAAATCTTTTAATAAACTATTTAAAATAGTTTTTATTTTTACCTTTCAGGGTTAAACAATTAGTGTGCAAGGAATGGTGGTATATGCATTTGAGGGAATTTAAATTTTAATATATATAATAGTCTTGGTTGGTGTATATTGTCTTAAACTATCTAAGTAGACATTTTTATTCTTGTTATTATTGTTCATTCAAATATGAAATATACTAAAAAATACTTTATAATAGCTTAGAATAATAAGCCACTCAAGAGGAAAAACACTAAATATTTCCAATGTTAACATAGTTCACAATCTGACAATAAAATAAGACTCCCTATCTCCTATATATAGCTACTTATGCCTAGGACATTTGTTGAGAAATATAAAGGTTCTAATATCAAAGTTGTGAATCAATATCTATCCAAATAATGAATCAAAGGATGAGATACAAAGCTCATAATACTACAACATGAAAATTCAAAGCTTAGATCTAAAATTAAGTTTCCTCAATGGCTCATCCCACAATATTGGGTCCCAAACTTTGAACATAAAATTTTTGAAAGCGGAGAGAAAATTTTCTTACAAGGACCTTTGTTTGAAGGTTAAACCTTTAAACAAAAGGTCTTTGACCCTTTGAACAAAGGTACACATTCAAGTGAAGGTAACTGCTCTCACTCAAAGATAGTCGTGAATTTTTATATTGTTTGTTGTTGCCAAAGGAACCTTCATTCGAAGGTCCTTTGCCAGGCACTTCAATCTCTTCCACAAATTTTCCTCAAAAATTCAATTTCAAACCTCAATTTCGATCTTGTAATGGAATGAACTAATTGACAAGATAATTTTTAGAATGAATCCCTCAAAATGAGTTGTGGACAAGAAGCATAAATTTTAATATATTTGAATTTTAATATATATATTTTAATGTTGTATTTGTTGGTTTTCAAATCAACAGATTGGAAAACCCTAAGATTGCGCTAAGTTTTATGATCAATTTTACCAACTAACTTGGCCAATGAACAAGACTCCCTTAAAAGGAGATATCTTCTACTATTCAGGCTCTGGAAAACCTTGGTAGGTGCACCTTATGTTTAACAGATTTATGACTTTAGTTGAATTTTTGTTTCAAAATCACTTAGTACAACACATATACCTGAAGTGAATGTGTGATGCCTTGATACCTCTAACTATATTGTATTTTCTTGAATAAATAAAGAAAACTAAACTTCCAAATAAAAATTGCTTCATATAATAACGACCAGTGGCTCTTCCAGGATTACAGAGTTATTCAATCCAATTTCTAATTAGTATTCAAGTTACCCAGCATTAAAGTGTTTATATCTTATATAAACATGCAAGAATATGATATTCTAAGACTCTTCTTATTAACCCAATTACTTCCTTCCAAACTACTATAATTTAATCAAATGGGATTCAATTCTACCTCATAGAATCCAATCAACTAAATCACACAAAACAGTAAAAGTTGCTTTGATAAATCAAAATTACCCTTGGTAGTTTTATTTAAACATGTAAGAAAGAAAAGGAATTGGAGACAATCACACAATACTTTATCCTCTACAATCAACAAATAACTGAGCATGGAGACTTTGGATCTTTGTATTATATTTCACCACTATAATGAGGTACAAAACTTTTTACAGTATTCTCCTATTCTTCATATATTTTCTATATTCTATTGTATTTTCTATCGATCCTAGTTTCTCCCTTATATACAAAATGGGAAGAAGCAACAAGCTTTAGATTGTTACAAAGCATATTTTCATAACTAAGTTGTTTAAAAAAAATAAAGATGTTCAAATCCTTACTTTAGCAAATGTAACAACATGAAAGGAATAAAACATGATGTTATAGATAAAAATAGACGGTGAATACAAGTAATCTCATTGTCATGACTATATGAGTAGCAACCCATGACCAATGGGTCTAGCAAGGTTCTACTTTCAATCGCTAGGCCATTTATAACTCTACACAGCATGCATGTTGATGAGGTGGTCCTTCCACTGCTTGTATATCATAGCCTTGACCTCAGTGATGAATTTTGAATGTCCAATGTCCAAAGTGATGATTCTATCCAAAAAGAAGTTGAACCCCTAAACACTCATGTCCTTTTCTTCTTTCATGTGGTAGATGATTCTGGGAACCATTTGGCAACATTCACTTTTCCAATCATTGAAGTATTTAATATCTTTATCTTTATCTATTATAGATGGTATAGTCCAATGCTAGAAAGTGTGAAAAGAGTCGATCTTAGCCTTCACCTTTTTTTCTTCACCCTAAATATACCGAAGCTCCTCACTAATCTTTTCTATTATCTTTTCAATTCCTTTTATTGTTGTAGGAGCAATTGTGTCCCTTTGTGTAACTTCACATAAGGTGATCAAGGTGTGGTGGGTCGGTTGTCATCTCTTTGATAGAGCCTCCAATGTAAGCTTATTCTCTGTGAATTTTTCGGTCATTTTGAAGAGATCTTTGTAACTTCTATAAACATCTTCCAACATTTCAATTAAATTTTTTGTCATATGGACCAATATCTATGCAAAAGAACCATACATCTATCTAGGTATTTTCGGTAGAGTCTCTTCATTGATTGCCTTCAAATCCTGAATTTCCTTTTCATAATTTTTCCTCTTCTCCTCCAAACCTTGGCTATCCTTAGTGTGATCTATTGGCTTAGGATGAGCATTCTTATGTAAGATAATGGCCTTACTCTAGCTACCATATTGTTCTTTTGCCTTTCCAATATACAATTTATTGATTTCATCATTCATCTCCTTTTGACAATGTTCAAGTTCAATTAGACTTTGTTGCATATATTTTATAGCATCTCTTGTGAACATGGTTGAGTGCATGGTTAAAGTGGCAGCCTCCAATGGGGAGGTATCCTTTATAGTCTTCAAGATTATTGTTCCTTTTTCTTCTTTCACCAAATCTATAAATTTTAACTTGTTGGTGTTCTTGGAACTCACCTATGCAGCTAGAATTTTAGTCTCGAGGTTGTATCTTGTACCACTGACCTCTTCTTCATAATAAAATTATCCAAATAACATAGGGTCCTCTTGTTGTCTCACTTGGTCTGGTAGGAACTTTTTTTTAAATGTCATCCCTGGCACGATCAACGTGTTAATTTCAAGATAATTTCCTTGGCTTCCTCAAGAGTGACATGCACATCATCAAATTTCATTTCCTTAAAATATTGATCAATGATTCCTCATGCTTGAATTCATCCACACCCATGAGGTTCATTTGTTTTTGCTCCTCAAATTATTTTATTTTTATTTTCAACCAAAAATATTTAAACTATGGGGTGTGAATAAACTCATCATCATCCAAAAACCTCATAGATGTGGTCACTCTCTCATCAATAGTGTTTACAAGCTCAGCTCCCTCTATCATCTAGGCTTCATAACCATGTTTCATTTCCTCATATTTTGGTGGATCAATCTATGATTTCTCTGCTACTTCATCTCCTCTCAAGGCCCTTAATGCACTAATAGCTTCATCTATGTCACCCTCTCCTTCTGGCTCTTCATAAGGGATGAGAGGGTTTGGATCATTCACCTTTTTCTTTCTGGTAGGGGGAAATAGGAGAAACCTTCTATGTAGATTCATCATCAAAGACATCATGAATAACAACCCCTTGTGTTTTTTTAGAGGAACTAGGGCCTAATTTGGTGGAGATCCATGGCAGCTTGATTTACCATATATTCTTTCAAATTTGTTCAAACACAATTCAAATTTTTTTAAATTCATTTACCTTTTCATTATAGAATCCAGGAAAAGTAGGATCTTTCTTCTTCTTTTCTTCTTCTATCCTCATTATAACATGTCATATTTTCCTTTTGTATAATCTCTCCATATGATGTACAATTCCTAATCAAATCCTCTTCTATCAATACTTCATATAAAACTGATTTAATGTATTAGATCCAATGAAAAAACCTACAAATGTAACATGATGATGCAATAATGTCCCTTTCCTTCTTCTTTTTATCACCTCCTTCTTTAGCCACATCATCTACCACATGAACTCTAGAAAAGCCAGTCTATCTGATACAAACATGGGAAGAAAATGAGGAGTTGTGGGGCATCCATATACCCTAATGATGGTATCAACTAGCGAGTATGACCCTTTTCAAGGTTCTAGGCTAATGGCCTCAACACCCTCCTTATATTGGGTGATAATATTTCAACTAGATGATTAAAAACACCAAAGATAGTAATAACAAATGAGTCTCATAAGACTTTGTAATCAGCATCTATACATCTCTTGTCCCATAAGTAACACCAAAACTACACTTGTAACCTATTTCCATTTTCATCCACTACTTCCAATTTTAGCCTTTGGATGAAAGCTTTCTTATTTTGGAATAAGATCATATAACTATTAATATTATTTTGTGATCGTTTGCAGATGATATTTTTTTGGCTAAGTGGTAGCACCTTCTTGTGTTTCTCGGCCCCACCTCTCTCGTTTGTCAGTGCTCGCTCCATGTGGCATCACAACGTTACTTTAAGTAGCTCAGTTTTCTCGCCCAGTGTTAAGGGAACGTGAAGCTACCACGTGGCTCAAGTCTTCCCTTTGGCATGTGCTTCTCGACCCCACCTCTCCCATGTGAAGGTAATGACACTTGGTGTCTCTACATTGCACGTTTTAGTTCCCTTTTCACTTTTGACTTTGGGTCTCCCTTGATTTTCCGTGTGTCTTCTCTAATGGTTAATGAACCAGGATGTTGTTTGCACCATGATTTTCTTGTTTTGGCAGGTGCAGTGGTTGCTGAGGTACAATTGGAATAATGGCAAGACCATTTTTTCACCTTTTGATTGCATGCATCCCTATGAACGCCATGTAGGGAGATTCCCATCAGGGAATGGTTGTTGGGGTTTTTTTCCATTTTTTCCTATTGTTTGTTAGGGTCGAAGGCTATTTAGAGGCCTTCTGTCTGCTTTCTTAGAGGTTTTGACTTTTTAAAAATATTACTCACAGACTTTGGCTTTGTGAAGAAGTCTTTATGTTAATTGAATTTAGTGGATGACAAAATATATCGGATTGTGCCTACGGCCTATGTGATTATGTTGTTTGAAGCTTAAATAGATTAACTTTTGTGCTTTATTCAAATTCAGTATTTCTATTATATGTGCTATGAGACTCTATGGATTAAACTATGTTATATGACTTTTTATCTATTAGATGAATGGTGTGTGTTATGTTGTGTTGGATGAGCTTGATTTAATTATCTTTTTAAATTATGTCGAGCATGTAGATTTTTGAATGGGCCTTAAAACTGCATGTATTTTGGTTTTCTGTGCTGCAAATATTTCAAAAGCATTCTAGTGTATTGCCTCATTAGTGCAGCTTTTAAGTTTTCTTCTTTCCCTTTTCTCCCCCAAATTATATTAAGATTCGGCTTCTCAATCCTAGAGGTTATTCAATGAATCTATCTCAAAGGTTCCCACCATCATTGAATTTACCATAAGGTTGTTAGTATCTAATGCAAAATTAGTAGTCAACAGTTCTTTTTTTTGCAACACCCGGTGGGACCTAATTTGGAAGAATCCTAAGCAAGTTTATGAGCCACATACATGTTACCAGGAGTCAAACATCTTTAAATCCCAATTTTCTTCTACCATCCCTAGTAAATATCAATTCATCTATAGCTACTACTTCTCAGAATTCACCTATCACCCTTGTGGTACCTGATCCCATTATAATGGCTAATATTCCTCCTAGAAACTCCGTGACTTGGAACAACAATAGTCCCTTGATTCCTCTTGTTCCACCCATGGTATGGGGGCCAATTCCTACCTCTGCACTAAATTTTTTCCCTAAATTCACCAGAGAGGATTGCAAGACACTAGGGGAACATTTGCAAGATGTGTCTGATGCCTGCATAGTTCCTAATATTATAGAGCACAATGTCGCTCTGAGATTGCTTATAACTTCATTCAAAGGAAGAGCTTTAGATTGGTATAGGTCTCTTGGTCCTAACTCTGTAATTGATTAGGATCAACTTGGAAATTGCTTCGAGAGAGATTCTCTAACAAGGTAGATAGATCGTCTCTAATGCAACAGTTGATCACCATAAAAAGGGCTCCTCAAAAAGTGGTGATAGAATTTAATAAAATATTTCAAAGGACCTAGCAAATAATATCATTGTCCACTCATCCACCCGCAGATATGGAATTTATCTTTTATTTGAAATCTTTCAACTCATATATATCTGTGATGATCCAATCTCTTGGAGGCAGCACCCTTCTAGATGCATATGACTTGGTAGTCTAAGCGGAGAACAATCTAATTAATGTTGGAAAGCTTGCACCACAACTGCTCATGTCGGTCTTCCCTGAAATATCCCACTAGGTTATTGAACTTGTGGTACCTAGCACTTTCACGCCTCAATCTATGTACATGTACCTCGGTTACCAACAAATGAATACATCCTCTTCTTCAGGTCTAGCTACAGAAGTTAATTATATGAAGATCTTATTTAGATCTTTCTCAAACAAAATCATTAATTTGAAAAGATCCCAAATTCCCCCTACTAGACCCCCTTTCAAGCAAAATTTCCAAGAGAATAGACCCCCATATCAGCAAAATAAATATGTGAATAATCAAGCTTCCTCAAGTCGATCGAATGGCTAGATAGTCCTAGTGCCTAATCCGTTGCAAACCGTTTATTTGAGTACCAATAAGGAATTGACCGTGGGACAAAATAATTTGGCGAATGACTCCAATTCTTGGTGTTTCCCATGCAACAATTCCCATGCCCCAAGAAATTGTCTGAGAGGTAATTTGCAACAAATAATTGCAGACCAGCGGAGTCAAGGTGCTACCATAGATGATTTGATTTATGCTTCCCCTAGTATGGATAATGTTGATCTCGTTGCTCAAATGCAAGGTATGTCGATAGAGAAAGAAATGGAGATAGCGCTAGATCATGCTTTATTATCTTGGATGGAAGACAAGGATTTCGTACTCACAAATAGCATAATTGCATCAAGCCTGAGAGTTCCCTAGGTGCAGTCAGATTACAACCTTCAATTAAAGAGACGATTCATGGGAGAGCATTTAAGCACACAAAAGAGGTCCAACTCAGAAAAAGGCCCTGAACAACTAGCAGTTGCTACCGCATATCAGAGGAAGGAGTTTATCCCCTATAAGCCTAGAGAAACAAAATCATATGTGCCGATAGTATTGGATGTGGTGGAGTAGTTAAAGAGATCCCCTACTAATTTATCCTTGTGGGATATCCTTAGCATCCCAGAGAAAAAGAATCAGTTAAAAGAAGCTCTAGTGGAAGTAGTGGGACCTGCCAACAGGAATGTTGCCATCTCTATGTGGACAAATGAGAATGAATCTCTAATTCCCACAATGCAATCACACCCACCAACTATGCTAATAAATGAGGTCGAATCACCCAAGTCAAAAGATGACAGTAAGCCTAAACTAAATCCATTTTATTTAACCCTCATCGTAGGGAACAAGCTTTTGCACAATTCTATGATAGACTCTGGCACTAGCACTACCGTCATGCCAAAGAAAATTGTTGAGGTTTTGAACATCAAATATGAGCCACTAAATAGAGGTGTTATGTAGCTAGATGGAAAAAAAGCTCAGACCATCGTTCTTATTAAGAATCACCCGCTAACATTGTTCATGTGCTCGAGTGTCACCGTATCCCAAGAAGTGGTAGTTATCAACATACCCCCTTTTTTTGGCCTCTGTCTTTCCTGCAAATTTACTACTAAGATAGGAGGTTATTTATCTCTAGATTGGTCTCATCTCATTCTCTGAACCTAGCATGGTGCCAAGCTCAAAATTTTGTTAGAGCCCCTGCATACCGAGCACGTAGCCGACCAAGCTATGATCAACTTTGAGCCCACCCATACTTCCATCTCCAATGAGGAGAGAAGAGTTGTAGAACTTGTTGGTTCTCGAAACCACAGATTGGAAATCTTAGAGTTTTGTTAGTTCTCCTACTAATTTCTCAATCAACCTTGGCCAATGAACAGGAATGGTCAAAGACCAAATTCCTCTACACTTTAGGATCCACTAAACCTGGGTGGGTACACCACAATCTCCAAAGCACAAAGAGATTTCTTTATAGTGAATTTAAATATATAAATTTTGTTGTTTACATGAATGGCAAGATGTTCCCTGTAACTATGCTTTATTATATGCTTTTGACTTGCTTAATCTGAAAGTTTGAGTATAATTGAATATGAACAAAAAAATTTAATAGAATGTTGTTAGAACCTTGAGTAGTTATGAAAGAGAAAACCTAGTAGAAACTAGTAATATTTTTCTTCGGTGAGGACTTTGTGCACAACAAATTTATTCTCAAACAATTAATAATAGACCAGTGCCTTATCTAACAATTTACATTTAATTAATGGACAAATATTTATGGTCCTTAGAGAAAGTTTGAGAAAACTCACAAGTATGCAAGACTATCATTGCAATTTCTTCAATGTATGTTATGAGAACAATAAAAACAATTCTACTCTTTGTATAACAACAAGTGACAAAAAACTGCAACAAACCTTATTCAGATTTATCCAAAGGATTTTAACTCGTCAACATAATATAACATGAAACGATTTGAAGATAAAAATAGTAACTCTTGTATATTAATTTCTTGGAACAATGGGTGTACAAAAACTGCAAACTCATAGATACTTCATGATACTTTTGCTTGCACAAAATGGATTTTCATTTCTACAAACATGTTTTACATAACACTACTTGTTCCAATAGACAATCTGAAGAATAGCCATTTTTCCTACATTTGGTCCCTTTAGAATACCAAATGACTCTCTCTCTCTCTCTCTCTCTCTCTCTCTCTCTCTCTCTCTCTCTATATATATATATATATATATATATATATATATATATGACTCAAACAATATGAATGAAAGCACACACCCTTTCATTAGTACAAACTAAGACTAACAGAAACCTAACTGACTCCCTAAATGCTATAAACAAAATAAAATACAATGACAAAAATTAATTCTTTCCATCCAGTCGTTGACCACACTTTTGCATATGTTGAATATATCCTTCATCTTTATATGTGTGGGCATTAAAGATGATGTCTTTGACCGCTAACTCTCATGAAACAAAACTTTCAACCTGTTCTCCTGTTTCATTCATGTCCAATATATCCACATGGGAAATGGTAAGGGTCGAACTAAGTAGAGATATGCATTCAGTAATCCACTGGTGTTTATCCTTTATAACACATGTATCATCTACCATGCCTAGAAGCCCATGATTAACAATCCCTTTACATTCCTCATATTCAATATTCAACTCTGTTGTGAACCTTTGATGAGTTTCAATCAATTTTTTGACCTTATTGATCCTTTTGTCACTCAGTTTATGATCCTGCAGTAACACATTTAACCTATCAAAGATCTCTGGTGTGACACTATGTTATCCATGTTTTTCTGGTAAACAGTCCAGAATTCTTCCAGTATCTTCTGTATATTTTCAAATCATTTAGACAATAAGACACATGATGTGTCTGTCCTTATGCTCTACATTCGTTCCATCAACTTTTTGTTTTGTTTGTGCAATTCTTCACACTTCTTTTTCAGCTTGGACTCGTCCGCTATTGGGGGTACAGGTTGGACCCTACTTCTCAAAATCTCCTCATACAGTGATTTATACTTTCCTGCTTCTTTAACCAACATTTTCATTTGTGCTTTATTTACCTTTGAAATATCAACTCCCATATCTGATGTGATCATGGGATCTACTTCACCGACCTTCAACTTCATCATGTGTCCAAAAGCTTTGACCACATCTATGATCTTTGGTCTCTTATTTTGGGGTTAAAGAGCCAATAGAAGCATGGCCTCATCATCTGGATCATATCTTGATCTGATAAAAATGCCATCTACACCTTTGATATCTAGTTTGAAATCCTTCTTATCTGAATGTAATAAACTATCAAAAATGAAGGACACACTAAGGTCCCACCCTGCGAAAAGAATTATTCCTACTTCTGTAAGGAGTTGTCTTCCCCTTTGAGTGCTCATGCCTTCCAACTCTGAATTTATTTTTGCCTTTAGTTTTCAAAGAATCTCTACCTCATTTTCCGGTGTTACATTAGGCATGGCTTCTCTTAACCTTTTTCCTTTCAAATGATACAAGAAGGACTTAAATTCCTTTGATTTGATGAACTCGTCATTAGACAAAAAAGAGGTATGCTCCTCTAACCTAACATCTAAATCTGCATTCATCCTCACAACATTTATGTCCTATGCTTCAGGCTCCTCCTCCTTTTTAGGCATCTTGAATCTTGAGACAACCTCATTCTCTCCTGACTCACTCTCACCTTCTTCTTCTTCTTCCATCTCCTACAGTCTTTGTCCTTTTTTTGCCAGTCTCCGGTTTAAATTTTGAAACATCTACATAGCCTCCTTAGATTCCTTGTTTCTAAAGATATCCAAGGCTTCAACGTGCTCATGAAAATAATCGCCCAGATTTTGCGCTTTTCTTCTTTGGTGGATGTAACCCTCAAGATCGTAATTCTTTCGACTTGTGTGCTCATAGAGCTTGAAAACCTTCTATCAACCTCTTATCAATGATCTCATATGCCTTTGTGTAGATAATAGTGAAGTCACCAAAATGTAAAGTCTCGGGCAAGAAAACCTGCTTGTGGGCGCCCCCAAAATGTTGTGCATTAGAGACACTCATTTGTCTCACAATGTCCAGGTAGGCAATTCTGTCAAGTGTAGGCTTTGGTAGCACATAAGGTGCACCTTCAAATCCAAACACTCTAACATATGTGAATTCCCGACATACATACCAGTCTCCTGAATTGTGATTAACCCTCACATCTCCATGCTCATGGGGTCTAACAAATCTTTTGATTTCTTCTAAAAAAATGACCCATCAAAAGAAACCCCAAAGGCTCTGTATAATGGTTGCACAAAGAATTCTTCAAATTTGATATAGTGAGATCTCATGAACTGAGAATCCCATGGTGACACCCATAATTGTATAGGCTACTCTTGTCCATCCTTGCCATGAACATTTAGCTTCAATTACTCAGGCCATAGCCCCCTGATTCATCTATAAAACAAGACAATATGCATTAACAAAGAGTAAAACTTAAAAGATTTGTTAGGAATATTATGAAGGCTTAAGAAACCCTCATGCATCTTTTCAACAATGTAAGTAGCATAGTCAAATTGTCTTGGCTCATTCCTTTGTGTGTCAGCAACAAGAACCAAAGGTCCTACCCGAGCTACATTTGGAACCTTAACTCCTCCCACCTGACTGCACACCATATATGTATATTGTAGATATTGCCTAAAAAATATTGATATCAAACGGGGGTGCGTCTTCATCTGTCAACTTTCCCTTTCAACTTTATGTATGGCTTGTTGGCAAATGCACACTCCAATGAGAAATTGTAGGTGATTGAAGTTATTTTCATTGATGGCAAGCTTACAATCATGTGATACTGGTAGGCAGACACAGGCACTGGCACCGATAGACTCTATACCGACATACAGATCACCGACACCAAAAATATTGATCACTGGCACCATGGCCGACAAGAATTTTGTTTAAATGTATTTTATATTTAATTGTAAAATATTTTGTAAGCCGACTTGGTGTATTGTGATATGACTCATATATGTATGAGATCATTGTAGATCATATATGATAGAAATAATGTGAAGTATGAAAAGAAGATAGCAGACCTAATATGTGAATTATTGGGATAAGGGTTTATGTATATTGCAGAGCTTAAACTGATACTGAATCTAGCATAGCAGATGCTGATCTGAAGCAGTACAAGACATCAAATTAGTATAATCCATTTTGTAAGTTAGTGTGACTTCCTTTTGTAATTGAGCAGTGAGCTCTAGGCACTTGGCCTTCCTGCATGTGCAGACCCCTATTGTAAGAAGTAATATTCTCTTATTGGCCAGTAAGTGAATATTGTGGGTCACAAATCCCACTGAGGTTTTTCCCACACCAAGTTTCCTTGTTAAAATATTGTGTTATGGTGTGTCTCTTATGTTGTGGTTGCTATTCTTATTTACTATATTATTTTTGGTTTACCGGTACACAGTTTTGATATGCTTTTCATGTTATAAGTTAAGAAAATTATTATACCGGTTAGATACTGATTCACCCCCCCCCCTCTCAGTATCTTTGGGAATCCTAACAATTGGTATCAGAGCTTGGTCCTCTATTTTGAAAAGCCTAACAACTTGAGGAAGATCTTAACACTGGTAGAGATGGAAAATTTGAGAAAGCAATTGGAAACAACTCTTTCAAACTATGATGCAGAAAAAGTAAAGAATATCAAACTTGAGGATGATTTGAAGGCTGCACAGGATATTATTCGAGGACTTCAAGAAAATTTCACTATAGCAAGGAATAAAAGAAGAGAACTTTGTGAAAATATGCAGAATGATGAAGATGAAAAAGAAACTCTTAATGATCTGGTAAACAAATTGAGACAAGAGAACACTACAATGAAGAATCGGATGCAAGATATGACTATGAGATTTTGTAAAGAAATTGAAGATAGAAAAAAGAATGAAGATGATTTGGAGAGAAGACTAAATGATGCTGGAAATGAAAACACAAGATTCAGTCATGAAAATGATATGTTGAAGACAGATTTGATGCATACACAAAATGACAGAACTGAACTCATGAGACAAAAAGGAATCTTGGAAAATGAACCGACTGCTGCAAATCAACACAAGGACAAATTCAAGAAAAGTTCAGAAGAACTTGTTGACATGCTAAAGAATCAGAAAA
Source organism: Cryptomeria japonica (assembly GCF_030272615.1). Classification (NCBI taxonomy): domain Eukaryota; kingdom Viridiplantae; phylum Streptophyta; class Pinopsida; order Cupressales; family Cupressaceae; genus Cryptomeria; species Cryptomeria japonica. The sequence goes on along the minus strand of NC_081411.1, from coordinate 413,509,211 downwards.
CTAATGGTGATACAAATGGCCTTGGCTTTGAAGTTGGTGAAAGCTCCGGTACTGCAAACAATCATGATCATAGTAAACTGGTAAGACAAACTAATGCTTACAAATTCAATGGGAAATGCTTTAACTATAACAAGTATTGTCATAGAGAAAATCAATGTAGATCTAGAAATTATCAGAACACTAATACACCCACCGATCAATGTTCTAAATGCAACAAAATTGGTCATAATTTAGAAAAATGCAGAATGAATGTAAGATTTTATGTTTGTGGAAGATTTGGACATCTATCTAATCAATGTAGAACACATACCAGCATAGGATATGGGAAAGCTATTCAAAAAAACAATGTGATTTGTTGTGCTTGTAAAAAAATTAGACATATTGTAAAATTTTGTAGAAGCAAGACTCCACCAGCAAATAACAAAGATCCTAGTTTGAAAGGTAAAGAAAAAGTTGAAGAGGTAAAGCAAGAATTCTCAAAACAATGGATCAGAAAGTCAGATCAGAATATTGATGGGAATACTCCTCCACCGGTAGAACATAGTAACACTCCACCGGCAGGAGACTCTTCTTCTAACTAAAGGAAAATCCTTTGGGGGTTTAGCAATAAACTGAAAAATATGCTAGCATACCCTCGGTTGATGGTGAGAAGTTGAAAATTACTTCTTTACCGGCAGATGAGTTAAGTTGTGACTTAATCGGGAAGCATTAAATGTGGTAGTTGGAGAAAATAACATTATAAAGCAAGTGTTTTGGCTCTTTTTTCATTCACCGAGCATTCAAATCTTCGAGAGCATGAAAATCCCCTTGCGAAGGCATCCTTAGCGAAGAAGTGAAGTAGTTCATCCAAGCACTCATCCTAAATGCAGATTGAGGTATTTATAACTATGGCTTCCTCATCCACTCCTAAATTTATTGCAAACCCTATTGTGATTGAAGTAATCAGGCGCCCTAGACCTGTATTCAAACTTGTTCCCGAAATAGCAAAGAAAGATGATACCCTAGGTGCATTTTCTCAAATTCCTAAGGGAGTAGTATATGCTAAAGACCCTAGGATATACATACATTGTCATATAGAGGAATTAGGAGATGATGAAATCAAGAACATGTATCAGACTGTGATTTGTGATGAATCTGGAAATATTAAACCAAAACATAAGATAGTGGAAACCCTAGGTTTTACTGATATCCTTAGTGTCCTGGATTTTCCCAAGGATATTATAAGGATTGTGTTAAGCAGAGTGCATGGCAAATTCTTTTGGCTGGATTCAATTCATAAGATCACCAAAGAAGCACTAAATGCAGTAATAGGGTTACCTTCCATTGGTAGCAGGCCTGACAGAACTAAAAAGGTCTCTAATGACATAGTAATGGACCTAACCGATGCAACATTTGACAAAAGGTCTCTAAGGGTAAATGATGTGAAGGATATCAATGTCAGATTTTTCAATATGATTTTAGGCTGCAAGGCTACACTTGCAAATAGGTTAAACTCAGTATCAAGCCTATGTATCAAAAGTGCATATGATATGGTTAACAACAATGCTAGAATAGATGTGTGTGAATGGCTCAAAGATGAATTAATATACAACCTGAAGAAGATAAAGGGAGATAAGAAAGGAACCTTTAGATTTAGAAATTTACTTGTATGTTTAATGTTGTATATTACTAAGCAAGTACCTAGTATTGGTAGGAGAGATTTTGGTTTTGACATACCAATAGGAAAGAAACTTTTGGATACACTAAACAACATGGGAGATAATAGGGAGAAAAATTTAAATGAACATTTTCAGGCACTAAAAAGCTCGAATGAAGACCAGAACAAGACTGTCACGTGCAATTGTGGATAAATATCAAAAGGAAATATGTTTGGTAATTAAGAAAGATGAAATCTGGATGGAGGCAGTTGTCCCTAGGACTATCTGGGTAACAGAAATGGGCTATGAAATGGATGATAACATCATAGAAACTTATGCAAAAGCCCTCCTTGAAGCACCAAAGGAACCTACTGAGAAAGTCTTTGGAAATGCATAAACAATTGAAAGTAGAATTCGGTCAAGGAAAAGGGTCAAGAAAGTTGAACAAACTATGAAGAAAGGGACCCGATAGGCAAAGGCTATTAAGGAAGATATTTTGAAACAAACTGGTATCAAGGAAAGTGAGCTGAAAGGACTTCAACCTAAAGCTCATCTTTCACCGGCTGGCACTTCTTCTAAGAGTGATATACCAGTAGTATTCAAAAGGGTGGAAAGGAAAAGAAAACCATCACTGGTACCCTCACCCACACCTAGGAGAACCAGACAAAAGCAACAGGTAGTGAAACCTCCAGCAAGGAAGTTGAGTCCGAAGAAGAAAAAGGTAAAACAAGACATTGCTCCACTAGATAAGCTCCTTAGTGAAATAACAGAGGATGGAAAGTTGAAGAACATTAGCAAACTATACAATACACTTTCAGTTGATGACAAAGAGAGCATAGAAAATAGTGTAATTTTACACTTGGATATTTACAATAATTTTTCTATGGAAATTGTTGATGAAATACCCACGGATCTTTATAGAAGACTTGAAGCTAGAAGGGTAGCTATTGTTGAGCTAGACAAGAAAATAAAAATTGAAAAATTACTTGCAGTTCACATAGTGAACTCACCGGAAGAAATTGATCAATTAATTAGTGAGGCCAACCAGACTGTATTCTCAACTAGTCACTGGCATGTAGCACTGGTGGTAGGGAGAATGAATGAAATTTTAGAAGAGACTGCAGACCAATGGGACATATTCTTTGTTGAAAAGGAGAAATAGGAAGAACTCAAAAGACCCAAGACTATCAGAGTATATCAAAAAGACAAGGATAAGGGGAAAGGCAAGGAAGGTGGACCTCCAAACCTTAAGATAACTGACAACTTACCCCCACCTCCTTCTGATACTCCACCGGTAGAAATAATTGACACACAATCGGCTACAAAGAGTATGGAGACTCCTCTAGAGGATACAAATCCTGAGTTTGAAGTTTTGTATACCATGAATATTGATACACAAGAGGTGAATATTGTGGTAGATAAAGAATCCACTGAAGATAAGAAGAAAGATGTAACTACTGAGTCACCGGCTGCAGATGTAGAAATCAATGTTAGCACAAAGATAGAGAAACTGAGAGAGGACTCTATTGAGAAACAATCAGAGAAACCAAAAATGAATAGTGCAGAGGCAAATACACACAAACCAGAAGTACATTCAGAGGCTACATCTAAGAAACTGACAGTTGAGAGCTCAGAGAAGCCATCTGAGGCACTAGAACAGAAACAGGTTGATGTACAAGTTCAAACTAAGACAATGCCACTAGCAAAAACTAAAAAACTAAAACCTTTATTGATAGAAATGCATACCCAAATAGATCCTCCTGAGAAAGAGGAAAGCAAGGTTATTACTACAACCGACAGCATGCAAATTGTAAAAATAGTTGGATAGACATCTAGTACTTCTATAGGAGAATTTTGGCCTACAAATGTAACAGAGATCTTATTGGACTCAATAAAGAAAATCACGAAGTGTAGTGCACAAGCCTATAAGGCTATTGATGATACAATCCCCATTCTTAAATTGATAGCACACAAGTGCATTGTGGATTATAAAGATTCTTTAGGTCAACTAGACACATTGTCTAAGTACATCACCGGCAACATTTTGACAATTGATCAAATAAATGAGGACACAGTTAAGGAGAAAATGAATAAAGAGAAAGAGAAATTATTTGATGAAACAATAAAGAAGTGCATGGGACACATTGGCACACTTTTACCGACACTAAACAAAACAATAATGGAGTTTAAGGAACTCTATAGAGATACATGCAAGACAAATGTTCTGACAATAGATATAGACAAGGAAATAAGTAAGGTACAAAAGGAGATTGACAATATAGCTGATAACCTCATCGGCTCATCTGAACCATTATTAGTTACAGAGCAGAAGATACATAGTCTTGAAGAAAAACTTGAGAAATTTGAAAAAGAGAAAGACAAAATAAAAGGGAAGGCAAAAGACCTTAAATGCAAACTCAACCCCAAATTGGAGTACCTCATCTCTTTGAGTAGAGAGATCTCTGAGGCACTTGTTCAAGGACTAAAGACACCGGAGGAACAAATGCATCACCTCATTGGTACTATTAAAATCACAGAGGCTGCACTGAAAGATAGTGAAAAGTTCACTGAGAGTCTAAATTTGGTATTAGCAGAACTCTTTCAGATTGTAACCCACAGGATACAAGGATCTAGGCAGGAAACACACTCCACTGACAGCAAATGACAACCTTTGTCATTGATGTCAAAGGGGGAGTAGTGAGATGAGAAAAATGATCAGAACAGGACATCATCAGCTTAGAGGGAGCATGGATTTTTGACAACACAGTTTTGGTAAGAAATTCTTTTTGGACATCATTTTTTTGGACACTTTTTTATTTTTCTCATGAGTGTTGCCATCAATGCCAAAGGGGGAGATTGTTGGAGAATGCACACTGCAATGAGAAATTGTAGGTGATTGAAGGTATTTTCATTGATGGCAACCTTACAATCATGTGATACTGGCAAGAAGACACCGGCACTAACACCGACAGACTCTACACTGACATACAGATCACCGGCACCAAAAAGATTGATCACCGACACCATGGCTGACAGGAATTTTGTTTAAATGTATTTTGTATTTAATTGTAAAATATTTTGTAAGCCGACTTGGCATATTGTAATATGACTCATATATGTATGAGATCATTGTAGATCATATATGATAGAAATAATGTGAAGTATGAAAAGAAGATAGCAGACCTAATATGCAAATTATTAGGATAAGGGTTTATGTATATTGCAGAGCTTAAACCAGTACTGAATCTAGCATAGCAAATGTTGATCTAAAGCAGTACAAGACATCGGATTAGTATAATCCATTTTGTAAGTCAGTGTGACTTCCTTTTGTAATTGAGTAGTGAGCTCTAGGCACTTGGCCTTCCTGCATGTGCAAGCCCCTATTGTAAGTAGTAATATTATCTTATTGGCCAGTAAGTGAATATTGTGGGTCACAAATCCCACTGAGGTTTTTCCCACACCGGGTTTCCTCATTAAAATATTGTGTTATGGTGTGTCTCTTATGTTGTGGTTTCTATTCTTATTTACTGCATTATTTTTGGTTTACCAGTACACAGTTTTGATATGCTTTTCATGTTATAAGTTAAGAAAATTATTATATCAGTCAGATATTGATTCACCCCCCCCCCCTCTCAGTATCTTTGGGAATCCTAACATGGCCAAATTCCACCCATTGTATACAGTGTCCATCTTCATATACTCTTCTTCTAATTTCTCAAAAGATAGAGGCACATCAAATTCCAGACCAAGATCAAAAACCTCCTTAATGGTGGCTACTGAGAGATAGATGAATGCATCACCATTAGGCAATTGAATACATATTTTTGTTACTCTGTGAGCCCTAGCCAATATTTTCATCAATTGGACATTCACAAAGACGTTAGGAACCACAAGTTTACCCAATCTAGTTGTCCATGGGTTTGAGAATGGGGTCAGCTTACTCCTCCTTGAATAATGATACAAGAACAACTCATGACCTCTAATCCTTGTTCAAACATCACCAATTTCCTTGAAATCATCTTCTAACTAGTCATGGATGGGCAGTTTAGCCTTAGATCTCTAGGATTTGGCTCCTGGTGAGCTCATTTGATCCATCATGTCTTGATTTAATTTTTGCCTTTATGCACCCTCTCCATCTTTAGACCTCTTTGAGGTGCCCTCAGAAACCTTGGTGACCTTTCTCTTTCCTTTTGAACTAGAACCCTCCATATCTGAATACCTCAGGATTTACTGAAATTCAAGTTTTTGTAGCTTAATTTCGCTCCAATCTCTCTGTTTGCTTCAGTTTGCTATGCCAATTCCTTATACCAGCTTCTATATATAGATTTAATACTTTAGGGGCATTTACTTGATTGAAAAGGTGTTGTGACTCACCTCATGTAAGCACACAGCTATCTGTTGCCTATATTAATAATGGCGGGTGGATTCGTTAAGATCGGGTTTTGCAACAACTAGTCTTCATAACTTCTTCCAATAATTCAATCACTTGGCACCATCCATCCTTTTATAGGCATAGGTCTCTCTGATCACTCCATTGGGTATCAGTGTAGCTCATTTTTCATAATTTTGATAGTTATAACTTCCCTAATGGTTCTACCCTCTAGCTTGGCTTTATCCTTACCTTTATATCTTATCAGCATAGGTCATTTCGATATACCCTCCTTCTTTTCCCCTGTGGCATTTTGCCCATTGAATATCAGCATAACTCTAAATACGCTCCTCTGATGGTTTAAGTTATCCTGATGTGTCCTCCTTCATGGTCCGCATCTTGTTTGTTACATCGGGTCACCTTATAGGGCATCGGGACAACCTACTTTATGTTTCTTCGATGACCTGATGCCATCACCTTTGCACTTATGTGTCATTTTTATTTCTCCAGTCTATCAGCTTATATTTCCCCAATGATGTCTCCTTGTTCATACCTATCTTGGTTTTTTCATCAGGTATCAACATACAAAAAAGTGTCTTCTCTCGAGAAGGCGATGATATCCTGATGACTTGGTCTTCGATCGGTGTGACTCATCTCGATCAAGTCTCCTTCTTTGTGCTTGGCTTGTCTTCCTCATCGAGTATTGACATAATCTAAAACACCTTTCACCGATGGTTTAAGTTGCCTTGATGACTTAGTATTTCCCCCTTTTGGTATCACTCATTGGAGTAAGTCATTTCGATGACACCACCTTTGCCTCCTAGCCCAGCAGGTATCAGGGTAGTATGAAATGACATTTTTTGATCCCCCGATGACATTGTCAATATCTTCTTTGCATTTTCCTTCATCGATGTAAGTTATATCAATAACCTCATCGGCTATCGACACAACATTTTTCTCATGCCCCCGATAGTGAATGTTACACCGATGAAACCCTCCTTTTGAACTTTCTTTTGGTTCTCCTTCGGAGTGGTCGGTCTAGGTCATGTTGATAGGTTCTTTCATTGTCATGGCTAGTCGGTCTTATCGGGGTAACTTACACCGATAGCTCAAATTTGATAATTGTGCTAAGTAATCTCTTCTTCATATATTATTTACACTTGCAACCTTCCATGGAAACTTCATTAGTGCTAATAAATGACAAATTCTTTCACATAATCCCAAAGAATGCCTTATAAGGATCCCAACACTGTCATGATGAAAGTTCCTCATGTAGTCCCTATTCAGTGCCAACCCTTAGCATGCCCCAGTGGTACTTGTCCAATTTTGAAAAAGGTCACAGTAGGGTCTCTCTGATACTGCAACATACAATCCAGCAATAAATGCTCTTATAATGAAAATGTACACATAAAACATCAAACAGATAGCATAGAATATTTTACAAGAATATGTGCTAACAGTGGCTCTTTCTGGGGATGTATATTCCTTTTAGGGACATAGCAAGATCTCAGCTATCTCTGGAAAGCAGACCAAACAATACATAGAAACAAACGACAAAGGAAAACTACACTACTATAGTACAAGAATACTCCCTGTTCTTCAAGAGAAAAAATGTTTGAGATATTGAGCATGCACTGGAAATTCCTGAATTTCACCATCAACATTCTGCAAGAAGTATGAGTTTTCCCCTCTCTTTTCTAGGATGATATACAGTCCTAGCCAAAGTGCTTCAAATTTTCCATGCTTTCCCTTATCTTGGTCTTTTGCATTCCATTTGAGCACTCAATCTCCTTCCTCAAAAGTCCTAATAGAAGCTTTCTTATTATGTAATGCTTTTACCATCTTCTACTTCTGTATATTTTGTTCCTGAGCCTCTCTCTTGTACTCATCCAATTCAACCAATTGGACCAACCTATCTTCCATGAAATCAACATCTTCTAAATATTCCTCTGAGACAAATTTATACACTAGGAGTAGGTTGTTCAAAGGCAACCTTTCTTCTTTACCATAAACAAGATGATATGGAGAAAACCCTATGGATTTCTTGATTGTTACTCTATCTGCTCACACTACTAAATTCAACTTTGAATCCCATGCCCTTTTGTTGTCACCTAACATTCTCTTAATGATCTTCAATAATTTTTTGTTGCTATATTTTTCTTGTTCGTTCCCTTGGGGATGATAAGGTGATGAATATGACAAAGTGATTCCATAGCTTACACAAAAATTGGCAAAATTATTTGGATCTGAAACACATCCCATTATCAACAACAATTTTGTGGGGTACCCCAAATCTTGTCAATATATTTTCCAAAAGAAACTTTGTTACCACCTTACTTGTAGCCTGCCTTGTAGGAATTGCCTCTACCCATTTGGTAAAGTAATCAGTGGCTACTATAATCCATTTATGTCCTCCACCAGATTTGTTTTCAATTTCTCCTATGAAATAAACACCCCACATCTAAAAAGGTTCTTCGGTTTGCATGGGTCTAAGTGGAAGAGCTCCATTATACTTAAGCTTTCCTAAAAAAATTTGGCAAGCCTCACATCTTTTGATATAAGTATGACAATCCTAAAATATTTGTGGCCAATAGTAACCGACATTGATTATTTTATGGGCAGTAGTTTTTGCTAAAAAATGCCCCCCACATACACCTTCATGTAATTGCTTTAAAACAAATTGAGCTTGATAAACATCCAAACAAAATAAGAGGATACCATCCCTGTTTTTCCATTATAAGTCACCTTTAATAAATACATACCTAGACGCCTGAAGCTTAAGTGTTCTTTTCTAACTATCATTTAAATCTTTTGGACACTTCATGTGTTTCAAATAATAGACAATATTCTTGTACCAAGGATACATCTCAATTCTTATTTGAGCCTCCTCTAATTCTACCTCATTTATCTGTGTTGCCTCCAAATTTGATTATGTCATTAGTTTAGCCAATCCTTGACCTCTTACAAGTTTAGTAATTTGGATGTCAATGTTGAACTCCTAAACTTGATTGATCCATCTGCATCTTCTCCCAGTAGTTTCAGTTTACCTAATAATATCCTTGACAGTTGCATTAGGAACATAGGCAATGACATTATCTCCCACTAAATATGGTTTAAAAGATTTTACAACTTTTACTAGGGCATATTCTTGTTTCTCATTTATATCATAATTTAACTCAGAAGCCTACAATGTTTTGCTAATAAATGCCACTGGTTGGTCATGACCTTCATCATTCTTTTGTAACATAACTGCAGCAATAGTATGAAATAAAGAAAAAGAAAATACTTGAAAAGGTTTAGAGAAATCAAGAGATTTAAGTACGGGTGCTTCCTTGATGGCCCTTTTAATGTTCACAAAGGCCTCAATTTCTTCATTAGTCCATTTTATTTCTGCACCCTTTTTCAACATCTTTGCTATAGGTTTTACAATCTCAGAAAAATTTGACTCAAATCTCCTAACAAAATTAATTTGTCCAAAGAATGATTGGATAGCTTTAACTATTTTAGGAATCTGAATTTTGTCAATACTTGCAATTCTCTCAAGGTCAATCCTGACTCTGTCTGTAGATACAATATGACCCAGCAATTTACCCTCAGTGACTCCAAAATAACACTCTTTTGGGTTTAGAGGGATACCATACTCCAATGCTCTGATGAAAATCTTCTCTAGGTCATTACAGTGCTTCTCTGCCTTCTTGGAGTATGTTGTCAAATCATCCTAGTATACAACTAAAATGTAATCAATGAGGCCCTCAAAGGCTACATCCATGGCCCTTTGAAAAGTAGCTCCAACATTGGTAAGTCCAAATGGCATCTTGGCATACACATATGTGCCCCATGGTGTAGTTAAGGTTGTTTTGTATTTTTCTGATTCCTTAACCTTCATCTGGTTGTAACCAAAGAACCTGTCCATCATAGAAAGTAATTCATTCCCTATTACTTTCTATAGCAGAGCTTCCATATTTGGCTGGGCATGATTATCTTTCAAGGATGATATATTTAAATTTATAAAATCCACACATAATCTCATGTCACCATTTTTCTTTCAAACAGGCACCAAGTTTGACACCCATGTGGAATGCCTTATAGGCTTTATAATCCCTACATTCCTCATCTTCATCAACTCTTCCTTCATTTTGGGAGCCAATGTGAGATTTATAGGCCTTTTTTTTGCCTAAATGGTTTTGCATCTGGTTTCAGTGAGATTTCTTGTTGGAACAAATCCTCTCTGTATGCCTTGAGATCATCATATGACCAAGCAAAAACATGTCTATATTTTCTTAACAGATTGACTAATGTAGTCCTAATTTTTGGTGTAAGCTTCTTCCCAATGTAAACCTCTCTAGGATTGTTTTCACTTCCCAAGTTTATTTTTTCTACTTCTTCACAACTTCCAGTGTTGGGCTTGAAATTTGTCATATCCTTATTGTCAAACATCCTCTCTATTTCCACCAACCCTTTGGAAATCTTGTTTGTTTTAAGTTTTAGGATATTTTTTCCAAATAGAGATTCCTTACCACTCTCCTCTTCCATATATGCATTCCAATCTATATGTTGGCCTTCATATTGATCTTCACAAAACAATAACTTCAGAAGATCCCTGTCATCATCAAATATCTGCCAATTTTTTATGTTATTTTGTATTGTAGGTCTAGTTTTTATTTCAACTTGGGTGATGTCATCAAAAGGAATATCATTATGTTTAATTGCTAAGTTAGCCATAAAATTAGTCAAAATATTGTTAGGCCTTTCAATCCATGTTATAGAAAATGCATCAAAAAATTCAATTGAATCCCACACCTCATTTCTATAATTTCGAAGCCTTACATTTTTAGTGGCAAATCTTTCCCTTACTTGAGATACGACTAACTCTGAATCACCATAAACTGTTAGTAATTTAATGCCATATTTACTTGTCTTTCTAAGACCTAACAAGAGTGCTTCATATTCAGCAACATTATTTGTACATTCAAAGGCTAACAAGAAAGAATATTTGAATGATTTTCCATTAGGAGAAATAAAAACCACACCAACTCCATTTCCTTCCTTACTGCAAGCACCATCAAAGTTCATTTTCTATATCTTATCCTCGTGTGATTCAATAGTATTTTCAAACTTAGAAGTTTTGAATTGAATGGGTTTAGAAATACTTACTTGAAAGTTATCTATATCTGTTTGGAGAAAACATATTGTCTCATTTGGATCAACTTCCTCTATCAGGTAGAATGATCTTGGCTTTCTATCAATCCTTACATTAGCCACTTTTACTAGAATGGTCGCATATGAAAGATCTAGTTGGACATGTCCCCCCACCAAATTTAACCATTTCCTTGATAGTAACATCCCATAATTTGGTGGAACTTGCACAACAGTGATGTCTATTTTATATGACGTATCTGGGCATGTTGGAAATCGAAACTCGGCATCCTTCATGATCCCAATAACTAGGACTTATCTGTTATCCATAGCATAATATTTCCCATAGGGAGTGTCTACATTCATCCCAAGCTCTTTCATGACATCTTCTGGCATTATGTTCATAGCTGCACCTGAATCTATCATACAATTCTTAACCATTTTATTGTTAATCATCAAAGTCAAATAAAAAGGATCAACCTAGGTAAGATTCATAGTGATAGAAGTTCCCAAATAGACAACAAGTGGATCTTCAGCTTTTGGATTATGATCCTATTTATTAACTTCACCAACATTAGACAAAATCTTGATTGTTTCATGTTTGTAATCATGAATTCTCATTACTTCAAGCAAGGGCACAAATATTTTCACCTATGACAAAGCCTGAGACATAAATGACCCACAATTTGAGAGTGGCTTACTAATCTATTTCTTTTCAATTGTCTTTATTAATTGAAGAGGTTTGGTTTGTTTGACTCTTTCTACGACACCTTCCTTTTCCTTATTAGTGACGGTGTCTTCATTTCCACTAGTTTTAGGAACCTTTGCAAATATTCTAGATGGCTTACCGTGCTCTAGGTTCACTACTCTGTTTCTTAGCTGATAACTGCTTTTCACTTGAGCTACTATTGCCACAGTATAGGGTTTCTTTTCTTCATCTGTTGGGTTTCTCAAGGAATGCACTATGATGAATACTAAGAGGGGGGGTGAATTAGTATGCCCAAATGCTTAACCAAACTCTTAAGCAATTTTACTACAAACCGATATAACACTTTAAGCAACAAACCGGTTAAAACACAAACAAGCCAAATAGCAAATAAAGCATTCACCCAATATAGCACAATCACCATAAAATGGGATATTTTGATGTGGAAACCCAAATAGGAAAAACCACGGTGAGTAAAACTCACAAGTCAACTATCTATAGAATAGTAACCAGACCGGTTAAGGTTAGACCAGTTAAGGCCTTACAATGTTCTTCACCAGAACAGATCCTATTAGGAATCCAGATCTCTCTTAGGAGATAAGTCTTGTTAAAGACTACCCTACCAAAGGATTTAAGATCCACAACTATAAACCACCTTGTTAGAGGATTTACAACAGGCTTGACTGAGCCTACCCGGTTAAGGGTTTCTGACTTGTCAAAGAGATTAGTAATCAACAAGTGAATGATCTAGAAAGTAGCACAGAATGCTTAGTTAGATCCTTGATTTCTCTCTGTTAATGCATTGCAGCATTACTTCAGTCTTCTATCCTTCGCATATTCAATCTCTATTGCATGATGCTTCTACAACAACTTCACACTTAAAATTCTTTCAAAACTCTAGACATGATGTCCTTAAATAGGAAGTTGATTTCATGTCGGTCCAATGAGATTGGATTACAATTTCCTAGGTTCAAAGCATCTAGACACATTTGGTAACATGACACAGAATCACCACCTCAGTTTTGGTGGATGATAAGTCATTACACTATACAATTTTACTGATTTAACACAGTATATTGATTACCGATTAACAAACAAAGACTGGTAAACTAGAACATAATGTTCTGATCAAAAATATTAACCGCCGCTAGGGTTCCTCATACCACTTGAGGTCTTCGTACCACTTGAGGTCTTCATATCGCTTGAGGTCTTCAGTCATGCCTTGAACGGTAAGCTCCTTCTACAAAACACCGATAGTCTTCTACAAACAAAGACTATACATACAATGGCATATAATACTGGTTTGAACAATACATCACATATTACCGGTTGATAATAACTCATACAAAAATAAGTGTGTGTCCATCAATTACAATCACAACTAAACATGCCAACAATCTCCCCCTTTGGCATTGATGGCAACACTTAGGAAAATTTTGACATCTAAGTTCTTACAAAACAAAAATAGATGCCATAATCAAAATTACTCCCCCTAAGCATATACACTACTTCCTTTTCCAAAATTATAAGCATGTGCTAGTTGAATGCCATTCCCCATAAAATTTTCATTTCAATACTACTCCCCCTTTGCCAACAATGACAAAGTAATGCAGACATGCCTTAGAAATTTACCAAAATAATATTACATAATCATGAAAACAGAGTATGTTTCTGTGACAATAATGAATAAAACTTCTTAAAAATGAATTTAAAGTCTTTCAGAAATTCTTTCATGTCTATAGACTAGGTATCTTGGAGTGAGATTGCAATTTCACTCTGAGTCTTCATCTGAAAGGCTAACTCCTCCATGGCATCCATAGTAGTCATCTTCTAAGTGATAGTAATAGCTTCCATGTTCAGAAAGCACTTCTGAAGAATCTGCAACTTAGGTAATAGAAGCATCTGAAAATCCAGCAGATCTTGATTCTACTTGGAGATTTTTGAGTCAATCTTGGCTATCTATTGTCTAAAGTCTTTACTGTCTGCCCATACACTGTGAAGGAATCATATGGTGCTTTGAAGGTCTCCACATAATGCTTTAGTTCCAATTGGAGTTGACCTTTCTTCTTTAGAGCATCATCACAAAATAGATCAGGCTAGCAGATTTTGCTCAAAAGTATGTTTCCTTCAGCCATAGCTAGACTTATATCATCTTTCTGTTGGATCATATTTGCTCTGTCTTCATCCATTTTCTTCACTAATGAAACTTTAAAATCCTTTTCATTCTTCTTCTCTACAGAAACTTGGGCAACATCTTCTAATGATTGCACTCGATCACCCACTATAGTGCATAGGAGCTTTAACTGGGCCATTAAGGGATTGGTACCGGGAAGACTGGTTTTGAGGACTAACCTCGAAAGAGTATCAACAACAAATTGAATAACATATTTTTCTTTATTTTTCCTTAGTTCCTCCAATATTTCTTGAGCAAGTTGTATACTTCTTAGTACCTCATTTTCATCTTCAGACCCGGTGAAACAAGCAAGAGTCAGTTCACTGTGACCGATGGATTCCACCTGTTTAGTCTAAACTTGATCTCTGGTTGTCTTGGGAGTTTGTCCTCCTTCCTTTTATTTTAGCTCCTCTTGTCTCTTCTTCTCCTACTCCTTGTCGGAATTCTCTTTTTCCTCTTTCTCTTTCTCTAGTTTCTCCTTCTCCTCCTACTCCTTCTCGTCCTTCTCGTTCTCCAGTTTCTCCTTATCCTCTTTTTCCTTCTCCTCTTTCTCTACCTTCTCCTTCTCTTCCTTCTCCTTCTCCTTCTCCATTTTTTCTTTCTCTAGTTTCTCCTTTTCTACTTTTTCCTTCTTTTCTTTCTTTTTTTCCACTTTCTTTTTCTCCACTTTCTCTTTCTGCGATTTTTCCTTGTCAACTTTCTCTTTCTTGACTTTCTCAGCTTTTTCCTTTTCCTCCCTCTCCTCTTCTACTTTCTCCTTCTCTATAATAGTGCCTTCAACATCTAATGCATCAACATCAATGGGATCATTTTGTTCAACTATTCTTTCACCCTGATTGTTGAAGACTTCATCTGGTTTAGATTTTGCAAGGACAATTTCTTTCTCAACCTATTGATTTGCTTCGGCTATCTTTTCCATGTTAACAGCATCTATGGCTCGCAAATGGGTGTCCTTTTCTACTTCAAAGGTTTTGCCTCCAAGTAACTGAAGTCTTCTCCTTCTCGTCAAAAAGATACCTTTGTACCAATTAAGAATCTCAAACAATTATGAATTAGAAGCATCAGGAAAATATTGAGAAAAAATTTCTTCCCTAATTGCTTGCTCCTTTTCAATGACAATTCACCATTTATTATCCAAAGAATCATAGAAAGAATTAGAAACTAAAGGTTTGATATTGGTTGGAGACCGATCATTATCACATAATTATTTAATGACCTCTTGCTCTACCTCTTCCTTTGCAGATCATTAAATTCATCAAAATAATCCTTTAGATCACCAAGATTTTTCCTTCTAATATTCTTTATAGTCCTTTGGTAGTGTGAAATAGGCTTATAAGAAGGAACATGTATATTTACTGATACAGAGGTTGAAGGTACATTACCAGTTGATTTGGTCTTCTTACTCGGTTGGCTTGTTTTCTTAATTTCTACTTCGGGTTCAGTGTCTTTTGAATCCGATGTGTTGTTCTTGGTTTTCCTCTTCCTCTCAAATACCTTTGGCAGAATAGCCTCTGGTTTCTTTTTGGCTGGTGACCTCTTGGTCACTTTAGGACTAGAAGCAGATGTAACCGGTACCGATGTCGATGGCATAACTTTCCTCTTCTTCTACTTTGGTACATTAGTAGGATTGATCCTCTCTGAGTAAGTATCAGTCCTCTTCTTCTTTGGATCAAGCGGTAAAGCAAGTAGGGTAGAGGCATACCTGATGAGTATATCATTTACCACTTCATAGCCCATAGGCTCAACGTCCTCTTTCCTTGGCTCAGCCACTTCCATTAAGCATTGATCCACTTTGATTGTAAAACAGATATCATCATCATACTTCTTAACTAGGTCACCCAATATCCTAGTTCTCTGGTTCATCTTCATTCTGAACTCATCAAAATACCTATTCAGAGTCTCTGGATAAGTAGATCCCACTATTTGTAGACTCTCCTTGATTTGTCTTGTGATCGGTAGGTCACTTGACCATTGAACATCGCCGACTCTTGGAAAATACCCTTGAAAGTAGAAAAATAATCTGACAAGTAATTGACCGAATTTGAACCTTAGAGTCTTGTCCTCTTTGATGGATTTAAAATTCTCCATGAGTTGTTTTTGCATACAAGTACATAATTCATACTCTACATCATCCTTGATCATCTGATAAGTGGCATGTACCACAACTATAGGAACATAGTTCATTATGCTAGCATAGAATACTCTATACCCGATCACCATGTATGCATACTTCACCAAGTCATCTCTTATGGTGTTCACAGTCATTGCCCTCTTGTCGCTCATAGAACCAGTGAGCTCTTCCACTTTGGTTTTTGTGACCTTGTGAAGAACAAGGACTTCTCCAACATTACAAAAACCGATCACGGCATAGATTGCCTCAAGTGTGATGTCATGTGTTCATTCAAGATACATCTTGTCACCATGAACCCTACTGAGAATGATTCTTATGTGATCTTTTGTGAATTACTCGAGAAAATACACTACATTGTGGAATTTCTTCTTCTTGATCACACAATATTCTAGTTTAATCTTCTTATCTTTTCCATAGAACAGACTTAACTGGGAGTGAATCACTAGAGACCCTAGGTCTTCCAATTTGCAATCAATGTAACCTGAAACATCCCCTTCGACAATTACTCCGGTGGGAATTTGAGATAGGGCATTGTAATTCATCTTATTCCTAAGGGATTTGGATGACTGCTCAGGTGCAGAAGAACTAGAAGAGACTTTGGATGTGGAAGCCATGTCAAAATAATTCTGAATGATAAGAGAAATTCATCAAAAAATACCATTTCACTCAGAACTAGGGTTTGCCAATATCAAGCACACTACACTTCTCTGAAAGCTTACTTTAACATTCTGACTTCCACACTGGATAGCTTGAAATGGCTGCTAAATCTTGCACAAGATTTCTTTCAGGATTCTTTCGAATGCAAGATGAATCGCTTTTGTTGCGCTGCTCAAGTTAAGAAAATTCTTCTTTGAAAATAGGTAAGTAAAAATGATGACAAGAGTCACCTTTATACATGCTCCTAACTATCATAATAAATGCATCACCAATAGGGTACAAACCCTAACTTCACCTTTTACCACTTCATTTCTTATGTTGGTCAACAGGTAACCAATACCAATAAAATCACTTTACCGATATACACCGGGGGTCCAAAACATTGTTACTGATATGTTCCCCCTTAAGCTTTTCGAAGCTCAATTTGCCACTTTAGGGGCCTCCACACTAGGTGCGGAAACTGGTACATCTTGTGGCTTCTCCTCAGATTTGTTTTTCTAAAGTTTATTCATATTTGCCTGAACGGTTTCAATATTGACCTTCCTTTTACCTTTGGGGTCAATCGGTCTGTCTTCTAGTGAATTCTTTCTTAGTCTACATGTTCTGGAAATATGTCCCAGTTTGTGACAATAATAGCATACCATACCAGGTTCTCTCCATGGTCTGGTGTTGACCTTTCCATTCTTCCTCCTGCATGTTGCAGTGGTGTGACCACTACCACGACAGATCAAACAGGTTGCTCTCCAACTGTTTGCTGCTCCATCGCCATTTGACCAATGGTCATAGGTTCTATACCGGTTTGGGTTCCAGTTCATAGGAGGTACTTGGACAACTCCTTTTAACCTTGGTGCATAACCACCAGGGTTGTTCATAACCCATCTGCACTCAAAAGATCTATGCCCAAACTTGTTGCATGCATAACAATGACTATTAAATCTACCGGTTCTATCCTTGTGGTTATACACATTGTTTTTCATGTAAGGAAAACTATTATAAGTCTTGCTCCTACACACATTGGTAGTATGTCCTTCCTTATGGTAGTTAAAGTATATAGGTTTGAACTTTGGGTTACCTTTTCTTTTGCAGTTCTTAGGTATCGATTTCTCCTTTGGTGCATCATTCTTGGTTCCAGAGGTTTCACCTACCTCATATGCAGAGAAACCAAGTCCAGTGGTATCCTTTAATGGCTTCATTGATTCCAGCTGTTGGTCTAACTTCTCAAAGCTCTGGTTGAACTTTGCAAGAATATCCTTTGTCTCAGCAAGTTCCTTGGAAAGAGCTTCATTGGTCTTCATTAGCGTTTCATTCTAAGAAATGGTTGCATTGAGTTATGCTTGCATTTATTCTTTCTCTTCCTTACCCTCCTACAAATAAGCGGCAATGGTACCAATTTCTTGGTTTAACTTAAAGATCTCATGCTCCTTGTCCTTCACTAGATCTTCAGCTTTTCTTCTGTTTTCTAGCTCCTGACTCATCCTAATGGCTAGTCCTTCCAGCTCCCTCCTCAAGTTAGTTTTGGACTCATTCAGTTTCTCCACTTTTTGGACTAGGGAATCCATGTTTGCTTCATCAGAAGAGTTGTTCTCAGTAATTTCCATCATTTTCTCACCAAGTTCTCTTCTTTTGGCTAAAGAAGCTTTATACTTGACCTTAAGTTGATCATAGGCTCTCTCAGATTCAGCCAAATGGTGAGTGAGTTCCCTCATGTTGTATTCCCCCATATCTCCTTTCAAGTGGTTAGACTTAAAGAAAGGTTGGCTCTGATACCAATTGATGAATACTAAGAGGGGGGTGAATTAGTATGCCCAAACGCTTAACCAAACTCTTAAGCAATTTTATTGCAGACAGGTAGAACACTTTAAGCAACAAACTTGTTAAAACACAAACAAGCCAAATAGAAAATAAATCATTCACCCACAATAGCACAATCACCATAACATAGGATATTTTGACATGGAAACCCAAATGGGAAAAACCATGGTGAGTAAAACTCACAAGTCAACTATCTACAGAATAGTAACCAGACCAGTTAAGGCCTTACAACATTCTTCACTGGAACAAATCCGGTTAGGAATCCAGATCTATGCTAGGAGATAAGTCCTATTAAAGACTACCCTGTCAAAGGATTTCAGATCCACAACTATGAACCACCTTGTTAGAGGATTTACAACAGACTTGACTGAGCCTACCCAGTTAAGGGTTTTTGACTTGTCAAAGATATTAGTAATCAACAAGTGAATGATATAGAAATTAGCATATAATGCTTATTTAGATCCTTGATTTCTCTCTATTAATGCATTGCAACATTACTTTAGTCTTTTATCCTTCACATTTTCAATATCTATCACGTGGTGCTTCTACAACAACTTCACACTTCAACTTCTTTTAAAACCCTTGACAGGGTGTCCTTATTGATCCTTTTGTCACTCAATTTCTGATCCTGCAGTAACACATTTAACCTATCAAAGATCCTCTGGTGTGACACTGTGTTATCCATGTTTTTCTGGTAAATAGTCCAAAATTCTTCCAGTATCTTCTACAAATTTTCAAATCATTTAGACAATAAGACACATGATGTGTCTGTCCTTATGCTCTGCATTCGTTCCATCAATTTTTTGTTTTCTTTGTGCAATTCTTCACACTTCTTTTTTAGGTTTGGACTCATCCGCTATCTCGAGTATAAGTTGGCCCCTACTTCTCAAATGCTCCTCATACAATGATTTGTACTTTCCTTCTTTAACCAACATTTTCATTTGTGCTTTATTTAACTTTTAAATATCAACTCCCAAATCTGTTGTGATCATGGGATCTACTTCACCGACCTTCAACTTCATCATGTGTCCAAAAGCTTTGTCCACAACTATGATCTTTGGTCTCTTATTTGGGGGATAAAGAGCCCATAGAAGCATGGCCTCATCATCTGGATCATATCTTGATCCAATAAAAATGCCATCTACACCTTGGATATCTAATTTGAAATCCTTCTTATCTGAATGTATAAACTATCAAAATTGAAGGACGCACTAAGGACCCAACCTAGGAAAAGAATTATTCCTACTTCCGTAAGGAGTTTCCTTCCCCTTTGAGGGGTCATGCCTTCCAACTCTAAATTTATTTATGCCTTTAGTTTTCAAATCATCTCTACCTCATTTTCCGGTGTTACATCAGGCATGGCTTCTCTTAACCTTTTTCCTTTGAAATGATACAAGAAAGAATTAAATTCCTTCGATTTGATGAACTCATCATCAAACACAAAAGAGGTATGCTCCTCTGACCAAACATCTACATCTGCATTCACCTTCACAATAGTTAGGTCCTGTGCTTTAGGCTCCTCCTCCCTTTCAGGCATCTTGAATCTTGAGACAACCTCATTCTCTCCTGACTCACTCTCAGCTTCTTCTTCTTCCATCTCCTACAGTCTTTGTCTTTTTTCTACCAGTCTCTGGTTCAAATTCTGAAAGATCTACATAGCCTCCTCAGATTCCTTGTTTCTAAAGATGTCCAAGGCTTCAACGTGCTCATGAAAATAATTGCCCAGATTTTTCCCTTTTCTACTTTGGTGGATGTAACCCTCAGGATCATAATTATTTCAACTTGTGTGCTCATAGAGGGTGAAATATTCTATCAACCTCTTGTCCATGATCTCATATGCCTTTGTGGAGATAATAGTGAAGTCACCAAAATGTAAAGTCTCGGGCAAGAAAACCTGCTTGTGGGCGCCCCCAAAATGTTGTGCATTAGAGATGCTCCTTTGTCTCAAAATCTCCAGGTAGGAAATTCTGTCAGGTGCAAGCTTTGGTAGCACATAAGGTTTGCTGTCAAATTCAAACACTATAACATATGTGAAGTCCTGGTATACATACTAGTCTCCCGAATTGTGATTAACCCTG
Source organism: Cryptomeria japonica (assembly GCF_030272615.1). Classification (NCBI taxonomy): domain Eukaryota; kingdom Viridiplantae; phylum Streptophyta; class Pinopsida; order Cupressales; family Cupressaceae; genus Cryptomeria; species Cryptomeria japonica. Next base: position 413,488,512 of record NC_081411.1, on the reverse strand, counting down.
ACATCCTCATGCTCATGGGGTCTAAGAAATCTTTTGATTTCTTCTGAAAATGACCCATCAAAAGAAACCCCAAATGCTTTGTATAATGGTTGCATAATGAATTCTTCAAATTTGACATAGTGAGATCTCATGAACTGAGAATCCAACAATGACACCCATAATTGTACAGGTTGCTCCTATACATCCTTGCCATGAACATTTAGCTTTAATTCCTTAGGCCACAACCCCCTGAGTCATCCATATAACAAGACAATATGCATTAACAAAGAGTAAAACTTAAAATATTTGCCAGGGTTATTATGAAGGCTTACGAAACCCTCATGCATATTTTCAACAATGTAAGTAGCATAGTCGAATTGTCTCGGCTCATGCATTTGTGTGTCAGCAACAAGAACCAAAGGTCTTACTCGAGCTACATCCAGAACCTCAACTCCTCCCACCTGACCACACGCCATATATGTATATTGGAGATACTTCCTGAAAAATATTGATATCAAATGGGGGCCTGTCTTCATCTGTCAATTTTCCCTTTTTAGCTTTATGTATGGCCAAATTCCACCCATTGTATATAGTGTCCATCTTTGTATACACTTCTTCTAATTTCTCAAAAGACAGAGGCACATCAGATTCTAGACCAAGATCAAAAACCTCCTGAATGGTGGCTACTGAGAGACAGATGAATGCATCACCATTAGGCAATTTTATACATCTTTTTGTGGCATTGCAAGCCCTAGCCAATTTTTTCATCAATTAGACATTCACAAAGATGTTAGGAACCACAAGTTTACCCAATCTAGTTGTCCATGGGTTTGAGATTGGGGTCAGCTTACTCCTCCTTGAATAATGATACAAGAACAACTCGTGACCTCTAATCCTGGTCCTAACATCACTAATTTCCTTGAAATCATCTTCCAACTGGTCACGAATGGGCAAGTTAGCTTTAGATCTTCGAGATTTGGCTCCTAGTGAGCTCATTTGATCAATCATGTCTTGATTTAATTTTTGGCTATGTGCACCCTCTCCACTATTAGACCTCTTTGAGGTGCTCTCAAAAACCTCGGTGACCTTTCTCTTGCCTTTCTAACTAGAAACCTTTGTATCTGAATACCTTAGGCTTTACTGAGATTCAAATTTTTGTAGCTTAATTTCACTCCAATCTCTCTATATGCTTCAGTTTGCTATGAAAAATCCTTATACCAGCTTCTATATATAAATTTGATACTTCAGGGGCATTTACTCGATTGAAAAGGTGTTGTTACTCTCCTCATGTAAGCACAGAGGTATCTGTTGCCTATATTAATAATGGCGGGTGGATTCATTAAGATCGGGTTTTGCAATGGCTAGTCATCATAACTTCTTCCAATAATTCAATCACTTGGTGCCATCCATCCTTTCTTTTGGCATAGGTCTCTTCGATCACTCCATCGGGTATCGACATAGCTCATTTTCATAATTTTGATAGTTATAACTTCCTCAATGGCTCTGCCCTCTAGCTAGGCTTTACCTTTACCTTTATATCTTATCGACATAGGTCATTCTGATATACCCTCCTTCTTTTCCCCCATGGCATTTTGCCCATTGGGTATCAGCATAACTCTAAATACGCTCCTCTGATGGTTTAAATTATCCCGACCAGCTATTCCTAACAACAACGTGCACTAGCAAGTTTTTGAGAATGATGAACAAATTTCCATGTTCATCCAAAACTCTGGAGAGTTTGTTGACGAAATGCAGCCCAAGGTGAATCAATCTTATGAAGATCAAATCATTCATCTAAAATCAAATAAACTCCCAAATGGGTTGATCACCCTCGAGAATCTTTTCGCCCATGATGATGCCAAGAATGGTAGACAAAAGTTCACAACCAACAAAGGTGATTATGCTGAAATATCAGTAGGAGTTGGAAGAACACTCAAGGTTGGAAAGGATGTTTCTCCAAAATACAAGGAGAGGTTGGCTCGCTATTGTGAAAAATACATAGGCATGATCACATGGTCATATGAAGACTTAAAGGGATATAACCCTAACATCATCCAGCACACCATTGAGCTTGTGGATGGTGCCAAGCCTATCTAACAGAATCAGAGACTTGTCAACCTGAAGATTGAGACTCTTATGGCATAGGAGCTAAACAAACTAATAAGGTCCAGGATTATATACCCCATCAAGCATAGCACGTGGGTATTGAATTTAGTACTAGTCAAGAAGAAGAATGGGGATATTCGGCTTTATGTGGATTTCCATTATTTAAATCAAGCTTCTCTGAAAGACCACTATCCTTTTCTGCCAATGGAATAGTTGTTAAGCACAGTGGTTGGGTCAAAAATGTTTTAAATTCTAGATGGATTATGGGGTTATAACCAAGTGTTGGTAAAGGTAGAGGACCAACATAAGACCATGTTCACCACCAAATCGGGCACATTTGCTTATCAAAAAATGTCGTTCGGATTGTCAAACGCAAGTGCAACTTTTTAGAGAGCTATGGATCTGGCTTTTCAGGAGTTGATCAATAAAATTATCCTCATCTACTTGGATGACTTGACTGTATTTTCAAAACACAAAGAAGATCATTTTGATCATCTTGACCTCATCTTCCAAAGTGCTTGGAATTTGTCATTTCATTGAACCCAAAGAAATGTATCTTTGGAGTCCCACAAGGGAAATTATCGGGACACGTAGTGTCAAAGGAAGGAGTCTCGATTGACCCAAATCATGTAAAAGCAATAAAGGAGCTCCCTCTTCTCATCAATAAGAAGGGTGTTTAGTCATTCCTAGGTAAGGTCAACTTTGTTAGCTACTTCTTCTCATATTTTGTTGGAATGGTAAGACCCATCACAAAAATGCTTAAAAAGGACACACATTTCAAATGGACCCCTAAGGAAAGGAGGCATTTAAAAAATCAAATATGTCATCTCATTGGCTCCAGTCCTCTCAAATCCTGACATGTCTAGAGATTTTATAATGTGTCTTTTCTAGCAACTACAGAATTGTCATGGTGTTAACCTAGAAAGATACAGATCAAAAGGGTGAACATTTAATAGCCTTCCATTCCAAAACACTAAAGGAGTATGAGGTTAAGTATAATTTTGTTGAAAAAAAATCCCAGGCCATTGTCAAAGGCCTTAAAAAATTCTGGCATTTCATTGCCTGCAATAAGACTACTGTGTGTGTTTCTCATCCTTCAATCAAAGAGTATATAATGGAAGGTGATATTACAAAGAAGAGGAAAAAATAGATTACCAAGATATTAGAGTATGAAATTGATGTTAGACCTACTAAGGTGATCTATGGAAGGGGCCTTTATCAATACATAGCTCAGGAAGTGAGCCCTCAAAAAGCCGAGACTACGAAAGAGGAAGTAGTGATGGTCATTGTTGGTCCTTACAACTAGAAGAGCAACTAGGTTATAAAAACTCAATTCAGAGATTGGACATCCTTACTGAACAACTAACTTCCTGTAGCAAAGGCTCATTTATTTTATCTACCAGGGATATAAACTTGAAACGGGCTAGCACTGTATGTGCACTAAGTTCAAATTGCAACCATTCTATCATACTGTTGAAAAAGGAAATTCTCTGAAATAAATGTGAAAAAACATGATGAACTAATACTTTATCAGAACTCACAACTAAAGGTAACTTAAGCAACTACTACTGAATGATAATTTTCTAGCCAATGGATAGGAACTACTCTGCCTATTATGGCTATAGGAACAAACATGGTAACTATTTCCAGTGGTTGCAGGAACAGTTGAATGCAAAAACAACAACTATTGCAAAATGGAAATTAACTAAAAAACACAAAGGGACTACTCACCAAGTGGGCCCCCTTGGGTGAGTATATCCAGAACTCAAGATTACAACTAATAAGCTCAAAATAACATTGTCTTCTTTATTTCAAATTAACTACAAAATACATAAGTCTGAAAAACTGGATACTACAAATTCTATGATCGTTTCATTCCCTTGAGAGGAGATAGAGACTTTTTCTTTATAAGGAAACTTTATAACAGATTCCTAACTGATCAACCCACATCCCAAAGGAATAGATGAATAGGGTTTATTACATTAAAGAAGAAGTCAGCACAGGAAAATGGAACAACAAGAATTGTCCTACAGTTGAGAAAATATAGCGCAACCTCCTTCCTGGATTTAAGCTCCACTTGGATCATTTATGAATGTTCCAAAATTTGCTCTACTGAGGAGGTGATCAAGTGGTTATACTCTTCTTTAATGTTGCTTCATTTTGACTGGGTCTACATCCTAACGGCACGCTGATGTTCCCCCCATTTCCTAGCTTAGTCTTTCTTTCATCTTGGCTAACCCTGCATCATGACGTTAATGTGCACAAAAAAATATGTATCTATTGATGTTAACATAACATAAATTAAACCACATTCTAAGATTTATTTAGATAATTTGCATACATGAACCATTTAAAAATCATTACATAACATCCTTAGGTATATGATAAAACAGTTCCAGAAATACTTAAAATGACATTAACCAAGAAAGTCTTCTGACCCAAATATACCCAGACACAAGACCTAAGAAATAATTCTATGACAAAAATCTATCAAAACAGGGCCATTATTTTGGCTCATCAGTCACCTCTAAGAAAACAAAAGCAGGTTGGACTAAGAACCAAAAACATTTCATGGAAACTAGAATCTTTCCTGCTGACATCCCTCCTGAAAATAAAAGATTTTACACGATGCAGAATAGCAAGTTCTGCCTTGTTGAAGGAGTGTTTTTCAAAAGATTTTTACGAAATCCTACTCTGTTGCATGGATAAAGACCAAGCTAGTAAGATCTTACATGAATTTCATAATAGATTCTCAAGAGGCCACTATTTGTGCTGGGTATTTCTGACCCTCGATGTTTAAATATGCACATGCCCTGGTGAGGGAATGTAAGGAATGTCAGTATTACAGTGGAAGGCGCATGAACATTTCGATGTCGTTCAGGCCAATAATGGTAGAAGATCCCTTCGCTCAATGGGGCTTGGATTTCATAGGAATGGTCAACCCCCCTAGTTCAATTAGACACAAATGGATCCTTACTGCCACTGACTATTTCACCAGATGGTTCAAAGTTGTACCCCTAAAGAATTCAACAAAGACAGAAATGCTAGTATTTTTGGAGGAGCTAGTATGTTGGTATGTTCTACCAAAGACCATAATATTGGACAATGTGTGAGCATTCGCATGCTCACAAGTCACTCTATTCACTTTGATTCAAGGCATCCATTTGAAGACTTCCTTGAATTATTATCCACAGGGAAATGGCCTAGCTGAGTCTACCAATAAGAATCTCATAAGACTCATTAAAAGGATGGGGTTTGAACACAAAGGGGAATGGCATTGCCACTTGAAGAGCATATTATGGGTGGACCAGATCATGACTAAGAAAGTTCTAAATAACTCTCCATATAGCTTGGTTTATGGAAAGGATGCTTTATTCCCCATATCCATGGAGATCCCCACCCTACAGCTTCTCAAGTCTATCGAGGTGGCCTAAAATGAGCCCATGGAGGTAAGATTGGTGGAACTCATGGATCTAGAAGATGTAAGGGAAGTGGCATTTGAATCACTTCAAAACCATCAACAAATTGTCAAGAGGTGGTTTGACAACAAGAAGAGTTATGAACCAGGTTTCAAGCAGGGTGACCTTGTTTTAAAATATAATTAGAGGGTAGCTAGGCCAGGTCAACATGCAAAGTTTAATGGTTTGTGGGAAGGACCTTTCCGCATCACAAATTGCAAAGGATTCAATTATTTTGACCTTGATAACATGCAAGGAAAGTCTATCGAAATCCTGGTTAACGGGTTTCATCTTAAACCTTTCCACTAAAGTAGTGACATTCCTAATGTAAATAATGTATTTTTAGTGTGTCTTATTTATTTATTTAATTATGATTATTCATATATTGGGAAACAAAAAGTGAACCATAAGATACACCTTGAGAAAATAGCAGGAAATCATTATATTATATAAGTATCTTTGTGCAATACATACAGAAGGCCTATGGCCTAATCTTTGGAAAGGAAAGTGGCAATTGTTTTGGAACAGGGTGGCATTCTTTCAGGAGTCTTCCTCATCCTCCTCCTCATCCATCCAAAATTTGGGATCATCATCTTCATCTTCCTCATTATCTTCTCCCATCCACTCATGGCCAGAGTCGTTGTCGGGTTCTTGAGTTATCAACACAAGCACTAGGTTTTGAAGAATATGCAGTGTCAAGATCTATAGGAAGATGTAATCTCTGAATTCAGTATACCAATATGTGCCAGTCGGGAAAGGCACTATCAGGTGAACCTAGAGGAGGAACTTGGCAGCAAGCTTAGCTCAGAAGTGATGAGATAACAGTGACATAGTCTTCAAGCTATCTATAAGCGGATACCGGGTCACTTCCTCTCCAAGGGTGATGAAGCGTTGCAAATCCGAAGCCAAGGGTAAACCTTTGAAAGGAACGTAATATGACAAGATGTCATCCAACCCACCTAGATATTCTATCTCAAGAAGAGTGCCTGATTTAGCTCCATAGTCAGATAACCATTCATCCCAACATCTAGCAGTGAGGCCACAAAATGAGAGCGGATATCTATGTTGACACGATATCTGTTTGTGTCATCAATAAAGTCTTCCTTGAGCACCCATTTGATGGCAATGATGATCAAAGGATTTTTACATCATGTCATCCCCTACAACCTCCGGTCTAAGATGCTACCTAGGAAAGCAACTTGTGCTTTACTGCTAGTCAGCCTGATGGGAGTATCCATATTTCAGGAAACTCCACTGTTGAGCTAGCTATTGTGCAAAAGAATGCCTGAAAAAGACATTTATAGCGGATTTCCCTCTTTGGATAATAAATAAAATGGAAATATAGCACTCTTGATCTTCAATGTAGATGTCTTTTCTCATTACTTACACAAGCAAATGGATTTGAGCTTGAAGGTTGTATACATCTTGTCCAATGCCTCAGAAAAAGAAGCAGTGTCCTCAGGCGTCGTGCATATATCCAAGTATATCATGCCTAAGACTAGTAACCCATAGGTCAGTTTTGGCTCATGTGAGCCCTACTGACTACGAATACTCTCCTTTATGAGGAGATTTATCGGAACAAGCATATCATCTCAAGTGGTTCGGAGTAATGGTGTAGTGAGCAGGCATCTTTTCGAGAAATGCATATGGAGGAACCTATCTCTATTTTAGAATTAATTATAGCCTAGAAAGTGAGGTGGCATATGTACAGACAGGCACCTATCATTAATACCCTCTTTTGCACAAATCTAGGCATGCGATACATTTAATGAAGAAGACCTCAAAAGTGCATAGCATATTGTTCATTTTGTTTCCCAAGTGCCAAAAACTCTTCAGAGGTGTCAGAAGGAAAAGCCTACTTGCAGAAAATGGAGATGGAGCGGCCTCCTCAAATCATTTCTAGGTGAAAATGTGGGTGGACGTATACGGGATAATCTCATATTCCTCCCATGTTGTGCTTCCAAAGCTAGAGTATCCTAGAAACAATCCCAAATTGAAGTCGGCCACCCGCAATTCTATGACGGTGATTGATTCTTTGGAAGATGTCATTGAGCCCATACTACACAAGAAATCAAGGAACCTCGAGGAAGTCACTTGCATAAGAATGAGCTGCAATCCATGATATTCAAATTTTGGAATAGTGACGTTCCTCAGTTTATTGGCATTTGCATGAAGACTGCATTAATGATATCTTATGTTGTCATTGATGTCAATTAACCGGTAATGATATTGTTGTTATTTGTTGATATTGTCTTATAACCGGTAGGATGATCTTTGTGAAGGAAATTGTAAACCGATATGTAAGTTTGTGAGTTGAACTAGTAACCAGTAAAAGGTTAAACCCTATCTATTTGATATAACCGGTAAACCCTACCTATTGTTTTTGTTACTCTAACCGATTAAGGTTGTTGAATTGGTTATGTTGGTTTATGATCTAATGATGAGCAGTAATGATGGTGACACGTATGGTTATTGTATGAAAACAATTTAAAGATGTTTTTGGCACGTTGTAGTAAAATTTTGTCTAGGGAATGAGAAAAGTGTATTGCATCTAATGCAAAGCATGTGATGAGTTACAAAGATCGAAGAGGTGATCAAAGAGCGTTCAAGGCTTTCTTGACTAATGTACAAGAGATTTCTATGTAATCCAACGGTCATAATTGAACTGAATTTGTTTGTAATCTCGATGAGAATTAGGTTTTTGTTATGTTGTCGACCTAATTGATTTGCTTATAAGGTTGATGAAGTTGTTTTGTTGAGGGTGTTGGCAGAGATCAGTTGAGTGTATGGTTGCCAAACTGGATGATGAGTCTATAGTTTGAGTAGTGGCAGATGGAAGCTTAAAAAGGATCTGATCAAGCAAGTGTAGTGCTATTCATACAAATCAACTAAACCCCAGTTGTTTTCAAACAATTATAGTAGAACTAAAATCAACTAACTGGGTAATCTCTAACAAGCTTGGTTACTTTTCAAATCCTCTAACAAGGTGATCCATTAGCTTGGATTTTCAAATCCTCTACCGAGGTCACTCCTAATAGGGTATTGCTTCTAACAAGGCATTTGTAGTCAATCCCTTAACCCGGTGGTTCTTAACAGGATCAGTTCTTAACAGGACTTTTGTAAAGCTTTAACAGGCTTGGCTCCTAATAGGGCGAACTTCAAAAAAGTTCAGATAGTTATCTTGTGAGTCTCATCTCAACATGGTTTTTCCCATTTGGGTTTCCACGTCAAAAATATTTGAGTCATGTGAATTTTTTTGTGGTTGTGATCTTATGGTTGATTTGATTAAATACTTAACTATTCTGATAAGTCATGATAACCGGAAGTAGTAAGAAATGAAGTTTGTTGACATATGATAAAGCATTTGGATGTTTATAATTTTGATGGTGTTTACTATTAAGTTGTTGTAATAGTCAATCGATTTATCTTATGATTTTTTATCTTGGCAGTGATATTTCATTGATAAGGTTACTTTGTGTGATTGAAATTGAGATTGGGAAAGTTTGTATCAGTTTTTCTAATTACTGATTCACCCCCACCCCCCCCCCTCTCAGTAATCTAGTGGATACTTATTCTTTCATCATACCATCAATTGGTATCAGAGCATCTCAGGTCCTTTTAGATCTAAGCCTAACAGCTTGAGGTAAAGATTGTTGGCATTTTTTATGATTATGTTGTGATTGTCATTGATGGACACACACTTGCATTGAGATCACTTTTGTATGTATAAGTTAAAGCTCAATCGATACTTGTTCCAACTGGTATGATGCATTATAGTCCTTAGACTATTGGTATTTTGCAGAAAGTGATTACCGGTCTGAAGCGGTATGTTGACCCCAAGCGGTTCGAGGATCTCAAGCGGTACAAAGGATCAAAGAGGCAAAACACATATTTCCCAGTCTTCATTTTGTCAAACCGGCAACTGGTATTTTGTATGAAGCGGTAATACTCTGTGATGAGTTACCAACTGGCATTTTGTGATGAGTTACCATCCACTGATTGTTTGACGGTGCCGACACTTTAATGGTGTTTTTTGTGTCATGTTATAGAATATGTCTAGATGCATTGAACCTAGGAAATTGAAATGTAATCCTATTGGACCGACATGAAATCAGATTCCTTTATAAGGACATCATGTCTACGGTTTTAGGTTGTTGATGTTGTTGCTAGGGTTTAAAGTGGTTGAGGAGTTAGAGAGAGTATGAATGTGTAGAAGACTGAAGTAATGCTAGAATGCATTAGGAACAAGCTATCAAGGATCTAACCAAGCAATGTGTGCTATTTGCTAGATCACTCACTTGTTGATTACTCACATCTTCGACAAGTCTGTAGCCCTTAACCAGGTAGGCCCAAAAGCCTCTTGTAAATCCTCTAACAAGGTGGTTCACATCTGTGGATCTAAAATCCTCTAGCAAGGTAGTCTTTAATCGGACTTATCCCCTAACAGAGATTGAGATTCCTAACGAGATCTATTCTAGTAAAGAACATTGTATCACCTTAACCAGTCTAGTTCCTATTCTGCAGATAGTTACTTGTGAGTTCCATCTCACCATGGTTTTTCCCATTTGGGTTTCCACATCAAAATCTCTTGTGTTATGGTGTTTGTGCTTTTGTGGGTGAATGCATTATTTTCTATTTGGTTTGCATGTGTGTTAACCGGTTTGTCTACTAAACTGTTTTACCAGTTTACTGTTAGTCTAGCAAAGTGTTTAATTACAAAGATTTTTGGTATACTAATTCACCCCCCCCTCTTAGTATTCATCAATTGGTATCAAAGCCAACCTTTCTATAAGTTTATCCACTTGGAAAGAGATATGGGGGAATACACATTAAGGGAACTTACTCATCGGCTCACTCAATCTAAGCAAGCCTATGATGATCTTATGGTCAAATATAAGGCATCTCAAGCAAAGAGGAGAGAACATGCTAAAAGCTAATGGAGCTATCTGAAAATAGTTCCTCTGATGAAGCATACATGGAAGCCCTGATTCAAGAAGTAGAAAAGCTGAATGAATCCAATTCCAACCTGAGAAAAGAATTGGAAGCACTAACTATTTGAATGTGTCAAGAGCTTGAGAACTGGAGGAAAGCTGAAGATCTAGTCAAAGACAAAGATCATGAAAACTCCAAGCTGAAGCAAGAGATCAGTGCCCTAACTGCTCAACTCCATGTGAGAAAAGTGGAAAAGGAAGACATGCAAGGAGAACTGAACAATGCCATCTCTGAAAATGAAAACTTCATGGAAACAAATGCTGCTATTTCCAAAGAACTCTCTGAGTCAAAGGAAATACTTGCTAAGTTCAACAAGAGTACTGTCAAGCTAGAGCAAAAGCTTGAATCTGCCAAACTTGTCAAGAATATTGATGGACTTGGTTATCTCGGTCATGAGGAAGGTGAGACCTCTGGTACAAATGCTAGAACATCAAAGAATCAACTGGCATCAAAGGATAAAGGTAAGCAAAAGTTTAAACCTGTTTGCTTTAACTGTCTTAAAGAAGGATAGACTGCCAATGTGTGTAGGAGTAAGGCTTACAATAATTTTCCTTATTTTCTAAATGATAAGCCTAGATCCTATAAATTCAATGGTAACTATTATGCATGCAACAAGTTTGGGCATACAGCATCTGAATGCAGGTCTGTTATGAACAACACTGGAAGATATCCTCAGAGGACCTAAGGAGTTGGTCCTGAACCTTTTGTGAACCGGAATCACAACCGGTTTAATGCCTTCAATCATCAGTCAAGAAATGGTGGTTATCAAGCGGCAACTGGATGGAGAGCAAACTATTTGATCTATCATAATCATGGTCACACTGCTGCAACATGCAGGAGGAAGAATAGCAACATGAATAATGGACCTTGGAGAGCACCTGGAATGGTCTGTTATCATTACAACAAACTGGGTCACATTGCCAAATTCTGCAGATCAAGAAAGAACATATCGGATGACATACCGGTCACTTCGGAAGGAAAGATTGATGTGGACACTGTTCAAGTGGATATGAACAAAACTTGGAAGAAGAAACCAGCGGTGTTACAAGAAGAACCAGTTTCTGCACCTAGTGTGGAAATAATGGAACTGGCAAACTAAGCTTCAGAAAAGCTTAGGGGGAGAAAATGGTGAAATGTTTCGAACCCCCAATTTACACTAGTAAAAGACCTTAACCGGTATGCGATACCTGTCATTTGGCAGAAGACGGGAAATGGTAAAAGGCAAATTAGGGTTTACGCCCTAATGGTGGAGCATTAATTATGGTAGGTGAGGAATATGTTTAAAAGGAATTTTCAAATCATTTCTCAATATCATTTTTCGAAGTGAAGAAGGTTTTGAAGTGCAGAGCGATGAAAAAGTGATTTGCATTGCATTTCAAAGAAATTTTAGAAACCTTGAAGGAGATTCAGAAGCAAATATCAAACGATCAAGAGAAGAACTCAAACCGATGATTCAGCAACCGATGATGTGGAAGGTGAAGTGGAATTTGCAAAGCCCTAAATTCTCAATTTTTGAAAGGTATTTCTTGAGCTTTCTGTTTTGTCATGGCTTCTGAATCTAATGATAGTTCTAGTGCAACTCTTGATTCTATGGATTTCATTCAAAGAAAATTGAAATATAATGCTTTGTCACAAGTACCAGCTAGGGTTATAGTAGAAGAAGGGATTTCGGATTATATAGACTGCAAAATTGAAGACCTGGGGTCTCTTGTGATCCATTCGCAGCTACGTCTATTCTATGGGAAGGATAAAAAGATCAAACTGGAGTATAGCATTTTGGAGAAGAAGAAACTTCACAATGCAATTTACTTCCTGGAAGATTTCACAGATGACCACATTAGAATCATTCTGAGCAGAGTTCATGGTGACAAGATGTACCTGGAGAGAATGCATGATATCACTCCTCAAGCTATTCATGCAGTCACCAGTTTCTGCAATATAGGGGAAGTGCCAACCCTAAGGAAGGTCAGCAAGATGGAAATGTCCAAGCTCACCGGTTCAGGGAGCGACTCACGAGGAATGACTGTTAATTCCATCAAGGATGACCTCATGAAAAATGTGTTCATGGTGATTGGATACCAGATGTTCTCAACCAGTAGAATTAACTCTATATCTACTGCAGTGGTAAATGTCACTTACCGGATGATCAAGGAAGATGCATCATTTGACCTCTGCACTGGTATGCAAAGGCAACTCCTACTGAACCTTAAATCAATCAAACAGGATAATGCATTGAAGTTCAAGTTTGGTCAACTACTGGTCGGATTATTCTTTTATTTTCAAGGTTACTTCCTAGGAGTGGGAGATATTCAGTGGTCTGCAGACCAACCAGTTACCAAGCAGATCAAAGAAATCCTGCAAGCAGTTGGAACCGGTTACCCTGATGTTCTGAATAAGTACTTTGATGAGTTTAGAAGCAAGATGAGCCTAAGGATGAGGATATCCAGTGACATTGTCAAGAAATATGAAGAATATATATGCTTTATCATCAAAGTTGATGAATGCATAATGGAGACTGTTGAGCCCAAACAGGAAGAAGTGGAGCCTATGGGCTATGAGGTGATGTATGATATGCTGGATGGGTATCCTTCTACCCTAATTGCCTCACCTTTTGATCCTAAGGAAAAGAGAACCGACACCTATCTGGAAAGGGTTGCACCAGTTGAAGAACCTCCTAAAAAGAAAGGAAAGGCAGTGTCATCGGCATCAGCACCGGTTACTGCAGCCAATCCCAAAGTGACCAAGCGGTCACCTGCAAAGAAGAAACTGGTAGCAGCACCTACCAAAGTCTTTGAGAGAAAGAGGAAGACAAGGAATAACTCACTGGACTTAAAAGAAACTATGTCTGAGGAAAAACCTAGGAAGTCAAGACAAGCAAAGAAAAAGACAAAGAATGAACCGGCATCATCGGCACCGGTAAATATTGACATCTCCTCCTACAATTCTTTGACACATTGTCAAAGAACCATCAAAAATATTAGGAGAAAAGTGTTGAACAATTTGATTGATTGTTTTGATGACTTTAATGATGATGAAAAGGAAGCAGTTGAAAAAGAAATCATTCAGTATTTATGTGTTAATGATCGGTCGCCTTCAGAGATTAGATTTGAGAAACCAGATTCCTTGTATAAGTCCTTAGAAAATAAATGGCGCATTGCCATAGAGCAAGAACATGAAATGAGAGAGAAAGTTTTTGCTAAACATTTTCCTGACATATCAAATTTAGAACTGTTTGAAGTTATGAATAAATACAAAGGCCTCTTCTTCATGAGAAGAAGAAGACTCCTATTACTGGAAGGGAAGGGTCAAGAAGTGCTCAAGAATACACACACACTTTCTCTAGAAGCTCTTAAGATGCATCAAGTGGCTGAAGCCAACAGGAAGGTTGAGCAAGAATCGGTAATAACAAAACCAGATGAAGTGTTTGATGATGAAGGAAACCCGGTTACTAAACCCATATACACTATTGATGTCGATGCTCTGGATGGAGAGGATGTTGCTCAGGGTACACCATCGGAAGCAACGGGACAGGAGAAGTAGGAAGAACAGGTAGATAAGCAAAAGGAAACTGAGGACAAAAAGGAGGACGTAGAAGAAGGAAGAGGAGAAGACAAGGAAGCAGAAGCGGCAAAGAGCACGCAGATGGAGACACCTAAGGCAACCGGTAGTCAAGCCAAACTGGCTAACCTCACCAGTCCCATTGACCTCTAGTCTACAAGTGAAATGGAGCTACTGCAGAGCATCAAGGTTGCTCAAGAACGCCTTGAAGTGATACAGAGGAAAAAGGAGCAAGATGTGATCCAAGCGGTGGTGGACACTCTTACTAGTTTGTTACCCAACACAAACCTCCCCAGCACTGACTCATGATTGGCCCAATTGAAGCTCCTATGCATAGTAGTGGATGATCAAGTGTAGAGCTTAGAGGAGGCAGCAGAGGCAAATGCCAAGAAAGAGCATAAAAAATCTCTAAGCATTGCTCTGGTGAAAAAGCTAAACAAGCTCTGGTCCAATCTACAAAAAGCTCAAAAGGATATAAGGGATGCTCTAGATGAGGGAAATCTTCTACTCAGCAAGATTTGCCAACTCCGTCTGTTCTATGATGATGTGCTTGCACAGAAGCAAAAGCTTCAATCTGATTTACAGTCATACATGAGCACCTTCAAGCTGCCATATGACTCCTTTATAGCTTATGAGCAAACCATTCACCGATTTCATATCCAGTCTACTAAAATAGAGCATGAGATCAGCACCCGGTCATGAGATTTGCAGGAAATACAACTAGTTCTACTCCCACATCATAAAATACTTCAGAAGTGTTATCTTAATCTAGATGCCTTAAGGGAGACACAAGAGATAAGCACAATAGATGCCATGGAAGAGCAGGTCTCCCAGATGCAGACAGAGAAAGAAGTAGCCACCTCCCTACTTGAGTCCTGGTCTTTATCTATGAAACAATTCTTGTAGGATTTTAAATCTATTTTTGACAAGTTTTATTCCTTATTGTCATAAACTCTTATTCTTTTAATACTAATGACACAGGTGTTAGTCTGTAATATTTTGTTATCATTGTTGGCAAAGGGGGAGAAGTATAAATTTTGAAAGTTTTGATGTATGCTTTCATGTTATTCCTGTTAAGAAGTAGTAAACATTGTATTTTCTACAAAAAGGATAGTGTATATGCTTAGGGGGAGTAATTTTGATTCTAGCATATTTTTGTTGTAAAACACTTAGATGTCAAAATTTCCTAAGTGTTGCCATCAATGCCAAAGGGGAAAATTGTTGGCATTTTTGGTGATTATGTTGTGATTGTCATTGATGGACACACACTTGCATTGAGATCACTTTTATATGTATAAGTTAAAGCTCAACCAGTACTTGTTCCAACTAGTATGATGCATTATAGTCCTTAGACTATTGGTGTTTTGCAGAAAGTGATTACCGGTCTGAAGCGGTATGAAGGATCAAAGAGGTGGAACACATATTTCCCAATCTTCATTTTGTCAAACCGGAAACCGGTATTTTGTATGAACCGGTAATACTCTGTGATGAGTTACCAACCGGCATTTTGTGATGAGTTACTATCCACCAATTGTTTGACGGTGCTGACACTTTAACGGTGCTTTTTGTGTTGTGTTACAGAATATGTCTAGATGCATTGAACCTAGGAAATTGAAATGTAATCCTATTGGACTAACATGAAATCAAATTCCTTTATAAGGACATCATGTCTAGGGTTTTAGGTTGTTGATGTTGTTGCTAGGGTTTAAAGTGGTTGAGGAGTTAGAGAGAGTATGAATGTGTAGAAGACTAAAGTAATGCTAGAATGCATTAGGAACGAGCTATCAAGGATCTAACCAAGCAATCTATGCTATTTGATACATCACTCACTTGTTGATTACTCACATCTTTGACAAGTCTGTAGCCCTTAACCCGGTAGGCCCAAAAGCCTCTTGTAAATCCTCTAACAAGGTGGTTCACATCTATAGATCTAAAATCCTCTAGCAAGGTAGTCTTTAATCAGACTTATCTCCTAACAGAGATTGAGATTCCTAATAGGATTTGTTCTGATAAAGAACATTGTATGACCTTAACCGGTCTGACCTTAACCGGTCTGGTTCCTATTCTGCAGATAGTTACTTGTGAGTCCCATCTCACCATGGTTTTTCCCATTTGGTTTTCCATGTCAAAATCTCTTGTGTTATGGTGTTTGTGCTTCTGTGGTGAATGCATTATTTTCTATTTGGTTTGCATGTGTGTTAACCAGTTTTTCTGCTAAACTGTTTTACCAGTTTACTATTAGTCTAGCAAAGGGTTTAAGTACAAAGATTTTTGGCATACTAATTCACCCCCCCCCCTCTTAGTATTCATCAAAGATCTTGCAGATCATGATGAAGAAGGAAAGTTCAAAGTTTAACATAGAGAACTATAGGATATGGAGCGACAGAATGAAAATTTACATCAAAAGTCTAGGAAGTCAGTATTGGGAACATGTCAATACTAAATATGTTGCACCCACTGGGATTTTGACTGATGAGCAGAAGAAAGAACAAAAAGAAAATTATCAAGCATTAGAGGCCATTATCAGTTCCCTATCTAATGCTGAATATGTAGATGTTCATGGTCTAGAAACAACACATGAGGTATGGAAAAAACTTGAAGAGATTTATAGCGGTGATGAACATGTTAAGATTGATAAAGAGGAGTGTCTAAGAGGAAATTTTGATGACATGCAAATGGTTGAAGGTGAGAATATCCAGCAATATGGTCAAAGGATAAAAGAGATAGTCAATGAAATTAAGAGTGCAGGAGGGAAAGTGGAAGATGCCACAGTGATCAGTAAGGTATTGAGAACCCTGCTACCAGTCTACGCTATCTGAGTTGCATCTATTCAGAAGCTGAAGTCCATAGACAAAACAAAGGTAACTCTTGACTCCATCATTGGCAAACTTGTTTCTTTTGAATTAAATGGTTATGATGGTAGTGTACCGAAATCTGAGTCTGCATTTAGAGCTTTTGTCTCTAACCCATTTATGAGAAAAATTAGAGATACTAGTCAAGGTTATGAATCTAGATCTAGCAGAGATGTTGATGATGAAGACAATTTAGTGGAGCTTGAAGAATTGTTGGCAAAGCGGTTGCCTAGAGGCACTAGCAGGTATAGAGGTAAATTACCTTTAAAATGTCTTTCATGTAACAAGATTGGCCACATAGTTGGTAACTGTCCCAATAGTGAAATGAACACAAGAGAGAGAAATTCAAGAAGTATAATGGTAAAGGCAAAAGAGATTGTCTTGTTGTTGTTGATAGTGGTATCACTGATGGTGATGCTAGTCAAGATATTATGTTTATAGCTATTAAGGAAGAGATATCACACTAGAAGGCATTAGTGTCCAGGATGGATAACTTAGATGATTGGATCATTGATAGTGGTTGTTCACATCACATGACTGGTGATCAAAGCAAATTTCTTTCCTTGAAAGAATTTGATGGCGGATTTGTAATATTTTTCAATGACTCACTTTGCATGTTTAAAGGTAAGGGAATTATTTCTCTTAATGGGAAGAGCAGTACAGATGATGTCTACTAGGTTGAAGGTATAAAGCACAATAATTTGAGTGTGGCACAACTTAATGACAGAGGATACCCACTGGAGTTTAAAAATGATATATGCAAAATCTTTGACAACAAAGGTGAATTGATTGCAACTAGGTAGAAAACTTAAGGTAACCTATTTCACCTTAATCCTAAAGTTAGCAACTATTTAATTGCAAAAATAGATGATAGTTGGCTTTAGCATAGGAGATTTTGTCATATAAACTTTTATAACATTGTTAAAGTGAGTAAGTCCAAGACAATGAGAGGTTTGCTTCAGTTCGGCAAACTGGTTAATGCTCTTTGCAAAGAATGTTAGTTAGGAAAGATGACTTCTTCAACTTTCAAGAGAAAATCCTTTTCAGCAGAGCATTTGTTAGATTTGGTTCATACAAATCTTTGTGGACCAATAAGAGCAAAAATTATTCCAGGTGATAGATATTTCATGATATTCACTGTTGATTTCTCAAGGATGATGTGGGTCACATTCTTGAAGGATACAACTGAAGATTTTGGTAAGTTCAAGGCATTTGGGGGCTTAGCTGAGAAAGAGAACGGTAAGAAGCTAAAGTGTCTAAGGACATATCAGGGCAGTGAATTTACTTCTGAGGAATTCACTAGGTATTGTGAAGAGAACGGTATCAAATGACAGCTTTTTGCACCAAGGAAACCAAAGTACAATGGTATCACAGAGAGGAACAACTAGTCAGTGGTTGAAGCTTCTAGGACAATGTTGATACAAGGAGGTGTAGCGAGAACCTTTTGGAGAGAAGCTATCAGTACAGTTGTCTACACTATGAACCGAGATCTTGTGAAAAGAGGTAAGGACAAGACTCCTTATGAATACTGGTATGGAAGATCACCTGATGTTAGTTATTTTAAGATATTTCGAAGCAAATGTTTTATTAAGAGAGGTGATTATATTAGAAAATTTAAGGCTAAGAGTGATGAAGGTACATTTCTTGGCTATTCCACCAAGAGTAAGGCCTACAGTGTTTTAACAGCTGGACACAAAGAATTATTGAGAGTGTTGATGTTTGAGTGGATGAATATCCTCAAGTTTCAAAGAAAACTAGTTTGGAGAAGAAGGATGAAGACCCTTGCATTTTGTTTTTGGAACCAGAAACTATGAAATCTGAAACCGACAAAGTAAATTCTGATGCACTTGTTCAATCAAAATAGATAAATTTAGAGGATGATGATAATGTTGAAGATGAACCTGAAGCTAATGATCTTGTCATTCTAAGATATGTGAGATTTAATCACAATCCTGAATAGATTATTGGGGATAAGGATGTTGGAGTACTAACCAGAAGAAGAATAAGAGAAAATTCTTGCATGATCTCCACCATTGAACCAAGAACTACAAAGGAAGCATTCGGTGATGATCATTGCGTTAAAGCTATGGAGGAGGAATTAGATCAAATTGAGAAGAACAACACTTAGACCCTAGTACCCTGACCAGTAAATAAAAATGTAATAAGTACTAAATAGGTATTTAGGAACAAGTTGAATGAAGATGGTGTTGTAGTTCGCAATAAGGCTAGGTTGGTTTGCAAGGGTTATGCACAAGAGGAAGGAGAATATTATAGAAAAACTTTTGCACTAGTAGCAAGACTGGAAGGTGTCAGAACTTTACTTGCATTTGCAGCCCATAAGAAATTCAAGGTATACCAGATGGATGTTAAGTCTACATTTTTGAATGGGATATTGGAAGAAGAAGTATACATTGAGCAACCATATGGTTATGCTTTGACTGATGAGAAAGACATGGTATACAGATTGCATAAGGCTTTATATGGATTAAAGAAGGCACCCAAAGCATGGTATGAAAGGATTCATACACATCTGATGAAGAGAGGCTTTCTAAGAACTAGTGATGATAGTAACATATATCTCAAGTCTGAAAGAGATGAAATACTGATCAATGAAGTATTTGTTGATGATATCATATTTGGAGGTAATGATGTCATGAGAAACAATTTTGCAGATGAAATAAAAAATGAGTTTGAAATGTCTTTAGTAGGGGATATAAAAAATTTCATAGGCTTGCAGATACAGCAAATGAAGAATGGTATTTTCATTACACGGTCTAAGTATGTGAAAGGGTCTTGAAGACATTTGGCATGAGTGCCTGACTGTAAACTTGTTGGGACACCAATGGTTATAGGTCATAAGTTTTCTAAGGAAGATGAATCTAAGTTTGTTGATGAGAAGGAATATAGGTCAATGATTGCCAAATTGCACTGTTGTTCACAACAGATCGAATATAGCTCATGTGGTTGGTATAGTTGCTAGATTCTAGAAGAATCCTAAGGAAACACATCTAATAGCAACCAAGAGCATTTTTAGATACCTATAAGTTAATGTTGACTGTGGATTTTGGTATCCATATCGAGGAAACTTTGATTTGAAGGTGTACACAGATGCTGATTGGGTAGGAAATGTTGATGATCAGAAAATCTCAACCGGTGGAGCATTTTTTCTTGGAGGAAAGCTTGTTTTATGGAGTAGTAGGAAGTAGAGTTGTACTTCACAATCTATTGTTGAAGTTGAGTATGTTGCAACTTACATGAACTACACACAAGCTATTTGGATGAGGCACATTTTGGAAGGTATTAAGATGAAGATTTCCGAACCCATAAAGATTTTATGTGATAATACAAGTGCCATAAATATTTCCAAGAATCCTGTTTTGCATGCACGAAGCAATCACATTGAATTGAAGTATCATTTCTTGAGGGAAAAAGTGCAGAGAAAAGATGTTATCTTAGAGCATGTTTCTACCAAGGAGTGGTTTGCAGATATTTTTACTAAACCTCTACCTAAGACTACATTTGAGTATCTTAGAAGTCAACTAGGGGTTGTACCCCTTCACGGGGTTAGTTAAGCATGATGTAGATTACATTAGTCTCTGAACCACTTGCATAATTCTACAAAAGGATTGGTGTAGTAGTGGAAGCTATTCCACAGGGGGGGCATTAAGTTGTAGATTATTTTGTTGAACAGTGAAATCTGGAGCTATAAACCGAACGAATGCATGTCTAGAAGAAAAAATGTAGTTAAGCATAAGTCATGGAGTTTGTGGGAAGAACACACCAACCCGCTAGTGAATGACCCAAATCTTTATGTGGGTTCCAACAATTTTCCTATTTTGGAATATCCCCCATGGTTGAGTTTTTACCTTCTCCTTCAAAAGCACAATCCAGCGAAGCCCATTCCTCAGAGAATGCTACTAACCATGAGAAATGATTATTGGCCTAGGAAAAAGAGGGAGGATTTTTGGATTTACCACCAGGAAGTAAATCAGCCCAGGGATAATATTGGGAATGCTCCTTTCAATGAGAATTTTTTAAGTTGAATGGTGACAACACAACAAATAAGATGAAGAGAAAAGTGATGAGTTTCCACGTGATGACTCGTCCCCCGAGGAGGCTCAACCTCAAGAGATAGAAGTTATAAATGTAGAAGAGCAAGGTACTGAGTCTGATATTTCTCTTCCTCTCAATAGTTCAAGTCAAAGACCTCATTCTCAAACCACCAAAATATCGGGTGAAAAGAAGACACCTGATTCCCCTTCCAATACGAAATAATATTTGGGTTCTGCCAAGAAGGGTTCGTCTTCTTGAGCCCCTATAGTTTTTGCAGCCTCTCAGCAACTAGTGGCTTCTACAGTTCAAGTATGCCCTTCTCATCCCTTCCTCTCTACTCAATTTATGCTTTCTGTAATGCCCCAAGTTGCATCTATGCCTTCCTAGGTCCCCACTACTCTTACATTACCACCTGTTGGGATGTCGGTTGACCCCCAAATCAACACATGGCACTTCTTTGCTCCCTGCTCTTGATGTCATTTCCCCTCCAACATTTTTCCCACAGATGCCTATTACAATCATTTTTTTGCATAGGCTTGGTTTCAGAGAGTCATTTCCTCCCCTTGTTGTCAGGGCAGCATCCATTCATCTAGCTTTCTTAGGAGCCTCTCCCTTTGTCCCGCTATTCTCCCCAACTATGCTACCACAACCCATTCAAACCTCTTTTGGTGGCCCCGTTTCCCATTTCCCTTATACAATCCCTCCTGGTGCACCATGTTGAATAATATATTTGAACTTAAAAATCTTCCCAAAGGTGTGAGAGCTAAAAGATCATCGGCCAGAAGTATCATGTCGAGCATCTCAGAAAAAGTTTCACCGAAAGAATAGTTTCATCGAAATAAAGCATAAAGTGTAAAATAGTAAGTTATGATGACTTCGGCAGAATATCTCTTTCAGTAAATGAAAGAGATCACTCGTCGATATTACAGTTTCATCGAAAAGCGAAAGGCCAACAAAAGGTAAAGTTGAGGAAATAAAATTGCCGAGGAAACTTAAAAAACATTCATCGAAGAACAAATCTTATCGATAACAATATGTCGATAAAAATAGAGGGGTTTTATCGATAAGAGACGGACATCGAAGAAAAAAGGATTTCGGAGGGCTTGCATGAACTTTCACCGAAGAATAAAACTCATCGAAATATGATCTCGATGAAACTCACGAATGACTCATCGAAAAAGATTTCATCGAAGAAAGGATGATTTCGGGGAGACTAGAAGATGGTTTTTTGACAAGGGACATTCACCGATAAGGTGATATTGAGGAAAATGAACTTTTGATGAAAGATTAAAGAATTCAGCCGAAGACAAGGGTTTCATCGAAAACTCGATTCACAATCATTTCAGTTGAACAGTACTTCCGGCGAAGGAATTAAAAGCTCAAATTGAGGGTGTCACATCTGCAATTAAGTTTAAACATTTGAGTAGCCGTTATAAACATAGAGACATTAACTATTGCACAAGTTGCCCATACAATTACAGCTAAATTGATCGAATTTTCATAAGAACCAGATTGTTGCTAAAAGACGGAAAGTTACAAGGAGTTTGCTGAAGTTCGTAAACAACAGTCAGAAGAGCTCGACAATTCTCCAAGTAAGTGTGATTTCTCACATTGATTGAAATTATGGAACCTTCTTCTTCTTCTAAAAAGAGTAGGAAAGGAAAGGAATTGAACCCTGAAGAGAAACCCAAACGACAGAAAAAGGAGGGTAGAGCTTTAGCTCAGGATTTGCTAGACTAGTGCCCGACATCCAGTGTGAGGTCCAAAAAAATCAAGAGTGAAGAGGAAGGGTTGGAAGATAGATTTGAACATCTAGGAGACATATGGACTGAAATCAGAGGACATGAGTTGTTCTTATTTGGTTACAAGAGAAGGGATGCTCCTGAGCCCGTAAGTAACCTGTGGAAGAAAAATTTAGGGAAATTGGTAGTTTTGAATGTATTTGTGGATGTCGAATTAATGAAAGCTCTAGTAGATTGTTATGATCCAAAAACCAAAACCATATGTGACTATCGAGGGAATCCTATGGTGGTAATTAACAAATAGACTATTGATATGGTGTTTGATCTAGACTGGGAAGTAGAAGAGAAAATTGATATACAGAAACTGTCATGAGAGTTCTTTAATTTAGAGGACATCTATAGGACATGGAGACTACCCATTCACCGGCCAAAAGTGGGAAAGTCCTTAGTTCCATTCAGTAAAGATGACAAGGTGCCATTTGATGTCAACCAATTCCATCCGTATTTCAAGTATACATACTATGCTGCAGCCCAAGTATTAGGCTTAGAGGCTCATCCTCTCATGGATATTGGGGTTATGGTTCTATGTGCTGATCTACAATCAAAAGACCCTAGGCCATTTGACTATGCCACTTATGTTGCAGAAGCCCTAAATCATGGGTTGGAAAAGTTAAAAGGAGACCTTGTAAATGTTCATTTCTCATTGTATTCCTTATTAATGCACATTATTCTTTATTGTGGACAAGAAATCAATTTCTGGTCAGATGATTTTAGCATCAGAGCTTATGATAAAAATGGCTTGAAGAAACCAGTCCAGTTGTGGGTTTCTACATGGGATCAAAGATTTATAAACAACCAATATTGGCACTTTCAGGAATATTTTGTAAAACCACTTAGCCCAGCCTTCGGACAACATAGAGATTATACTTTGTCTCCTAAAATTAAGAGATTCCTCAGGCCAAAAGACTTCTCTCCAGAGTCTCAGATCGATCACAACTGGGGTGATTGGTATTGCCACCTTAATCATACAGAAATCAGGGTATTCGGGTATGAAGGAAAGCCATACATGCTTCCAATTACAGTGCCAAATAGGGTGGCTAGCCTAGAGATTGTAAGACAACTGTCTGCTGTCAGTGCCAAACATCTCACAGATTTTGGTAAACAATCTATTGTGCCAGGGTTATTGGTGTTTTTTGATTTCACTATTAAAAGTTCTAAAAGTTATCATTTACTTCAAAATAAATTAGATTATTATGGCATGACTCTGGGTGATCCTAGAGAGAACTTTGATCCTGAGGGATATATAAGAGTTGCAAGGGCATCATAGAAACTAAAAGCTGGAATACATGTGGCTCAAATGCCAGACGATTTAATCAGGAACCTTGAAAGGGAAGAGGCCAAGGTTTTGAGAGAAAGAAGCGAGATGACTTGGGAAGCCTTTAAGTGGAAAAGAGCAAGGGGGATGGTGGATGGAGACCTACTTGGAAACCTCCAAGATCCTTTGGAGATAGCCAAAAAACTACTTAAGCATGAGGTAGAGATTATGCATAGAGTACCCCCATAGTTCCTCCATTTTGTCAACACTGGAAAAGATAGTAAGCCATTGGCTCACATGTCACCAAAGTCAACTGCTAGTAGCATTCCTACTGACTCCCCTAGAGAAGATTATCCCCCTGGTTTTGAAGCAGAGGTGGATGTGGAAACTGGTGAATTTAATATTAAGGATATAGTTGATATAAGGATGATAGAACATGAAGATTTTGTTGCGGATGATGGATTTGCTTCCTCAGGAGAATTCCTTTCATTCTTATACCAGTACAAAGGGGCTCATGTGAGACGAAGTATGGCTGGAAGATCAGAAGAAGAGCAGATGAGGAGGCTGCAAGATGAGATAGATGCTCTCATGAAAGATACGACCCCTGAGAAGGGGAGGAAAATATTAAAGGAGGCTAGTGTTATCATCTTTTCTGGTTGGGATATAAATTCAGCACTTCTGTTTGATGGATTCTTGAAGAAGCAAGACCTAAATCAACAAGTATTGCCTCAAGAGATAGATAAATTGTTCCTAGGCTCAGGATATGATCCTGATCAAAAATCTCTCCTACAATGGGCACTGTATCCGAAAGGAAAAAGACCAATTATTGTGGATATTGAAGAAACCTTTGGACACCTTATGATCCATCAGGTAGGAAAGACTGACCCTAGGGTCACTGCAAAATTGAACCTGGATGTAGCCAAATTAAATTTGGATCAGACAAAGTTTTTGGTCAAGGAAAACATTACCTATAAGGGTTTATATGAAAGAGCTAAAGAGGATAATCAGAGGCTACAAGCAAGGATATTGCAACTTGAGACAGGAACTCCTTTAAGTGAATATGCTTCATATCCCACAAGACAGAGCTTGGATGATGTCTCTGATGTTCTATATTGGAAGTATCAAGCGGAAAAGGCTACCAAACAGGTAAATAATATTCAACAAAAGATGGATAAATTGGTTAATGATATCATTGAACACAGGTTCAACACCATGCTCATATATGTTAAACATTATTGGAGGGTGTACACTGGAACATAAAGGCATTAAGAGAGCATGAAAGGTTAAAAGCACGATTGAATGAAGTAATAAGCAATGTTGATGTGATGACATAGAGGAGAAAATAGAAGGAACTTCGTATATGGAGAATCATGTTAAATACGAGGGTGCGCTAAAAAGAGATCTTCAAGAATT
Source organism: Cryptomeria japonica (assembly GCF_030272615.1). Classification (NCBI taxonomy): domain Eukaryota; kingdom Viridiplantae; phylum Streptophyta; class Pinopsida; order Cupressales; family Cupressaceae; genus Cryptomeria; species Cryptomeria japonica. The sequence continues at coordinate 413,463,044 of NC_081411.1, read as the reverse complement.
GGATGATGGGAGCCCTATTGGAATGCCCTCGATTTATAAAGAGGGAGAAGTAATATCTATGGAAGAATGGTGGAATGAACTTATAAGTGTCAAGGATCGGGCTCTGTCAAAATTGGATCAAAGCAAAGACATGGCCCCTACCGTCAACCAGATGATATTCGAATACCTTTCACAGGGAGAAGAATTAAAGAAACAGAGCATCAAGATCAAGACTTTTAAAGAAGATGATTATATTCATCATTTAGGGATTCTTAATCTCTTTTTACTTAAGTTTGTTAGGAATGTTCAAATTGACAATTAGTATTCAGAAAAGACACGTCTTTTCATAGATAACATTTGCTCTCATATATATATGAGAGAGGTTTCTTGTAATATTTTTTTAAGAGAGATCGTAGAAAAAAGACAGTAACACATGACTGCTTGAAAGCTTCTTGTTATACAAATTTTTGATGGAATACATAATATAATCAGTCGTCTTTTCTTTGCATATGTGCTTTGGATTATTTGATTTGTTGTTGGCAATTGCTTGTGATATTATCTAAAGGAGATAAGGTTATTCATGTCCTTGGAGTGAAATTTATGTTGTATGTTATAAGGTTGAAATAAAAGTTCTGCTTGTGAATTATAATTGTTCTTTGCAGTGCTTACTTGAGTGGTCCCTTAAAGGTAGGGTTAAATTCATTCAAGAAACTTATGATATAGGCATTCAATTGATCTCATAAGAAATAGTAACTGACAGATCCATAAAGGGGTGGGTTTAAAAATTGTCTCACAAGTTCACACAATAAGTCCTAAGGAAATATAAAGACTCTGTAGCCCAGACAGCAAAGAAGGCACTGGCCATTTATAAATTACACTTATCACCATATCCATCACATGTTATTTTAAAGAAATAGGAGTAATTGAGTAGGAAACATAGAGTAAGTTGGCAGTAGTGTATACATAGATCAAATAGCTTCTACAACAACAATCTTGAACTCGTCTACTATATCTCCATCCTAGGAACTTATGCCATTCTGAGGTAGGAGGAAGCCAGAACAAGATATTTAATCTGCTATAAAAGGCACTAGTCATTGAAAACAACTAGTGAATAGGTATACCCACCTAGGTCATGCAGAGCCTAAAGTGAGAGAGTTAGTAACCGAATAGGTTCACTCTATAAGTTGGCCAAGTCAATTGGAGGGTTTGATCATAGGAGTTGGCATTTCCTTAGAACCTATCCAATCTATTGATTTGAGACCCAACACACCATTTGTGGGCCAAGCTATTTTGAACCCCTATGCTTATTATCAACAAGTTACTGTAGTGTCATAAAATTTGTGACCCCTACAATTTTAAACACATTTTAGGTCCTCACCTTGGCGATGAATTTTCTTCCCCAACCAAGACCTATTTCTGCATTTTCACCCCTTGTCCCCTTCCTATTTGAGCCCTCGAGTAGCCTCAGGACCCTTTCCGGGCCCCAAGATAAGGTAGCACATGGGTGTGGCGCTCGTGTCCCACCCTCTTAGGGTGGCCCTAAGATAGGTCCCCCCTGCCCTATCTACACTTTGAGATCCTAAATCTCCTTGATGTCAGCCTTTTTGTGAGATGAATTAATCTTCAGAGGCATGTATAAAAGGGAGTTGGTTTCTCAGTTGTGGAGGCAAATTCAAGTGAAGTGGATCATAAGCAAGCATAAGCGAAGATATACATCATCAAGAATTCAAGCATTCATTTCTTCTTCATTCATCCATTGGAGCAATATTTCAACATTCATTTGCAAGCGTATGTGTGTTATAGTTTTGTCATGTTACATGCCATTTCATGCAAAACTTGTGATTAGATTCAAGAAGCAAAGAAATCATCATCAATAAATTGCAGAACTACAAGGTATACATTTCCATTGTTTACATTCAAGCATTTGCAATTACTTTCTTTCAAGGTTGATTCCTAAATCAGGGTTTGACTGAGGCAAACCCCTATCCACAACCCCTTTTCCTCTCTTTCCTATGTGTAGGTTACAGGTTTGCAGCTATAATTGCAGGTTTGGGCTTCATTTGCAAAGACGAAAGAACATTTTTTGTTTCATGGATTTTGTGGAGGACCATGTACATTCCCACCACGGTCCTGACGAATTTTCTCCAAATTTGTAGGTTAGATTCGTATCAATATAATTAACTCATATTTAAAGTTGTAGCGTGTTCCCTAACTGGTAGCTCCTCATTTCATTCATTTCCTCTCTCTTTTTCACATAGTCAACAAGTCAACTTTCTCATTTACAAAAGAGGGAAAATCGCACATCAACCCTTGCAATCCACTTGGAATTCACATCCTTGTTTTCCCTCAGATCTGGTCTAGTGGATTCAAGCCCCTCTTTTGAATGTAGAGTTCCTCCAAGTGAAAATCATCCTAGTGGCTTCCTTTCTCTCTCCTAGGTGAGGAGTCACTAGGATCCAATTTTCCACTTTACATTTTGGTGAACCCGACATCTTACACATTAATTCTGATTTCTCATTATTAGAACTGATTAGTTGCAATTTGGATTTCAAACTTTCATTTCCAAGTTTGATCTTTTTACAAATTTTAGAAGTTAATTGCATTAAAACCCTAATTTTTCATTTTGAGGAAATTAAGCTTGTGAAGTACAACATTTTAATTGCATGTTTCAAATTTGATTTCTATTTCAAAATTTCAATTCAAATATGTCTCTTTATTCTAAAAATTCAGTGGTTAAATCATAAAACCCTAATTTTTAAGAGCTTTCCATTTTCAACCTTTGACGCCAAATTTGATTGATCTAGACATCTCCAAATTAGCTATTTTTTGGATTCCGTGATAATATCATAATAACTATCAGCCCTGAAAATTTTGAAAAAAGTTGGTCGGACCATGTGCACTTTTGCCACGGTCCTTGGCTTTTTTCCCGAAATTTCAAGAGATGGAATTGACTATGTTTTTCTGCTTAAATCTAGAAAATTGGCATACTTTATCAATTTTAACACCCTCTAAGGTCGAACACAAATTCAAATTTAAAATTCAAATTTGCAGCTCCAATTCCATTTTCCCTCCTTTGTTAAATTTTGTATACATGTACAGGGTGAACATTATTATGGTTAAATGACATATGAGTTTCTTGTTTGATCATAAGTGCATATGGAGTTCTAATATTATTTTTCTAATTCAATTTTTAATTACATTAAAGATGTGCATGATGTTACCTTTCATGCATATGATGATAGTCTAGTTCTCCTTTTCATTCATAGCTATGATTTGCCTTCTCCCAAAATTGATCTCATTAATGAGGGCACATTAGTGCAGAAAGGGAATATGGACACTTCTTTCAAAGATCTCCCTCTTAAAGATGAATCTTTGGAGAGTTTTGTTCCTTATTCTCCTAAAGAGTGTCTCCCTCATAAGGATTATTGGGTGCAAGAGGATGATATTATGGCTACTTATCCTAGTGATACCATACCTTTTTTTCATGATCTTCCCTCTAAAGATGAAGCATTAATTACATATGATAATCCTTTTTCTAATAAGTGTCTTGAACATAAAGATACCTTAGAACAAGAGGATTATATTATTTCTCATTATAATGCTCTCTCTCCCAAAAATCAAGAGCCTCCCAAAAATTGAATCAATTCCATTCATGTTCCTAGGGAACCAAAAATTTTGCCTTATTATCATGATGTGCCTTACAATATACTAATGAGGTAATCGATGAGAAAATAAGTGAAGCATCATATGCTTTCTTAGTTCCTACAATCCTCTCTTCAATTCACTCAAATACACCATCTCCTACCAAAGACGTTCCTAAAGAAGAAATCTTAGAGGGTGATTGGGGGTCTTTAGCTTTCACTCCTACTTTTTCTAGAAAGTCTAAGATGCCTGAATTTCATATTCCAAATTTTTCTCTTAGCACAAATCTTAAAATGGATTTAGGCATGTTAAAAATAATATCTGAAAATTAATGGCATATTCATCATGATCATTTAAAATAACATTCAAGTTCATATTATGTTGATCATCACTATATGACATAGCTAGCCTACTTATTAGACGCTCCTTGTCATTCATGGTGGTACAATGTTAGGTGCAATCATACTTGGTGATAAAAATAATAGTCTATTTTTTTTTGCCTCTATGCTTAGGGGGAAATAATATTCATTTTCCTCTTTCTAAGGTTTCACTATTTTCTTTATGGAGTACATTATTCATAAACTTTATGTCCTTTATGGCATGGAGTATTCCTTCATGTGAACGCATGTTTGTTTCATGAGTGGGATCTTCTCCTTGCTTGAAATGGTACATCTATTATGAATAATCTCTATTTAGATAACCTTTGTGTACCTTCTTCTTCTTTCTCTCACTTTTAAAATTACCTCTCATATTGTGTTATTCATAAACTTGATGTCCTTTCTGGTATGGAGCATTCCTTCATGCGAGCGCATGTTTGTTTCATGAGTATGGTCTTCTCCTTTCTTGAAATGGTACATCTATTATGAATACTCTCTATTTAGAGAACCTTTATGAACCTTTATGAACCTTCTTCTTCTTTCTTCTCCTTCATGCGAGCACATGTCTGTTCCTTGATTAGGATATATTCCTTGCTTGAAACAGTACGTATCTTATGAGTAATATCTCTCTAGAAGTTGTTTAATTCTTCTCGTTGTCCTACACTTGGGGGGAAATTATCTATATCCTTCTCTCTTTCTCTAAGGATCCACTTTTCCCTATTATGTGGATGGTCTGAGTTTTATTACTTGATGGCATTCCTTGTGCAAAATTGTTGGTTGTTTTCTCAAGGATTCTCTTTTATACAAGAGGTGTCAGTCCTTGAATACAACCTCTTTTCCACTTGGTAATGTACATCTATGATAAATTCACCCATCCCTCGTGAGGCTAAAAGTGAGTCATCCCTCATCGAGAATCCCTTTCACCTAGGAATAGGAGGAAGGATTTCATTCTTGTTCTCTTCTTTTCTTTGTTCTAGAAGATGTTATATTTGTCTAAGACAACTCCTATTGGGGTTAGATGTCTTTTGAACACAGATCTCTTCTCCTCCAAGGATCACCTTAACACTTATAGAAAGATATCTCTTTTCAACTATCTTATCCTTCCTTGATAAGTATTCCCTCTCTTGCTTGGATTTATGGCATTGTTACATAATGGATATCTTCTTTGTGGTGAAGGTAGGTATCCTTGTTCTTATTTCCTTAATATATCAACATTAGTCTATGTTGACATCTTAAGGGGGGGCACCAACACTGCTCCTTTGTACTATACTTCTCTCATGCATTTTATAGTGGAACATTATTGGAACCAAAGGGAATCCTCTTAGAGAAAGATGTCATCACTTTTCTTGTATAATGAGACATTCTTGGAACCAGAGGGAAGCATCTTAGAGAAAGATGTCTTCACTTTTCTCTTGTACAGTGGGTCATTCTTAGAACTAGAGCATAGACTCTTAGAGTGAGATGTCTTCACTACTTCTTTTCTTGTACAGTGTGTCATTCTCGGAACTAGAATATGAACTCTTAGAGCGAGATGACGCCACTTTTCTCTTATGAAAGTTGATTATTCTTGAAATCATAGCATAAACTCTTAGAGCAAGATATCACATCTTTCTTGACACATGTACTATACATTTTATACAAGTCGTAGCATACTCGGGCATAGGCTCCTATGAGGTGCTTCAAACCTCACTTGCACACACACGTGCTTGAGGTTGGGTGGAACTAATGGTGTTCCCACTCTCCTCCCTTACATGGATCACCTAGATAGGCTTTGGGGGATATATTTTCATGTCCTCTTCATGGATCACCTAGTTTTAGGGGTGAGATGTTCATGGTTTATCTATTTTCCTCCTTTCTTCTCATGGATCACCAAAGTGTGTATTCATGTTCTCTCTCTTCGTCATCTCATGAACCCATAGTTTTTCTATTTATGGTTCATGGATGATGTTAGTTTTTCTCTTTTATGTGACCGCTTGTGTTTATGTGGTGGCATTGGTCTTTGTGTCCTGGTTAGTTATTGAAATATCTCAGTATCGAGGTCTCTTTGGCTAGTTGGTTTTTTGTCTTGTGTCTTGTCTTGCCGTGTGTCTTTTGTGCTTTGTTTTTGTTTTGTACATATTATTCCTTGTTTTTTTGTGTGCTCTTGCATAAGTTTGAGTGAGTTAAGATCCTAATATTGGGGGCTTGGTTCCTCAAGATTAGTGGCATCTTATACTCCTTGTGATCTTTCTTCGCATCGCTCATCTTCATTTCTCTCTTTCTTCTACTTTACCGGCATTAGTGGCGTAAGTCATACTCTTGATAAAGTGGGGGATAAATGTAGTGTCATAAAATTGTGACCCTACAATTTTAACCATATTTTAGGTCCCCACCTCGGTGACGGCATCTTCTTCCCCAACCAAGACCTATTTCTACATTTTCACCCCTTGTCCCCTTCCTGTTTGAGCCCTGTGGTAGCCTCAGGACCCTGTCTGGGCCCCAAGATAGGTCAGGGTAGGGGTGTGGTGCCCATTTCCCCCTTGGATAAGGGAGTGGTACCCCTATCCCACCCTCTTACGGTGGCCCCAAGATAGGTCCCCGGGCCCTATTTGCACTTCGGGATCCTAAATCTCCCTGATGCAGACCTTTTGTGAGATGAATTAATCTTCAAAGGCATGTATAAAAGGGAGTTGGTTTTCTCATATGTGGAGGAGGAGAATTCAAGTGAAGTGGATCATGAGAAAGCATAGGCAAAGATATACATCATCAAGCATTCAATCATTCAAGTTGTTAGCACATATTTTTACAAAACTTTTTGTGCTATATGGAGGCCTTTTTCCTATTATATGAGAATTTACTGTTGGTTTGCATGTGCAGGAACCTTATTAGCATGAGTAAAGTTATCTAAGGATCAGTTATTTCAGGAATGTCAAGGTACCACTTGGGCACACTAAGGGCATGCACTGAGTATAGACTACACAAGGAATCCAATATGGGAGCATTTATCAGGGGAGAAGTCATTACGGTATAATCTAAGATTGTTTTCTAGTATGTATCAGACCCTGTGGGATAGATGGGATCACTATTATTCATGGTGGATGGCTCATTTATTTAAAACTACAAAATTTAAATTATCAGCATAAGTAGTCCCGATGAAATAGTATTGGCATGCAAAAGAAGTATTATCAGCATAACATTCACTGATAAATCAAGAGGCGGACCCATTGGAGCACTTAAATGATATTCATCATGATGTGCACTCTTAGAAATGTTATACCATTAGGATAGCTTGTTTTGATGAGGCAGAAGGAGGGTGTTTTATATTGGCATGCATCGGCTTATTGGGGAAGTGTAAAACTTGTTATACCATTAGTCGATGAGGCTATCGGTGTGACTTGTAATGATGAAAAACTCTATCCCGATACCTGATGGCTGAAGTGAACTGAAGGTGGGTCCATTAGAGAAAAGAACCGCATCAGGATAATGCAGGAGCAATTAAGCCGATCCCTGATGACATGGAGAATCAAAAGGTGGAACCATTGGTATTACCTATACCGATAAAACCGACTTAGAGATATAAAGCATAAAAGTGCAATGGAGTAACATCGGGACTTCAGGACGAATAGAAAAAGGCTATTCTAACCTCCGATGAAGGTAAAAGCACCCATGGGGATATAGATATAAGTTATACTGACAAAATAACACCATTTGAAGACTTATCAGGATGTCGGGAGGAGGAATTTCATGCCATGCCGAATCTTGATGAGATTGTTACAGTGAATGGTGAATTGCAAGGAGGTCTTTGGGGAGAGTTATACCGATAAAGTAGAAAGCTTAGGTAGAATGCAGATTTAAATGTTGAAGTCATTGAGGCATCAGAGAAACATAAAATGAATTAGGCTGATACCTGATGGATTAAGTAAGAGTAGAAACCAAAGGCGAGTGTATCAAGGAGAGTTATATCGATGGACCGTGAAAACAAAAGAAAAGCCAAAACAGAAGGAGAGTTGATCAGGATAGGTTACACCGATCGAAGCCGAAGTCATCAAGACATCATCGGCTCATCGGGAAGAGACATTTTTGTTATACTGATGCCCAATGAGAAAGTAGAGATGGATGTGAACAGGGGGATCTGTTGGGAAAATATATGCTGATAGACCAAAGAAATAAAAAGGGTGTACAAGTATGAAGTCAATGTCATCGGCTCATCGAAGAGACATAAAGTGAATTATGTTGATATTCGATGGGCAGAATGCCACAGAGGAAAGAAAGACAGATCCATAGGCACAACATGTACCGATGAGACACGAAGATGGACCTATCGGGGTGACATACACCGATAAAAAGACAAATAAAGGAATTAAAGAGGTGTACATTGCGGGTGGTGCCAAAAAATTTAATTTTTGGGCTGAGTTACACTAGTTAGGCATTGAGAAATTTGATGTGAAAATAGACATGACAACCATTATTTAATGCATCCAACGGATAGGCCTAAAATTGCATGAAGCAAATCTAACCAGGATTTTTTCCAGATGTTGGCTATAATAGAGAATGAACTTATGTATGGGGTCTCGTGCAAGTTGTTTTTCACAAATTAATCAGAAAGTGTTTTGATATATTTGGAGTGATAATTGAAGTTGTAGAGTACAGAATAGAGGATTTGCAAAATTGAGGGTTCGAGTGTGAAAGGAAAAAGGAAAGTCACAGAAATATCTAGTGAAACATCTAAAAAATCAAAGGCAGAGGAGGTTGCCAAACAAAGGAAGCTAAATCAAGATATGATCGATCAAATGAGTTCTCCAAGAGCTAAGTCTAGAAGGTTGAAGGCCAATTTGCCAATTTGTGACCAGTTGGAGGATAGGTACAAAGAGATTGGCGATGTATGGACTAGAGTGAGAGGATATGAATTGTTCATGTTCCATTATATAAGGATAAATGACCCAATGCCTATCTCTAACCCATGGAGCACTAGTCTAGGTAAACTCACGATCCCCAATGTGTTTGTAAATATGGACTTGCTCAAGCTCATGGTTAGAAACTATGATGCTGCCAAAAGATGCAACCTATTGCCCGATGAGATTACTTTCATTCATTTTGCAACAGCAATGATTCAAGAAGTCTTTGGTTTGGATTATGAGGTGAAGGTGCCTTTGTCTTTCGACGATTTGGAGGAGGAATATAGAAAGATGGACACCACATATCACAGTTGGAATTTGGTGTTTCATAAGGTTGAAAAGGGAAGGCTAACAGAGGAGGATGGGCCACGTTACAATATTAACATTTTCAAGAAATATTTCCAATATACCTACATGGCTTGTGGACAGGTGAGAGGAGTCAAGGCTCCAGACGTAGCAAAAATGGGACCGCTAGTTTTGGCAACCAATATCGAGAGGCATGAGCCAAGAGCATTTGATTTCGCTGCATATCTAGCAGACAAATTGCATGAGGGTTTTCTAAACCTGAAGAACAATCCTGATAAGCATTTCAAGCATTATTCTCTACTAATGTGCATAATATTGTTTTATGGTCAATTCAAAGGATTGTGGCTAGAGGGTTTGAGAGTAAACTAGTTTGGAAAGGACAGACGGGAGCAACCTATGCAACTATGGGTTTCTTTATGAGATTCTAGGTATGTGAGTTCCCATTATATGAAGTTTGAAGAAATTTTTGTCAAACCCTTATTTAGGATGTACAATGAAACTATTGGAGGATCCTTTTCAGAAACCATTAAGAAGTTTCTTTGGCCATTGGAGAACCATAACACCAAAGTGTATCATAATTGGGGTGGTTTTCCTGTGCCAATTTCACTTTTGTTAGGGTGTTCGGTTTTGAGGGTTCACCATATGTATTGCCTAAACTAGCACCTAATTGTATTGCATTTTTAAAAATTGTTAGGCAGCTTAGTGTTTCCAATGCTCCTCATTTTGGGGATGCACGTAAGCAAGCCTTTTTGCCAGGGGCTTTGGAGTTTGGAGATTTTAGGATTGCATCAACCAGGGCTTATGAAGCCATTGACAAAAAGTTAGCAGATGAATACAATTTGTTGTTACACACACCCAAGAAGAATTATGATCCTAAGGGATATATAAACATTTGCAGGAAAAGGCATGCCCTGGGAGGTTATATCCATTTTATTGATGATATGGAAGATCTATGTAGAAAAAAGGAAGTGGAAGAATTAGCTAATGTGATGGAATATTTGGAGAAAAGGTTACAGGAGAAAAAACAAAGGCTGGAGGACCTCCAAGGTGAAGAAGAGGAACGTGCAAAAGGTGACTCATGAGAGAATGAAGTTGTATCAAAATTATAGGTACCTAATAAAGAAGAAGAGCCTGATGCATAGGACAAATTAATCACAATCTTGAATTCAGAGGTAGATGGTAGAATGATTGAGCACACCACTTTTGTATCAGATGATCAATTCATAAAATCTAAAGAGTTCGAATCATTTATGTATCATTTCAAAGGTAATAAATTAACGGAAGCAGTGCCAAATATTATCCCTAAGAATGAAGCAGAAATGAAGAGGAGGTTGAAGGAAGACATCAATGCAGAAGTTGAGAATATGACCCCACATAAGGGGAGGCAATTACTAGTAGAGACTGGTATAATTGTGTTTCTAGGATGGGACCTGAGTGCCTCATTTATTTTTTATTCTTTGCTACACTCGGATAATAAGGATATGAAATTGGATATCCAAGGAGTAAAAGGTATTTTTATTGGATCAAGGTATGATCCAAATGAGGAAGAAATTTTGCTATGGGCCTTATACCCTCCCAATAAGAGACCTAAGATAATAGATGTAGATAAGGCTTTCGGTCATATGATGAGGTTGAAAATTGGAGAGGTGGATCCTATGGTCACTGCAGATATAGGGATTGACATTTCTAGGTTTAATAAGGCTCAGCTGAAATGGGAACTTGCTGAAAAGCATAAATACAAAGAATTGTATGAAGAAGTTTTAAAAAGAGGACATCCAGTACCACAAATCACTGATTCTGGCACCCAATGGAAAAGGAAGTTTGAGAAGATAGCCTTGGAACAAAATAAGATGAAGAAGCAAATAAAAACTATCAGAATGGATGATGTCTGTGTGTTCATGACAAGGAGATATGAAAATTTAGAAAAGGTTTTGGATGAGTTATGGGGTGTGTATCAAAAGAACATGGATAATTTGGTTTCTAACCAAAGGATTCATGACAGACTAAATTTGTTATTACAGGATAAGGCATTGAAAGAAAATATTGTCAAAAGGATAACAGAATTCATTGAAATTCATGAGAAGTATACTAAAGAGTTGAAGGAAGAGCTCCATGAGTGCCAAGAGGTTTTGCAGAATGAGATTCCTAGTTTGGTTGATGACGTAGGGGTTATTAAGGATAAAAGTGCATGGATCTCAGAATGTAAGGCTTTGCTTAGTGCAGCTCTCAGTGTCGCCCAAGCAGATACACTGGATATGAATGAAACAGTTGACCAGTTAGAGAACTTGATTAAGATGGAGATGGCACTTAGGGATACAATTTTTAATGTAGTTACATACAAGGATGAAGGCTACCTTAAACACATCAGGAAATGCGGGAAGAGGTTGGATCCAAAGAATTGAAGTTTTATTTTTTATGCTTATGTAATTGTCTTATGTTAAACACATACTGAAACCTTCATAGTTGATAATTAATATTGTCTCTGAAGTTGATAACATCTCTTATCCACAAAGTGTCATAAATATCCCTGGATAGAGGCATTGGTCTTTTATTCATCTTTTAAGGTCCTGGTTTGTTATGCATTTAAGGTCCTTGATGAAGAAAGCATTCTTTCCAAATCCTATATGAACTGATCTTTGTATATTTCTTTTAAACCCTAAAAGCATTTTATTCTCAAAATACAATCATAATCATTTTTACTTCTTTTCAAAAGTATTTCACTTGAAGCACATAATAAAGCATAATTATAGAATAATCATTTGCCAATTTTGCATTTGCTAACCACAAAGTTTAAATCCACTCTAAATAACCTCTTAGTGCTTGAGAGAGAAAGGTATACCCACCTAGGTTCAGTGGAGCCTTAAGTGCAGAGGGATTTGGTCTTCGACCATCCCTGTTCATTGGCCAAAGCTAATTGGAGTAGTTGAGGATTTGGAAAACCCTTAAGTTTTCCAATCAGTGGTTTTGGGAACCAACACAAGTCTTCTTCATTCATCCATTGGAGCAATATTTCAACATTCATTTGCAAGCATGTATGTGTGTTAGGGTTTTTTCATGTTACATGCCATTTCATGCAACACTTGTGATTACATTCAAGAAGCAAAGCAATCATCATCAACAAATTGTAGATATACAAGGTATACATTTCCATTGTTTACATTCAAGCATTTGCAATTAGTTTCTTTCAAGGTTGATTCCACAACCTGGGTTTGACTGAGGCAAACCCCTATCCACAACCCCTTTTCCTCTCTTTTTTGTGTGTAGGTTAAAGGTGCACATATATAATTGCAGGTTTAGGCTTCATTTGCAGAGATGGAAGAACCCTTTTTGTTTCGCAGATTTTGTCGAGGACCATGTACATTCCTGCCACGGTCCCGACGATTTTTCTCCAAATTTGCAGGGCAGATCCGTACGGGTCTAATTAGCTCATATTTGAAGTTACAATGTGATCCCGAATTGGTATCTCCTCATTTCATTCATTTCCTCTCTCTTTTCTACATAGCCAACAAGTCAACTTTCTCATTTACAAAAAAGGGCAAATCACACATCAGCCCTTGCAATCCACTTGGAATTCACATCCTTGTTCTCCCTTGGATCTGGATCTAGTGGATTCAAGCCCCTTTTTTAAATGTAGAGTTCCTCCAAGTGAAAATTAGCCTAGTGGCTTCCTTTCTCTCTCCTAGGTGGGGAGTCACTAAGATCCAATTTTCCACTTTACAGTTACTTACTCCAAGACTGCACGTATTGGCCAGGTCGGCAAGAGAAAGGAGAAGGATGGTGCCAAGTCATCCCAGCCACATGTGCAAATGTATTTCAGTGAGGAAAATAATACTCTCTTCTTTGCAACCATCTTCCAAAAGTTTGACAAGCCAAAGGCCCAAATGAGGCCCAATGATTACACCCTACATGTTGTCGGGGTCAATCTATCAAATGCTATGACAAAGGATAAAGTAGAAATGATGAAAGAAACTTCAAAGGTTGTGTCTTCAGATTTCATCAAAAAGAGTTGTTGTCTAGAGAAGATGCAAGCAGAAAATGTGAGCCTTAGAGAATCCTTCTACCAACAAAGAAAAGAGGACAAAGATAGAAATGTTGAAATTAACCGCTTGCAGAGCTTGTTAACTCAGGTTAATTTTGAATAAGGGAAGTTGCAAACCACCTTGAACAATGTTGAGTTCTTAGTTGAAAGGGAAAGAGGTGACAAGGAGTGTAGCACTGAAACTTTTGCAAGAGAAAGAACTGGAGATACAATAGTTGAAGGCAGCTTCCAGAGATGCCATCCAATTTCAGACCTATTTGTGAGAGGAGTTTCACCTAAAGGAGGAATACGCTTGGTAGCTAAGGGAGGCACAAGTCACACTTTCAAAGGAAAGAGAAGGGTTTGAAATAGATGCATAATAGAATCAAAATAGCCTGGAGCAAGTTGAAAATAAATTTCTAGATGTGGAGGGATTGTTGTAGCAAGAATGGGATCATGTGGTGCGACTTCACAAGCTTTACAAGATAGAGACACCAAGGTCCTTGCTCTGGAAAATCAAGTTACTCATCAACAAGACAGATGCAAGGAGTGTAAAATTAGATAAGAGTGAAGGATGAGGAAGTCACATGTTTATCAAGATCCCCCCCCCCTCTAGAGGTTCCTCAAGATCTCTCTTTGGTTATAGTAGAATTGTATGTTTCTTATTGGGAGAGAATTAAGCAGTATTTCCCTTCGCTACAACCTGTACTAAGGTTCCTAGGAGAAGCATAATCTCTCTATGCTGAAGCAGGCACTCTCATTAACAACACTATAATTTTCATTGGTCCTAAGCTCCTCGTAGCCCATATTTTGATTCAGTTGTTGTATGCTCATCCAGATGAAGAATTAAGAGCAAAAGGGATTGCAAATCGCAAGAAATTGATCAGGAAGACTAATGTTTTCATTGATAAGCATAGGGTAATCATACATGCATCAACAGCACTTGAATCCTTGAAGCTTTCAATTCCCAACATCAAGTGGTGTGTAGAGAAGTTTGTGTTCCTGTGTCTTCCTTCTTCTTTTCTTAAAGATGGCTTTGTGCTAGGGATTGAGCAAGTTATGAGCCAAATAGAGCAATTACAGCAAGATCTAACCTTCCTACAGCACTTGAGGAGTCCTATTTTAGTGGAGGAAGTTGAGTGTCTCTTGTACCCCCTGGCCCAACTCTACTCTCTCCTAAAGTTGGTCCATGATGAACCAACGAGATTGCCATTTGATGAAGTGATCTATTTAGACCAAAATTACCAAAATCTAGAAGCTCGGGTGTTACCCTCCAAGGATGATTGGTTTTCTTTGCAGTAGGTCTTTGATCTATTTTTCCCATCTCTAGGTTGAAGTCTAGTCTCCAAACCAACAATTTTGTGTTCTAGCATTCCGCAGCCAGAATTCCTCATTGAGTCGCCAAGTAATGTTAATGTTACTTTGTGACCATTCATGGACGATTTTTTTTGGCTAAGTGGCAGCACCTTCTTGTGTTTCTCGGCCCCACCTCTCCCACTTGTTAGCTCACATTCCACATGGTGTTACGAAGCTTCTTTAAGTGGCTCTCTTTACTCACCCAGTGTTGAGGGAACACGAAGCTACCACATGGCTCAATTCTTCCCTTTTTTGTGTGCTTCTCAGCCCCATCTCTCTCATTCAAAGGCAACGACACTTGGTGTTTGTATGTTGCATGTTTCGGTTCCCTTTTCACGTTCGAATTTGGGTCTCCCCTGAGTTTCCGTGTGTCTTCTCTGATGGTTAGTGAACCAGAATGTTGTTTGCACCACTTTTTTCTTCTTTTGGAAGGTGCAGTGGTTGTTGAGGTGTAGTTGGAACAATGACAAGAACATTTTTGGCCTTTTGATTGCATGCATCCCTATGAATGCCACACAGGAAGATTCCCATCAAGGAATGGTTGCTAGGGTTGTTTTTCTTATTGTCATGTTGTTTGTTAGGGCCAAAGGCTATTTACAAGCCTTCTTTTTGCTTTCTTATGTTGGCATTATGTGAACCGGCATGAAGATATAATGATATTGTATGTTGTCATTGATGCCAATATGGGACATAGTGTGAACCGGCACATGTGATAAGTGAAGAGAGAGAGGAACTGACATATGTATGAACCGGTTTATATGCCAAAGTGAAGCGGCATATTTGTTCAAGGTGAACCAGCATGTAGTTAAGGGAACCGGCACATGGAAGCATTATATGACTACCAATTGGTAGGTAGCTTCCACTTCAGGGTTTCCGGTTGGAATACCTCAAGTCTATATGATTCAATCAGTGATCTTTGTGTGATGAGTTAGCAATATGATAGAGGATAGATCATGTTGCCACGTAAGCTCTTGTGCATGAAGATGACTATTCCTATCTACCTCAGGAATGTGCAAAGTTTGTCAAATGGTGATAACGTGTGATGGGTTATCAGCTGCCATAAAAATGATGGATAATAGATGATGGAGAATGTCTTGAGATCGATTCAAGATTGTTGCATTTAATGCAGTATGATTCAACAGTCAGGATCAAACCGTTTGAATTACTTAACCTAACCGGATTAGGGTTTAGGGTTTTTGCTACCGACCTGTATGTTTCCTATAAGGTCGATATTGGGTTTCTTTCTGAGGTTGTTGGCAAAAGTTGTGAGTGTGTATCCAAGGGAAGTGATACGTGATTCTTGCCAAACCAAAGGAGAGAAGAGATACCTGCAAAGTGAATGTGTAGAAGGAAAAGGGAGCCTAAACAGATTTGCATTATCATTGAGTGTTGATAACAGATCATTGTAATACCTGTTGATCTCTAACCACTTCAACAGTTGTAAAATCCCCTAACAGGGTAGCCTTAACTGGCTTGATTCAAAATCCCTTAAATCGGGTGGTCTTAACCGGCTTGATTCAAATCCCTTAACTGAGTAACTCAAGGCTAATGAGTTCTGAGAAGCTAGAGAGCTTAGGAGATCCTTTCAGCTATTGAGTTCTTGAAATCCTCTAACAAGGTGACTCTACTAGGTATCCCTTAACCGGGTGATCCCTAATAGGATCAATTCCCACCAGAACCTATTGTAATGTCCTTAACCGAACAAGGCTCCTAACAAAGCGGACTTCTAAAGAGTTCAAAAAGCAACTTGTGGGTATTCATCCCCACCGTGGTTTTTCCTAGTTGGGTTTCCACGTGAAAAAATATGTGTGTCATGTGAAGTGCTTTTGTCTTGTGATGCTTTGTTTTACCTGTTAAGAACATGAAGGTTCTATGTTTTATGCCTGTCTATAAAACATATTGAACTCACTGTTGTGAAGATCTGATGGTTAAGTTTACTTGTTTATGCATGAGAATATAATGATACTGTAGTATTGAGCTAAGAGGAAAGCTTATTGAGTGACCGGTTCATGACTGATTGAGCTGTACTGGATGTTACTGGCTCACTCTGTTTTACCGGTATCCCTGTTTGTCAGTCATTTGGAGTATTTGTTGTCAAATTGGGTTTGGACTATATTTGTGTTTGTACTGATTCACCCCCCCCCCTCTCAGTATCGGTTTGGTACTAGTGGTTCATCATTGAGTTATCAATTGGTATCAAAGCACCTCCAGGTCCTCTGTGTTGTAATCCTAACTGCTTGAGGAAAAGATCCTAGTCAAATGATGAAGAGGGAAGGTCCAAAGTTTAACAGGGAAAATTTTAGAATATGGAAAGACAGGATGAAGATATTCATCAAAAGCATGGGTGTTCAACATTGGAGTTATGTTGAAAATGTATATGTTGTTCCTACCGATACTCTCACCGATGACCAAAAGAGAGAGATACAAGAAAATGGGCAAGTCATGGAAGCCCTCATCGGTAGTCTATCTGACATTGAGTTCATTGATGTTCAGGACAAGGCAAATCCCAAAGAGGTATGGGATGCTCTTGAAAATATCTATGGTAGTGATGAGCATGTAAAATAGGCTAAGGAAGAGAGCCTGAGAGGGAAGTTTGAAGACATGTGGATGGTTGAAGGAGAGACCATTCAGCGGTATGGAATAAGAATCAAAATAGTTGTTGGAGAAATAAAGAGTGCAGGTGGCAAAATAGAAGATTCCACTATGGTAAGCAAAGTCCTA
The DNA here is from genome assembly GCF_030272615.1 of Cryptomeria japonica. Taxonomy (NCBI): domain Eukaryota; kingdom Viridiplantae; phylum Streptophyta; class Pinopsida; order Cupressales; family Cupressaceae; genus Cryptomeria; species Cryptomeria japonica. The sequence continues at coordinate 413,445,771 of NC_081411.1, read as the reverse complement.
AGATCCATGTTGTCGGTCTATGCAATAAGGGTTGTTGCTATTCAGGAGCTGAGATCAATAGACAAGTCTAAGGCATCCTTGGACTCCATCATAGCCAAGTTGATAGCCTATGAACTAAATAGTTTTGATGGCAGTGTTCAAAAGATAGAATCAGCTTTTAAAGCCTCTGCTATACCATCTAGAAAAGGAAAAGAGGCTAGCACTAGTGGGGAACCTAATCAGAGCAGAGATATGAAGGATGAAGAGTTTCTGATGGAATTTAAAGCACTTCTTGCCAAGAAATTCTCAAAAGGAACTGGTAAATACAAAGGTAAGCTACCTTTGAAATGTTTCTCCTGTACCCAGATAAGACATATTGCTATGAATTGTCCTAATAGTGACAACAAGGATAAACTGGAAAGGTTCAAGAAATTCAAAGGAGGAAACCAGAGAAATTGTTTTGTGGCAGTTGATCAAGGTGTCACAAATGAGGATTCAAAAGATGAAGAGAATGAAGACATTGTGTTTGTTGTTGTAAAGGAAGATGTGGCAGACAAGAAGGCTCTTGTCTCCCGGTTTGATGATTCCAATGAGTGGATCATTGACAGTGGTTGTTCTCACCATATGACTGGTGACCGAAGCAAGTTTCTATCTTTAGAGGAGTATGATGGTGGTGTGGTTCGCTTTGGCAATGATGCACCATGCATGGTCAAAGGCAGAGGGTCCATCTCTTTGAATGGAAAGAGTAGTGCTGACAATGTGTACTAGGTTGATGGTATCAGACACAACCTTATAAGTGTTGCCCAACTAAATGATAGTGGCCTCACTCTGCAATTCAAGAATAGAGTTTGTAGAATCAAAGGTAAAAATGGTAAATTGGTAGCCACTGACATGCAACTAAAAGTAACCTATTTCATCTGAATGCAAATATAAGTACATGTCTTATGGCTAAGCTTGATGATAGCTGGATATGACATAGGAGATTTTGCCATGTGAACTTTGATAAAATTGTGAAGGCTAGTAAGCTCAAGGCAGTTAGAGGGTTGTCAGTGCTGAGGAAACCGGATAATACCTTGTGTAGAGAATGTCAATTGGGGAAAATGTCTTCCTCAACCTTTAAAGGTAAATCTTTCACTGCTGACAACTTGCTTGATCTTGTGCATACTGATTTATGTGGTCCTATGAAAACTAGAAGTGTGCAGGGTGATAGGTACTTCATGATTCTCACTGATGACTGCTCAAGAATGATGTGGGTCATATTCTTGAAAGACAAGTCTGAAGCTTTTGAGAAATTCATAGCTTTTAGAGCATTAGTGGAGAAGGAAAGCAGTAAAAGGATCAAATGTCTTAGAACTGATCAAGGAGGGGAATTCACTTCCAGTGAATTCAATAAGTATTGTGAAGAATTTGGCATCAAGAGACAGTTGTCTACCCCCCGAACTCCACAGCAGAGTGGCCTAGTAGAGAGGAATAACCAGACTGTGGTTGAAGCAGCTAGAACCATGTTGATCCAAGGAAAGGTTGGTCACACCTTTTGGAGAGAAGCGGTGAGCACTGTAGTCTACACTATGAACCGGGTACTCATCAAAAAGGGTAAGGACAAAACTCCTTATGAGTATTGGACCGGTAAGACACCTATGGTTAACTACTTTAAGGTAATTGGTAGCAAATGTTACATCAAGAGGAGTGAACATCAGGGAAAATTTGAAGCTAAATGTGATGAGGGAATATTTCTAGGATATTCCACCAAGAGTAAAGCTTTCAAGTGCTACAACAATAGGAATCAGAGAATTATGCAAAGCATCAATGTAAGAGTTGATGAATCCTCTAAGAAGATTAAGGAAACCGACAGTGAGCAAGTTGTAAATGAATCGGTTGCAACCTTCTGGGAATTGTTTGTCAGTCAACCGAGTACCAGTAACAGTGTTCCTCAACCGGTGAATGTTGATACTGATGAAGATGAGGATGAAGAAGAAAAGCAAGAAGAACTAGTTAAGACCATTCCTCGGTATGTCAAGTTGAATCATGATCCCAAGCAAATCATAGGTGATAAGGATGTAGGAATCCTTACCAGAAGAAAGATCAGAGAAAACTCATGTATGATCTCTGAATTTGAGCCTAAGTCATTCAAAGAGGCTCATAAAGATGAAGACTGGATCAAGGCAATGGAAGAAGAACTTGACAGATAGAGAAAAATGGTACATGGTACTTGGTACCCAGACCAGAGCATGAAAATGTCATTGGCGCCAAATGGGTGTTCAGAAATAAGTTAAATGAGGATGGTACAGTGATTACGAATAAAGCTAGACTGGTATGCAAAGGATATGCTCAAGAAGAAGGTGAAGACTATGGGGAAACCTTTGCTCCTGTAGCTAGATTGGAAGGAGTTTGTATGCTTCTTGCATATGCAGCTTTTAAGAGGTTCAAGGTATATCAAATGGATGTAAAATTTGCATTCTTAAATGGTGTACTTGAAGAGGAGGTGTATATTGAGCAACCAGATGAGTTTGCCCTATCTGAAGACAGTGACATGGTATGTAGGCTACATAAAGTATTATATGGTCTAAAGCAAGCACCTAGGGCATGGTATGAGTGCCTACATTCCCATCTTGTGAATATTGGATTTGAGAGAACAAGTGAAGATAGCAATATCTACTTGAAGTCTGAAGGAGATCAAATCCTGATCTATGAAGTTTTTGTTGATGACATCATCTTTGGTGGAGATGACAAGATGAGTCATGAGTTTGCTGATGAGATGAAGAAAGAGTTTGAGATGTCACTCATAGGGAGATTAAGTTCTTCATTGGACTACAGATCCAGTAGATGGAAGATGGAATCTTCATCACTCAGTCCAAATATGTCAAAGAGGTGTTGAAGACTTGTGGCATGGAAGATAGCAAACCGGTTGGTACACAGATGGTGACCAGTTGCAAATTGACAAAGGAGGATGATTCCGCACTGGTTGATGAGAAGGAATACTGATCAATGATTGGTAAGTTGCATTATGTAGTGCATAGCAGATCGGATATTGCACATGCAGTTGGCATCACTGCAAGGTTCCAGAAGAGTCCAAGAGAATATCACTTGAGTACAGTCAAGCGGATTCTTAAGTATCTGAAGGGAACAGTTGACTATGGATTGTGGTACCCATACAGCAATAATTTCAATCTGAAAGTGTTCATAGATGCTAATTGGGCCAGTAATGTGGATGACTAAAAGAGCACAACCGGTGGTGCATTCTTTCTCAGTGGTAGACTAGTCTCATGGATGAGTAAAAAGCATAGTTGTATCTCTCAATCTACAATGGAAGCGGAGTATGTTGCAGCTTTCATGAACTGCACTCAAACAATCTGGATGAAGCATGTACTAGAAGGCTTCAAGATCCCTGTATCTAAACTGGTAAGTATATTCTGTGATAACACAAGTGCTATCAATATATCAAAGAATCTGGTTTTACATTCTAGAACCAAGCATTTTGAGCTTAAGTATCATTTCTTGAGGGAAAAGGTTCAGAATAAAGAGATTGCACTGGAGCATGTGTCCAGTAAGGAGCAATTAGCAGACATATTCACCAAGCCTCTCCCAAAGACAACATTTGTGCATTTGAGAGGTGAATTAGGGGTATTGCCCCTTCAGAAGGTGAACTAAAAGTGATTGTTCCACATCAGTCGGGTACTAGAAAGACAAATTTTTGGTTGATTGGTGTGTTTAAGGATGCTACTCCTCAGGGGGAGCAGCATAATGAAACAGTGATGATTGTACCTCCACTTTGGCATTGTTGTCAAAGGGGGAGAAGGAGTGAAGTGAAAAGATATCTTCAACAAATGGGGAGAAGATGTGAAGTAGAGAAGATATCTTTTGTATATTGCCATCAATGCTAAAGGGGGAGAATGTTGGCATTATGTGAACTGGCATGAAGATATAATGATATTGTATGTTGTCATTGATGCCAATATGGGACATAGTGTGAACCGGCATATGTGATAAGTGAAGAGAGAGAGGAATCGGCATATGTATGAACCGGTTTATATGCCAAAGTGAAGCGGCATATTTGTTCAAGGTGAACCAGCATGTAGTTATGGGAACTGGCACATGGAAGCATTGTATGACTACCAGTTGGTAGGTAGCTTCCACTTCGGGGTTTCCGGTTGGAATACCTCAAGTCTGTGTGACTCAATCGGTGATCTTTGTGTGATGAGTTAGTAGTATGATAGATGACTGATTGTGTTGCCATGTAAGCTCTATGTGTGTGAAGGATCTTGCATGAAGATGACTATTCCTATCTACCCCGAGAATGTGCGAAGTCTGTCAAATGGTGATAACGTGTGATGGGTTATCAGCCGCCATGAAAATGGTGGATAATGGATGATGGAGAATGCCTTGAGATCAATTCAAGATTGTTGTATTTAATGTAGTATGATTCAACGGTCAGGATCGAACCGTTTGAATTGCTTAACCTAACAAGTTTAGGGTTTAGGGTTTTTGCTACCGACCTGTATGTTTCCTATAAGGTTGATATTGGGTTTCTTTCTGAGGTTGTTGGCAAAATTTGTGAGTGTGTATCCAAGGGAAGTGATACGTGATTCTTGCCAGACCAAAGGAGAGAAGAGATACCTACAAAGTGAATGTGTAGAAGGAAAAGAGGATCCTAAATGGATCTGCATTAGCATTGAGTGTTGTTAATAGATCATTGTAATACCTGTTGATCTCTAACCACTTCAACAGTTGTAAAAACCCCTAACAAGGTAGCCTTAACTGGCTTGATTCAAAATCCCTTAAATCGGGTGGTCTTAACAAGCTTGATTCAAATCCCTTAACTAGGTAACTCAAGGCTAATGAGTTCTGAGAAGCTAGAGAGCTTAGGAGATCCTTTCAGCTATTGAGCTCTTGAAATCCTCTAACAAGGTGACCCTACCGAGTTTAACCCTTAACCGAGTATCCCTTAACTGGGTGATCCCTAACAGGATCGGTTCCTACTAGAACCTATTGTAATGTCCTTAACCAAACAAGGCTCCTAATAGAGCAGACTTCTAAAGAGTTCAAAAAGCAGCTTGTGGGTATTCATCCCCACCGTGGTTTTTCCCAGTTGGGTTTCCATGTGAAAAAATATGTGTGTCATGTGAAGTACTTTTGTCTTGTGATGCTTTGTTTTACCTGTTAAGAACATGAAGGTTCTATGTTTTATGCTTGTCTATAAAACATATTGAACTCACTGTTGTGAAGATCTAATGGTTAAGTTTACTTGTTTATGCATGAGAATATAATGATATTGTAGTATTGAGCTAAGAGGAAATCTTATTAAGTGACCGGTTCATGACTGATTGAGTTGTACTGGATGTTACTGGTTGCACTCTGTTTTACCGGTATCCCTGTTTGTCAGTCATTTGGAGTATTTGTTGTCAAACCGGTTTTGGACTATATTTGTGTTTGTACCGATTCCCCCCCCCCTCTCAGTACCGGTTTGGTACTAGTGGTTCATCATTGAGTTATCATCTTAGAGGTTCAGACTTTTTGAAAAGATTACTTTTAGACTTTGGCTTTGTGAAGAAGCCTTTATGTTAATTGAATTCAGTGGATGATAAAATATATCAAATTGTGCCTACAACCTATATGATTATGTTGTTTGAAGCTTAAATATATTAACTTATGTGTTTTATTTGAATTCAATACTTCTATGATATGTGCTATGAGACTCTACGAATTAAACTATATTATATGACTTGTTATCTATTAGATGAATGGTGTGTGTTATGTTATGTTGGATGATCTTGATTTAATTATCTTTTCAAATTGTGCCGAGCATGTATATTGTTGAATGGATCTTAGAACTGCATGTATTTGGGTTTTCTGTGTTGTAAATATTCCAAAATCATTCTGGTGTATCACCTAATTAGTGCAGCTTTTAAGTTTTCTCCTTTCCCTTTTCTCCCCCAAATTGTATGAAGAGTTGACTTCTCAATCTCGAAGGTTATTCAATGAATCTAGCACAAAGGTTCCCGCCATCACTTAATTTCCCATAAGGTTGTTAGTATCTAATGCAAAATTAGTAGTCAACAATAACACAACAAAGTGTAATGGTGGAAGTCATTACTTTTCTTTTCTTTCCAAGCCACCAGTTTATCATGTATCTTCCTCTCAATCTTAGATGCAAATTCAAATTCAAAGTTCACCTTAGAATTTTGGATCCTCGTGGCCATGTACATGAGTGATATTGGTATTTTGGCTTTGGCATCTTCTCCCAGTATTTGACATAGAGCAAAGAAAGTTCTCTGGAAATACACAAGGAAATCATTAATAGGGAAGGGCTAACTGCTTGTTATTATCAGAGGCTTATTGTTAATATCCCTCATCTTATAAGATGGAAGCTCATCCTTCTTGAATATCTTGTGTATCCTATTATAATCCATCTCAAATTGCTCAAGGTCAACTTTAGTGAGAGCTTGTCTATTAAGAATAAAGCAGTCAACAATAGTAGATTTTGTAACTTCCAGTACAGGGTTCCCTTTTGGCATTCTAACAATTCTAGTAACAGGATGGTAATTGTTTGCCAACAGCTGAATTAACTCAATATCCAAAAAAACATTTGGCGCAGCTAATTGTGCAATGTCATAAGTCCTAGGATTCGACACAAGAATCTTTCCATTTTTATTCTTGTAAAATACAAAAACAAATTCCTTCCTGGAATGGGAATTATAGCATCCCTACAACCATCCATTTTATCTTTAAATGTGTTTTTGGCTCATGTGTATGCCGAGCTAGGTAATGCATCTAACAAGGATTTTTATAAAGTCCTTTTAGCTAGTTTTTTAACCTAGGTTTCTTCTTTGAACTCTCCTCCCTTTTAGAGCTCTCCCCTTCCCCAGTTTCTTCTTTTCTTTTAAGCATTTTGTTTTATGTTCTATATTGAAAATTTAAATACTTCTGCAAATGTGGCAAGTTGAGGAAGCAACTGAGTACTTAATTGTAGTTATCATGTGCAGTTCTTGCTCATTCCTTCTCATCATAGAGCCCAACTCACACAATTCTCAATCCTGGAATGGAAAACTAAGCTAAAAATCAGTTATTAACAGTGACCTTTAGGGTTTTTTTTCATATCATTCCTTTGTGCCATTAACAACTTCACCACCCTTTTTAAAATAATTTTAATGTCATCATCAACTTGCCTTGGCTCACTATTTCTGTCATATCGCAAGATTTTATAATTAATTTTGTTTCATCGTTGCGAAATAGCGACAAAATTTATCACAACATTCATTTTCTCTTTATTTCAACCTTGTGCGATATGGTGATACCAATTTTGGTTTTTATCACTATATCGTAGCATGACTTTTCATTATTTACATACCCCTTTCCATATAGCGATAATTTGTTAAGTTATCGCTAAATTGCATCCTTCTACATCACTTGGTATCTATTTCTAGTGAAATAGCAATAGCACTTCATGAGATCTATCCCCGTTATCGTTATTTTGCTACTTTCTCAAAATAAAAAAATGTGGGACCTGCAAAATAGCGGCGCCTTTATGAACTATGCCCGCTCATCTCCATTTCGCTGAATGTCTAATTTAACAAAACCTGATCTCTGTGAAATGGCAATATCATACTGCACTATGTAGCCTTAATCATTGTTTAACGTACTATCCAACATGATGAAACATGGTTCCATTAAATAGAAAAACCCTTATAAGCCTTATTATTTTTATTTTATCATTGTTTCGCAGAGTTCTTAGTATAACATGATAATGGCCTTGTGTAATAGCGATAACTATGTAGTCTTAATTTTCTTCGTCACTATTTCGCAAGGTGTTGGATGTAACAGAGAAATGATTCCATGAAATGAAGATAACTGATAATTTGTCTTTGTGGTAGTCCCATAAGATGATAAATGGGCATTTCTAGAGAAATGGAGCAAGGTATTAATATATTAGCTGACTGTTTATGGTGAAAGTGGAAACAACAATATTGAAAGACTAAATAGATTAAACCACAAAACCCTAGCCTAGCAACAACAAAGATCTAATTTTCAAATTTTTGGTTGCCCTCTTTAGAAAGGAAGTTCTCATTTAAATTTGTCATTTAGCATGTTTTCATCTTCATTTGATGCTAAGTCATGTCTCCTAGTCTCTCCTTTGTCCAAATGTTATACCAAGTAATAAAAATTACAAATTTATGAACCTAGCACTCATGGCACTAAAGTTCAAAAATTTGTTGATCACTCAACTACTCTTTGCTTTAAATCATTGTCATCGGTCATGTATGCTAAGAATTCTCTGTGTCAGTCAGCTAGGTTTATTTAAAACCTTTATATCTTTTAATTTATATGGTTCATGAGTTCTTAAGTTTTTTGACCTTTTGATTACTCTTTAGGATGTCTTAACATTGATTATCTATGTTGGACTTGTCTCTCTAAGTCAACAAGCCGAAAATTTGCCAAACCCTAACACCCCTTGTCAGTGATGGTCCAAATTTTCAAAAAGTCATTGACATCTTAATTTAAAAGGTTTTTCATCCCCCAAGGAGTGATCATTCCAAAGTAATTACAAGTATAAGACATTAATGGTTGGTTAGGTGGTGAAAGTAATTCAAGTATGTTCACACAACTTTCAAAAGAGAATGAAGGTACCCCTGCCACCATAATTAAATGAATTTAATGCTCCTTCTTAAAAAGGTTTTATTTTCCTTTATTTCTTGATTTAAAGGTGAAACCTTCTAAGAAATATAGCCAATGTGATAAATTGAGAATCCCCTCATAAGTCTACCTAGCAAGACTCTAATATATGGTCACCCCCTACCAACTAGTGTTGCAGATCTTTTCGTAAATTGTCTTTTATATCATCAGAGTTCCAAACCCTTATTTTCTCCATGGCTCACAAAATAGAAAATGGATTAGGTAGTATAGCAGACAAAAAGTTGGGTGAAGTGATTCTTCATGGCATTTTAATAAAAATGAGACAAGAGTCTGCCTCTCCTATTGTTAAGAAAGTTGTTGAAAGTAGGCTACTCGAAGCCGACGGTTTCCCATATGTCATCCTTTGTATGGAGTTAATCATTTTTTGTGCTAATCACTACCATCCTGAATCCCATGAAATTTAAACTTTCAAAGGTTTGATGCTTGTCAAAATTAATTATGAAATTGTGTCTCGAGTGCTCAGGCTTCCCGAAAGGAAGAAATTTATGAATATATTTGTGGCGTCCGGGTGGGATTATTTTTCAGATAAAAGGGAATGGTGCCTAGACCAAATTGCGATCAAGTGGTTAAATATAAGAAGAAGGATAAATCAAAACTCTATTGCTAAAAAGGGATCATTTATAGAATGAAATATCTGATGCTATTACTATTATACTTCGGGTTGTGGGAAGTGCTAAAGCATAGGATTTTCCCTTCTAGATGTGACAATTTATGATTCTTATCTATGGTGATAATTCATACATTGATTGGGAGAGACTTATAAGACAATATTTACATGAGAAACTCACAGGTTATCAATGAGGGCCATCTTTTCATATGTGTTCACTATTGACATATATTGTCATTAGCAAAGAAGTGTCTCGCTCAGGGTTGTAAAACCTAAGCCCTCTGATAACATATGTGTGCATATATGATTATTTCTTGTTGTTGCAAAGGAAAATGGGATTGAAAGATTATCTTTGTACATCAATGGTGCTTTCTTGTGTATAATGATTAAAAGAATCGAAGGTTCACTTGAAAAGAGATTATTCCTAGAAGCTACAAAACTAATAACCTAATTTGGAAGACTTGTTTTATTCAATTTCACAATTTCTCATATCTAAGGATTGGAGGTTATGAAGATACCCCATACAATGTACCCAAGTATGTCTTGGATCATTTTATGTTATTGTAAGTTTGTTCCCACATGGAAAAAGTAAATGTAAAATACATAGAACACTTGAAGAAGAAAGGGTATTATTTTCCCATTTCCTTGTCAGATTTTCTTGCAAGAGAAATGAGGCTACCAAGATGATAGGTAAGATTTTAGCTAAGTTCAATTTCCAGTTCCTATTATTCAATATTGTTGTTGCTAGGATATGATGTTGTCATTTATGTCAACATATTCATGTATTCCAGTGTTGCGGGAAGTTGTTTTGGTGTTCTGGTGTTTGCAAGGAGTCCATCTAGTTGGTTTATCTGTATGATATTCTAAATCAAGTAGATATACTTCATTACATATTGATTTCATGATGCTATGTAGTGATTTGATCAAGTTGTGGATTCTGGTATGAAGATATGTTTTTCAGTATTGCAGTGTTTTGGTGTTTGATCTGTTGTGCTCCAGAATGATTATATCTCATGTTGTATATTTGGGAGTGTTTGGGATGTTCGTGTGTATCTTTAATTCATATGGTTTGTGATTTAGTGCTCTGCAAGTTATCTTTCTTGTCTGCATTTTTTTTGTTGAAGTGTTTTTGAGTATTAGCATGTAGATCAATGAAGATTTGATTAAGTGGTGCTTGTGCAGCTATTGTCAATGATTCTAGCATGCTTATTGGCATTTCCAAATCATGACCTTGATAGTTCTGATACTTAATATAAGTACAGATCCAATAGCCAACAAGATGAGAGGGGGGGGGTGAATCATACAAACTTAATCTTCCATAAAAACATCAGATTCAACCTCGGTAACATATACTTCAGTAATATAACCAAAATTGTTAAACATGCAAACTCAAAAGCATATAAACATCATAAACCTCATAACACCAGATTTAATGTAGAAACCCAAATAGGGAAAAACCACTGTGGGATTTCGGACCCACTAAGAAATATACTCTTCTAGAGTATGCTTGGTTAAAAGCAAATCCTGTTAAAGATTACAAACACATTGCTAGATGTGACCCAGTTAAGGGATTTCCCTCAGATCTGTTAGGATCTTCACTTTGTTAGAAGTGACCTTGTTAAAGGATTTCAAACACTCAATCAGAATGTCACCTTGCTAGAGGGTTTTACAAATAAGACTGTTTAGTCCACTCGGTTAAGAGATTTTATGTCACTTTCACAAAATAACAGTAATAAAAATCTATCTGCAACTTCACATCTAAAATGCTAAAGCAGATTCTTATTTGTTCAATACAATCTAGACATAGAACTAATATTGTCCATCTGTTGGGCTTCTATACTCTATTATTTAAACAGGTCTTCAAGCTTCTGTGCTCGGTAATCACAATGTAGCATCCATGTGCATACACTTGCCTGCATACATTGTTCATCAACAGTTTCCTATTTATAAACAATTAGCTAACCACTTAATCTCCTTGATCACATTTCCCATGATCAATCATAGCCATCAGATCTTCAATCTTGTCCAAGTTCAATGCATCTTTCAATCTAAAAAATGTTTTACCCCGCCTTGGAACTTGCATACATTTCTTGGAACTTGTGCTAGGGTATTGCGGTTCAATCTGCGTTGTAGATCTTCATGCTGACTTTCCTTTGCCATAGATTCATTAACAAACTATATGCACAGCATACCAATCATTAAATCAATTCCAGCTCATTAGCTTCCTTCATTAAATAATGCATGTAAACATTTAATGCATTCTGTTATAGCTCGATTATAACTCGATAACAACTCGGTGAATACTAAACTTCACTCGGTAGACATTTTGCCTTCATTAACCGATAGTGATAACCTTAGGGTTTACTGACTAGGTTCCTTAGGGTTTACCGACTAGGTTCTTTGCTTGGTAACATAGTATAGTATTAACCTTACAATTTACAACAAATATATGATGTTAAAACAATCTAAATATCATGATCTCATCATTGTCTGACTCAGTAATAGTTGCCCATTGAATACCTTAATCATCCCCTTATTCATCATAATCTTTCTGTGTTTTTTACTGACATCTTTATACTCTTCAAATCATACTTCTCAAGATATGGCAACATCATACTGAATCAGAAAATCAATTTCTTGACATCAATGACAAATAATAATAGCAAGACAGTAAAAATCCTTAATCAGTTATATCCATAATCATCAACAACCTTCTCAATATCCTTATTGAAATGCCAACAATCTCCCATTGTCTGTTATAATGCCAAATGCTAACAGATCTATTTTTTTGGTGGTCCGCATTGATCATTTTGCATGTTATTAGAGATCTTATGGGTCTGGTGATAATCTTCATGTTATTTGACATTTTTGGTGGTGTAGCATGTTGCGGTTGATCTTGGTGAGATTTCTAGTGGTGTTGCATGTTCGAGGAGTTGATTTGGGTCCATGTTATGTTGTCATGACATTGTATTGGTATGGTGGTTGATTTATGTATTGTGTGATGTATTTTTATAATTAGGCATTAAGGGTTTAGCCGACCTTGTATTCAAGGTTGATGATTTGTATAAATAGGTGTTATACTCATGTAATTTGGGTATGGGTGTTGTGTCTACATTATCAGAGAGTGGTGTATGTGTGATCAAGAAAATTTATTCTTTGGTGTGAAGTGTAGAGCAAAGTGTGTTGCAAGGAAGACAATTGTGCTTAATCAGAACTATCATCAAGCATTTGTAGATGCTATTCTTTCAGTTCATCTTAATCGGATTATATTCTGAATATTATTGTAAGGTAGTGAGCCTTCCCTGAGGATTGTAACCTTTTGGGTCATCATATTTTGGGTAGTGAGCTCTAGGAAGTATGCCTAGATACATGTGCATTCCTCATTGTAATATTTACACATACTAAAGTAGAGTATCATCTTATTATGGGTAGGTTCCCACCATGGTTTTTCTCTTAATCGGGTTTTCCACGTCAAAAATATTGGTGTTATGTGTGTTCTTGTTATTGCATTTATCTTTATTCTTGTTGAAAGTGATCAGATCTAAGATTGTGCTTAAGTTGTTTAATCTGTTGAAAATTGATTCAGCCCTCCCCCCTCTCAGTTTTCTTTCATTGTTGTTTCCAACAATTGGTATCAGAGGTAGATCCTCCAGAAGAAGTTTGACCGCTTGAGGAGATCCAGGATGGCAACCTATGTGTTCAAGAAAGAGAGTCCTAGATTTAATGGAAACAATTAAATTGTATGGAAGGATTGGATGGAGTTTCATTTGAAGTGTCTTGGAGAAGTTTATTGGAAGATCACAAAGAATGCCTATGCTATTCCTTAGAATGGTCCAGTTACTATTATTGAGATAAAGGATGATAAACATAACATAAGAGCTAAGGAAGCATTTTATAGTGCCTTGACTAATTTAGAGATGACTAATGTGATGGGACTTTAGTTAGCAAATGAGATCTGGGAGAAGTTAGTGACCTTGTATGAAGGAGATAACCATGTCAAAGTTGCTAAGTTGTAGAGTTTGAAAGGAAACTATGAGATGCTAAAGATGGGAGATGATAAGAACATATCAACCTTTATGGCTGAGGTGAATGAACTTGTTTTGAACATCACATGTGATAGTTCTGATACTTAATGTTAAGTACAGATGCCAAGCTAATAAGATGAGAGGGGGGGGGGGGTGAATCATACAAACTTAATCTTCCATAAAACAACAAATTCAACCTCGGTAACATATACTTCAGCAATATAACCAAAACTGCTAAACATGCAAACTCATAAGCATATAAACATCATAACACTCATTACACCAGATTTAATGTGGAAACCCAAATAGGGAAAAACCACTGTGGGATTTCGGACCCACTAAGAAATATACTCTTCTAGAGTATGCTCGGTTAAAAGCAAATCCTGTTAAAGATTACAAACACATTGCTAGATGTGACCCGGTTAAGGGATTTCCCTCAGATCTGTTAGGATCTTCACCTTGTTAGAAGTGAGCATGTTAAAGGATTTCAAACACTCAATCAGAATGTCACCTTGCTAGAGTGTTTTACAAATAAGACTGTTAAGTCCACTCGGTTAAGAGATTTTATGTCACTTTACAAAATAACAGTAATAAAAATCTATCTGCAACTTCACATCTAAAAATGCTAAAGTAGATTCTTATTTGCTCAATACAATAGGACTTATCTTGTCCATCTACTGGGCTCTATACTCTATTATTCAAACAAGTCCTCAAGCTTCTGTGCTCGGTAATCACTATGTAGCATCCTTGTGCATACACTTGCCCGCATTTATTGTTTATCAACAGTTCCTTATTTATAAACAATTTGCCAACCGCTTAATTTCCTTGATCACATATCCCATGATCAATCACAGCCATTAGATCTTCAAACTTGACCAGGTTCAATGTATCCTTTGATCTAAAAATGTTTTACCCTGCCTTGGAACTTGCATACATTTCTTGGAACTTGTGCTAAGGTATTGCGGCTCAATTTGAGTTGTAGATCTTCCTATCGATTTTTGTTTACCATAGATTCTTTAACAAAGTTCATGCACGGCATACCAATCATTTAATAATAGCCAACTCATCAACTTCCTTCATTAAATAATGCTTTTATTCATTCAATGCATTCTGTTATTACTCGGTTGCCACTCGGTAGACATTTTGCCTTCATTAACCGATAGCAATAACCTTAGGCTTTACCGACTAGGTTCTGTAATACCCTAAAATTGGTCATCTAAACCATGGGCCCCTAATCTCGACAACATCACCAAGGTCCTAACCAAAGGCAATTAAATCAATCTTGAGCACATTATTAATTCTTTAAATCATCAAAAATCACATGGCAAATCAACTACTTAATATTAATTAAATATTTATTTAATTAATCAAATCATTTCCAATAATATCATTTTGATCAATTATCCCATTTTAATTTATTAAATATCCTTGCATATTTAATTAATTAATTAATTTGCCATTCAATCATGCAAAAAGGATTAATTTATTACAAAAGATGAATTAATTTATTACAAAGAGTTGAATTGAAAATAAAACAAAAAAAAGAATTGAATTGAGAGAGGAATCAAACTTGAGATATTATTTCTTTTTCTAAATTTAGAAATTGAAATCAAAAAAGCAATTTAATTGAATTATTGAATTATTCTCTAAAATTGGAACTCAAAGCTTTTTAGAAAAAGAAGTTCAGTTGCATTGAAAAGACCTTTTTCTTGAATAAATTAAAGAATTATCTATTTTTATCCTATATGCATGGAATTAATTTATTATTATTTTCCAATGCAACTTGGACTTCTAATTTGAATGCATTTCAAATAAACTATAATTGGAATCTATCTCAAGATTAATTGAACATGATTTCTCAATTATTTCAATTAATCCTAAATTGAGCTTTTTCTCTTGTGATTCTCTATAAATTCAGTCTTCAGCTCTCATTCCAATTCACCCCAGAGATTTTTGAGAACACGCTTGGAGATTATTATCATGCTAATTTCGCTCTGGAGTCATTGAAGATTATTGTGCTTTTTAGATTATTTGCATCCATTGTTGCTTGAATTGATTATTGCTTGAATTATTCATCCATCTTGCATCCATATTGCTTAATATCATATAGATTAAATCCTTCATCTTGGTGTAGTCTAGTCACTGGTATTGCTTATAAAAATCTGAGAGCAATCTTATACTCGCATCTTTTAGAAGGCAATTAGTCGCTTTGGTATGGTTTATTTCTTATTGATTATTGATTACTAACCATGCATATAATGACTTAATTGAAGTGTTGTGCTTGTAGCTACAGGTTCACTTTTTCACACACACACATCTCTGGCACCCACTGTGGGGCCCGAAGACTACATTTTTTTTGCCTCCAAGACTGGCTGCTTTATTTTTTGTTATTTTTCAGGTTTCAGATTTTTTGGTTTTTCATCCACATCTTGTACGACAATTTTTACAAGCTGAAACGACAAACTGTAGGTGTCGCACAAATTGCAAATATCCTATCGTACGAGCAGATCCTCTATTGTATGAGTAGATCCTCTATCGTATGAGTAGACATCATCAGCAATCTTCTTTCGTACAATATTGCATCCTGTCTCGTACGAGTCAAGTGCCTGTCGTACGATTCTGTATTTTCTGGTTAAAAAAAGGCAAATTTTCATAATTTTTTCATTTCTGATTGATTATTCGGACGAATGACCCTGACTGTTTATCTGTCTATCTTAGAGTTTTTCACAGCCTAACTAGTTTTTGCAGAATGCTTGCCGAAGAATATGCTTGTCGCACAAAGACAATATGACTACTGATTCATTGTCTTTGCAGGTTGCCTGAGGAGAATCGACCAAACATCGTGTATTCTTTAAATTCATTTTTAGGAACCTAACTTGCTATCTGGTTAAAGAACAAATTTGTCTTTCATGCTTTAGAAGATTCTGAGAGATAGGAGAGTATGCTCTTTTCTTTTTCTAGACAATCAGAAATCCATACCCTTGAAGCTTTTTCTTTGTTTGAGATTTGTACATCTTTAGCAGGCCTGCCCTCCCGAGGGGTTGAAAAACTCTTAAAGCCATTATGGTCGGTGTGAGGGGAATGACCTAAGTGGGAATGGCTAGACACCAAGTACTCCAACCCACTATAAAATAAATGTGATTTGATAAAAATCAAGTCAATGGCAGTGCTCGGGAATAGCTCTCTTCCGTACCTTCAGGTATATTAAACCTTGGTTTTCAAGGCTTGGAGACCTCTTAATTGAGTTTATACCTCAACACACCAAATGGATCCCTGACTAAATCCAATTTAAAATTAGAAGCTACCTGGTTCATCTCCGAAAGGGGGATAATCTTTGTGCAAGAGAGATAGTAACTCTCCCAAGATACTTGTCATTTCATGCCCCCATTAGTGTTTGGAGTCGGATAATACAGCATTGAGAATCCATTGCGTGAGACTCAGCGGTCATATTCTAATTAGCTATTGGGTGTGTACCTGAGTCTAGAAGCAAAGGTTTTCTTTCCTCACCAAATTGCTTAGGGTTTGCATGTTGTGATTGGAGTCACTATACATACTACTTGTTTTCTGTGTTTTCATCCCTGAAACAAAAATTGAAATACCAAAAATTGGTGAAGACCAGAAACAACTCAATGAGTCAAAACTCTATTCGTCTCAAAAACTAGTCCATCCTGAGTCGAAACTCTGTCCGTGTCAGAAACTAGTCCATCCTAAGTTGAAACTCTATCCGTGTCAAAAACTAGTTTATCTTGGTCAAAAATTAGTCCATCTTAGAATTGGTCATACTCAGTTATCATACTTAGCAATTGGAAAAACTCAAAATTTCTAGGCTTTGTCTTGTGAACAATAGTATGAGTCTAATAATTCATTGGCCTATATGACATCCTGTGTCATATGAGTCTTTTGGTTTGTCATCCTAGACCTAATCCTGTGTCGTACGAGTCATTTTATTCTATCATCTGACTATGTATCATATGTCGTACGAAACAGAACTGCTCTGAGTCTTTTGTCGTCCTGCACATGCCCATTTGTCATACGGTACCAAGTAGCAACTTGTACGAAACAAAACTATTGTCGTACTGTAGCTGTTAAATTGTCGTCTGGTCTAGAAAATCCTGTCGTACGAGTCTCTGATTTTGTCTGAACAGAACAGTCAAACTTTCCTAAAAACAACTTACAGCAAACATAATACTAGTTGTCATTTTCCTGAGCATAAACAGATCAAGACAGTGTACCTCTGCCATTTGTGTTGCACGATTTGGTTGATCACCTTTCAGCTAGTTCAATCAACTACCTATCAGATTTTAGTCACTTAGATAACGTCTTATACAGGATAGATCGTTCCTAAAACTAGACTGAATCTTACACTACACTTAGAATCAACTTAGATAATGTCTTAGACAGGATAGATCATTCCTGAAATCAGACTAAATCTCAGTTGTTTCTCCTAAACAATACTCTAAACAGAACAAACTAGCTCTAAAATTGATCTTGACCTCTACATCACAAACAACTCTAGGTCACACAAATCCATAAAGATTCCTATTCAAACCAAGAGTTCTTGTAAGAAACAGTCAAAGGAAAATAACAAACCTTCACCTATCAAGATAATCTATTCTACGTGAAGGATCCACTCACTGACATACCGTCATCATCAGGTGGACCAATTTTTGATGAACCCGAATCTCCCACCATACATGAGACAGAATACAATGATGGAAACAAAAATGACCATAATATTCCCAAAAATTATAATGACTTCTCATCATCAAGTGAGATTGATGAAGACGTTGAACCTCCAGAAAAAGAAATCCTTGACTGTCAGAAAGACAGACTTTAGAAAAATGATGAAAACTATCATGACCCGAGAGAAGGAAGACTATTTCTTAGAACTAGCAAAACAAGGTGCCAAACTTCCTATTGGATATGATGTTCAGACACTTGTTACTAAAAGGGAAGACTCACCTATACTCATGGTACACAAACAGTTACTAGCTTTGTAGATGGAGGTCACAGAATTGAAGAATAAGGACAAGTCCCCAAAACAATATTCTCTGGAAACAATATGTCCCTTTCCATTTGACAAGAATCTACATATGCCTCCATTTCCTTCACGAGTGGAAATCCCAAAATTTGGCAAATATGACGGTACCTCAAATCCTCAAGATCATGTTAGGGAATTTAGTGCTGCTTGTATGGAGTTCATGCACGATCAAACATACCTCATGCGTCTCTTCCCAAGGAGTTTAGGGGGTCAAGCAATGGAATGGTTCTCAAGTCTAGCCAAAGGAATAAAAACATTCGAAGAACTAATCCAACTATTTTTACAACAATACTCATACAACATTCGACATCCTGTAACTATGATCGATTTTTGTAATACTCAACAGAAAACAGGGGAACCTCTTCTTACTTTTCTCCAACGCTGGAGAAAGATGTTCTCTAGGTACCCACAACCTATTCCAGACTCTGAGAAAATGGATATATTTGTCAATAACTTGGTTCCCGAACTGAAATATAGCATACAAATGCAAGTACACCCATCATTTAACAAAATGGTAGATAATGCCATTCGAATGGAAGATGTGCTCATAAAGAAGGGGGATATCACACCTTGGAAAGAAACACAAACAGGATCTAGCTCTAAAGAGAAGAACAAGTATTGGAAATTTGCCAAAGGCAACAACAAGAATGTTGTTAATGATGGAGTAGGAGACACTGTTAAAACCAACTCAAAATCCACAATATTCAACTTGGCTAGTGGTACACAAGCACTTAAAGCTACTGAGATTGCAGCAGAGAATCCACCAAAAAAAACAAAGGAATGGTTCAAAGAAAAGCCTTGGCTTTCCAAACCTAAGCATGATTTTACTCCTCTTGAAGAATCATATGAATCTGCTTTCAAAAATCTATTGGAAAATAACTTGATAACACTACCAGATAACTCCAGACCATATGATCTAGATGTCAAACCAAGATGGTGGAGAGAAAATGAATACTGTGACTTCCATCAGAATAAGGGTCATAACATAAATAATTGCATGAAGCTAAAACATGAGATTCAAGATCTCATAGATGTTGGTAAAGTTGTTGTTGGGAATCATCCAACCAATGCTGATCATAAAGCATTTAAAGACCCTTTTCCTGCTTACGAACAAGGTGATTCCTCAAAGACCAAAGGAGGTGCCAAGGTAAATTATACTTATGCCAGCTAGGACAACGTTATCAACATGATTGAACCTTCACACTCAGAATATTGCAATGTGATTATAGTTCAAGATAAACCAAATGAACCACGATATGCAAGATCTCTAACCCGATCTCAAAAGAAAGTTACCCTCCAAGGAGCTAGTTTTTCCAACCCGGCTCAAGAAACATCAAATCCAACAGCCTTGCCAAACAAACAAAAGGAATCAACCTTGGACAAATTTAAAAGATTAACCTCATCATCATCTTCTGGATACAGTGTGGTTGAATAGTTAAAAAGGACAAATGCTCAAATTTCAATTTTTGAATTGCTACAACTCTCATCTGCTCACAAGGAAATCCTAGACAAAGCATTGCTCACTACCAACATTCCAAAAGATTTAGACATTGATCAGTTTCAATCTATGGTGGGTCATCTGACTTCACCTCACTATTTGACCTTCTCTGAAGAAGATGGCAATTCATTAAATCATCCACATAACCAGTCATTGCATATTGAAGCCATGATCCACAAACACAGAGTCAAACGTATTTTGATAGACGGAGGCGCAGGGTTGAATATCTGTACTTATCATCTGCATACACAACTAGGATTCTCTGAAAATGTCATTGATCTAGGCAAGAAAATAACAATTAAAGCCTATGATGAGGAAGAGAGGACCTCCAAAGGTCTAGTATCATTACCAATCAGAGTGGGATCGGTAGGGAGAGATGTCCTTTTCCAAGTTCTCGATATTCCATTGTCATACAATATATTACTGGGCAAGTCATGGATTCATGAAATGAAGGTAGTACCATCAACATATCACCAATGCTTAAAGTTTCCTTATAACGGAGCTGAAGTCAGTATTCCTACTGATACAAATGTCATCTGTAATGCTTTGACAAAAGGTGCAGATACTTTTGTGCCACATAATAGGGCAGCCTCTCCAAATGAAGATCCAGAAACATTGATGAAAGACTTAGAAAAGAGATTGAAGATTACAGATACCAGCATGGATGGCTACAAGATAGAGCTAGTACTATCATTAGTTTCTCTCCCTCCATCACCAAAATAGTTCGGCAAACCATCAAAGGCTATGAGAACACAAACTTCGGCTCTGAATACTATATATGATGGTCTCTTTATACAATCTTCTACCTCCTTGGTGGATGAAATAGAAGAGGATGATGTGCTTAATTGGCTCTTTAAGGAAGATAGTCCAAATGAGGAGATACGACGCTATGATATTTCCTCAAACCAATATGGTTGTGGTTACAAAATGATTCAGTTCATGGAGTACTTAGGTATTGGTCCTTTGGGCAAACAAAAAGAAGGTTTACTGAACCAATTCAGTTACAAACCAAATCCACACATGATAAGGCTCGACTGGGATACAATCCTAAAAAGACATCAAACCCAAAACATGTTTCTAAGTCTAAGTGCTCGAAAAAGATATCGTCTTTAACATTACATGAAGTAGACACTAAACAAGCAAAAGTAGAATGTAGAAAAGAGAAAGAGGAATCAACAATCAAGAAAGAAGAAATAGTCAGTGCTCAAGCTTCGATGGTATCAGCTACGATAATACAAGAATTTGAGGTTCCTGAGGATATAAGAGATGAAGTTGTAAGAATCAGAGAATTGTTTGCACCATTAAAAGTTCTAGTCACTTTTACTGGCAGGCAACAAGTAGATGATTCAGAGACTGATTCAAATGAGTATGAATGGGGTCCTGACTGTCTTTTAGACACATCCACTACAGAAACTCTAGAAGAATCTAGTGGTGTCAAAAATGATACTCAAGAGCTGATGCGCATAAAACTAGAGAAGGAAATACAAGAAATTAGACAAAAGAGGCAAGCAAATTATGAACAAGGATTGAAAGAAGGAACAATACCAGAAAGCTTCTCATCTATGTGCCCTTACCCTAAAATAGAACAAATTAGTTATAGCACTACACAGGAAGAGTTAGAAGCTACAGAACAAGAACTAGTCATCGGTCTAGAAGAAGCTGAATGGAGTAGATGACAACAAATCACAGAAATAATGAGATCATGTCAACAGGTGTGTCAGATACAAATGACAAATGAACCACAACATGAAGGAACTTGTAGCATTAAAGATGTTAGTATTGATACCATACATATGATTACTAAATCACCTGAAAGAGACTTGGAAACTTCATCCAATGACTCTTATGACTCTGATGACAGTCTTGTTCATGATGATATCCACTCAGCCTCAAATTCTGAATCATTTGATACAAACAATGAAAAGTTGCCTACTAGTCTTATTGTTGTTAAACCACAATATGACGTCCAGTCCGACATAGTAAACGACGTTACAAGTATGTCTATTGGATTAGATCGATTAAATATTAACGTGAACTTTAATAATCATGATCTGACTCTTCCTGGTCTCGAGACACTTGCGCAAGGTATCATTCTGGAACTCAACTTTTCAATCTGCAACTGTGATAACAATACCATGAATGCTCTTGAACCTATCCAAAATTTGTCCTTAGTACATCCTGAATTGATTGACTATACTTTACAGAATCAACCCATGGATATACCTAATTTTGCCAATGACTATACATTATCCTATTATCTCAATGCAGTCGAACCTATAAACTCTTCCACCAGTGAACGGAGTGAAAATATGACTGAAGTGGATATCAAGTATCTTAGTCACAAAAACAAGAAAAATAAAAATAAAAGATCTGATGGCAAAAACCATATTGTGGCGGTGTCAGAATCTAAAAAAGAGAAAATAAAGGATGTACCTAAAGGTGAAAACCTCTTTGAGGCACCTGAAGGTGAGATACTTGGTATACTGCCCAGTCATTTTTAGGAGTGGTCTTCCATATTGATCAAACCAACTCAACCAGTGAATATCGGGAATCAAGAGACACCACAAATCATTCACGTAACTCAATCACTATCAGTAGAAGAATTGAAAAAGTTCACTCAGCTATTCTTAGAAAAGAAAATAAACTTTGCATGGATGTACTATGATATGCCAGGCTTGGATCCTGATCTCATTATGCACCATCTCTCAATCACACCAGGAGTAAAACCAATTAAACAAAAACTCCGTAAGATGCACCCGCATGTAGCACTATTGGTCAAAGATGAACTAGAGAAACTACTCAAAGTTGTATTTATCAGAGCAATAGATTATGCTGAATGGATTTCCAACATAGTGCTTGTGTCGAAGGCAAATAAATCTATCAGAGTTTGTATAGATTTTAGAGATCTCAACAAAGCATGTCTGAAAGACAACTTTCCATTGCCAAATATTGATATGATAGTCGACATGACAGCTGGGTATGAGATGTACTCACTAATGGATGCATTTTCTAGCTACAAACATATTAAAATCACTCCTAGAGATCAAGAATAGACAGCTTTCACCTATGTGTGGGGAACCTTTTGCTAGAACGTCATGCCATTTGGGTTAAAGAACACAGGGGCGACCTATCAAAGAGAAGTTACAACTATCTTTCATGACATGATGCATAAGAATATGGAAGATTATGTTGATGACACCTTAGTGAAGACTATGAAAAGATCAATGCATATTCAAGAGTTAGGTCCTATACTTGACAGAATGGAAAAATTCAAGCTCCAATTAAATCCAAAGAAGTGTGCATTCAGAGTGACATCTGGTAAACTACTTGGCTACATCATTTCAAAGAAGGGCATCGAGGTTGATCCTAAGAAGGTCCAAGCTATAATGGAAATACCACCTCCAAAGAATATCAGTCAAATGAGAAGTCTACAGGGATGTCTCCAATCCATCAGAAGATTCATTTCTCAGCTAGCAGACAAGGCTCAACCTTTTACCAAAGTATTGAGAAAAGGAATAATATACAACTGGGATCAGCAGTGTGAACAACATCTTCAACAGATAAAAGAGTACCTATCTAATCCACTGATATTGATGCCACCTATGCAGGATAAGCCACTTGTTGGAACCCTAAAATTTGCAATTTTTAGAATTCCAAATTCTAAGACAAGGAGCAAGAAAAATTCTAAATATATATATATATATATATATATAGAATAGGTACAAGTAATATATTTTATATTTGTTGCACAATATGAAACCATAACATAAACACAATAATGGGCATAAAAAATGGAGTGTGAAGCACCAAAGGGGGTACTTACATCATTTAAATACCATTTATCCATTATATAACCATAAAATAGCCTTAAAATACCTCTAATATGCCCAAACAACTTGTAAAGTGACAATTAATTACATAAACTAACGCAATTTCGGGATTTGGAATTATTTTTATTCAAAAGGGGGGTGTCTTTTCACCCAAAGGGGTATGAAAACCATTCAAACACATATATATGTGTGATGTAAAATGTAAAGAAAAAAAACAGAGAGGAGAGAATAGAGATAGAAGAGGTGGAGACAATTTTGTACTTTTAAAACTTTTTATCAAAAATAACCAGTTGCATTTTCTTTCTCATATGTGTTGAGAGTTAACATATTTTTAGAAGGCAGTTGCTTATGATATTATCTAAAAGTGGATAAGGTTATTCGTGTTCTTCCAATAAAATTTTGTGTTTTATATTGTAGATTTGGATCAAAAATATTTACTCGCGAATTGTAATTGTTCCTTGTATTTCTTCCTTGGATGGTCTCTTAAAAGTTAGGGTTAAATTCATTCAAGCAGTTTACAATATAGACATTGAAGTAGAGCTCATAAGAAACAGTAACTGACAGACTCATCGAGAGGTGGTGGGATTAAAAACTGTCTCATAAGTTTACACAATAAGTCCTGAAGAAATATAAGACTCTGTAGCCCAAATAGGAGGAAAGGCATTGATCATTTGTAAACAAACCCTTTAACCATACCAGTTACCCTTTACCTTTAAGCATTAGGATTAGTAGAGTAGGTATAGTAGGTAATTTAGCCAAAGTGTAACATATATACTTTTGTAAGATACATAGATCAATACACACATCTGAAATCAGTCTATCTAAGAAACTTATGCCATTCTGAGAATAGGAGATATCAGATTAAGACACTAAATCTATTATAAAAAGCATTAGTTGAAGGAACAACTAGTGAGTAGGTATACCCGCCTAGGTCCTGCAGAGCCTAAAGTGAGAGAGTTAGTAACCAAATAGGTTCACTCTATAAGTTGGCCAAGTCAATTGGAAGGTTTGATCATAGGAGTTGGCATTTCCTTAGAACCTATCCAATCTGTTGATTTGAGACCCAACAAATTGGCGACTCTGCTGGGGAAGAATTATTAAGACTCTGCTGGGGAAGAATTATAAAAACTCTTTTGTGGGATAGAACTCAAAAGAAAGAAATAACTTATGTCCTCTATGAAAGAGGTGGCGACTCTGTAAAAAGGAAAATTAAATGAAAAAGATCAGTAGCACTCAGTATGTTTCAATATCCATATTTTTATGAAGAAGCATCTTCAGAAAAGAAATATGCACAGTGGAAACCACAACCACAAAGAGACAGGAATATTCCAAGAATATTTAAGCCATTGGATTTCGGTAACATCCCTGAGTATCCAAATGCATTTCCCTGTGAGTTGAAGATCTATATGCCGAGGTTCCATGGAGATGAAAGAGAATCACCAATTGGGCATCTAAAATCATTTTATTGGTTTATTGAGACCTTCAGAATCTACTCAGAAGAAACGATCATGAAATGGTTTGTGCTAACATTGGAGGATGTTGCAGAGCAATCATTCAGCTTGTTACCCCCACAAAGTATCTCATCATGGGAAGAACTTGAGTGGTGGTTCATGGAAGAATTCTACGGTGTAATCGAGGACAACACTTCAGTCGCTAGCCCTTCAATTGGTTATCCATACCAAAATCAGATTCAATCGAATTATGATTGCGGCAATGCAATCTACAACATAAGAAGAAAGGAATGTGAATCTATAGAAAAATTGATTGGCAGAATAATGGTGAATTATTTTCAAATGCTTGATAATACACAACTTAATTCAGCTATACTGGAGGAATTGATCGTGAGAGAATGTGGGTCTGACAGTTTGGAATCAGCATGTTCAATTCCTCAAGAATTGAATAAAAAAATACATGATTTGTGTGAGATGAGTAACATCAACATAAGAGATGCAAATGAAGATGATTATATAGAAGAATCAGTTATCCCTTTGGAAGTCCCATCTGATGAAGAAGCAATTGATGATGTTTGTGAGTACAAGTCAGAACTTGAAGAAATTGTTGCTAACATTGATGAAGAATATTGTACCAGTCATGAGGAGAGTGAATCCATACCTGAGTACCTTGATGATACAATTGATAAAGAGGAGGTATGCGAATTTGAAAATGGCTTTCAAATATTTTCAAACGCCTTATGTGATGAAGTGATAGAGGAAAATCATATTCCGTACTGCCATGGTATGTGTGAAAAGGATTTTCATGTATTCTCAAATCCTTTATATGATGAAGAAAAAATTTCATACAGTATGGACAATACAAACATGTGTGAAGACAACATGGGTAATATTATGACTAAGCCACGTGATAAAAGGACCACAAAAGTAAGAGAGTTACAAAAGGAAGGTACATCACATAGAGATAAAATAAAAGTTGAAAAGAAGTACCAGTTAGATAATATGCAGCATTCCAATAAAATAGAGATGAAGAATATGCGGATGCCACAAGAAGCAAACTTTTGTAAAAGTATAAATATCATTTCCTATGGAATAGGGGATAATGGTAATCCAGGTGAAATAAAGAATTCTTATAAAATAAGGATGGATAATGCATCTTATGATAGGAATTCCCAATCAGGTGATATCACTAATTTCAAAAAATTTATACTACTTCATGATGAGAATCAGATGTTTGATAGAGGAAAGAATTGGTGTTCAGTTTTTGGGCTTGAGGCCAACAAAACAGGTCAATGAATTAGGCACATGGTCTGCTCTACCAGATATCTGAATTCTTGCTATGCCCACAAGGGGCATCCATCCCTAGACAGAGCCACTGTTGGAACCCTAAAATTTGCAATTTTTAGAATTCCAAATTCCAAGACAAGGAGCAAGAAAATTTCTATATATATATATATATATATATATATATATATATATATATATATATATATATATATATATATATATATATATATATATATATATTGAATAGGTACAAGTAATATATTTTATATTTGTTGCACAATATGAAACCATAACATAAACACAATAATGGGCATAAAAAATGGAGTGTGAAGCACCAAAGGGGGTATTTACATCATTTAAAGACCATTTATCCATTATATACCCATAAAATAGCCTTAAAATACCTCTAATATGCCCAAACAACTTGTAAAGTGACAATTAATTACATAAACTAAGGCAATTTCGGGATTTGGAATTATTTTTATTTAAAAGGGGGGTGTCTTTTCACCCAAAGGGGTATGAAAACCATTCAAACACATATATATGTGTGATGTAAAATGTAAAGAAAAAAAATAGAGAGGAGAGAATAGAGATAGAAGAGGTGGAGACAATTTTGTACTTTTAAAACTTGTTATCAAAAATAACCAGTTGCATTTTCTTTCTCATATGTGTTGAGAGTTATCATATTTTTAGAAGGCAATTGCTTATGATATTATCTAAAAGTGGATAAGGTTATTCGTGTTCTTCCAGTAAAATTTTGTGTTTTATATTGTAGATTTGGATCAAAAAGATTTACTCGCGAATTGTAATTGTTCCTTGTATTTCTTCCTTGGATGATCTCTTAAAAGTTAGGGTTAAATTCATTCAAGCAGTTTACAATATAGACATTGAAGTAGAGCTCATAAGAAACAGTAACTGACAGACTCATCGAGAGGTGGTGGGATTAAAAACTGTCTCATAAGTTTACACAATAAGTCCTGAAGAAATATAAGACTCTGTAGCCCAAATAGGAGGAAAGGCATTGATCATTTGTAAACAAACCCTTTAACCATACCAGTTACCCTTTACCTTTAAGCATTAGGATTAGTAGAGTAGGTATAGTAGGTAATTTAGCCAAAGTGTAACATATATACTTTTGTAAGATACATAGATCAATACACACATCTGAAATCAGTCTATCTAAGAAACTTATGCCATTCTGAGAATAGGAGATATCAGATTAAGACACTAAATCTGCTATAAAAAGCATTAGTTGAAGGAACAACTAGTGAGTAGGTATACCCGCCTAGGTCCTGCAGAGCCTAAAGTGAGAGAGTTAGTAACCAAATAGGTTCACTCTATAAGTTGGCCAAGTCAATTGGAAGGTTTGATCATAGGAGTTGGCATTTCCTTAGAACCTATCCAATCTGTTGATTTGAGACCCAACAAATTGGCGACTCTGCTGGGGAAGAATTATTAAGACTCTGTTGGGGAAGAATTATAAAAACTCTTTTGTGGGAGAGAACTCAAAAGAAAGAAATAACTTATGTCCTCTATAAAAGAGGTGGCGGCTCTGTAAAAATGAAAATTAAATGAAAAAGATCAGTAGCATTCAGTATGTTTCAATATCCATATTTTTATGAAGAAGCATCTTCAGAAAAGAAATATGCACAGTGGAAACCACAACCACAAAGAGACAGGAATATTCCAAGAAGATTTAAGCCATTGGATTTCAGTAACATCCCTGAGTATCCAAATGCATTTCCCTATGAGTTGAAGATCTATATGCCGAGGTTCCATGGAGATGAAAGAGAATCACCAATTGGGCATCTAAAATCATTTTATTGGTTTATTGAGACCTTCAGAATCTACTCAGAAGAAACGATCATGAAATGGTTTGTGCTAACATTGGAGGATGTTGCAGAGCAGTCATTCAGCTTTTTACCCCCACAAAGTATCTCATCATGGGAAGAACTTGAGTGGTGGTTCATGGAAGAATTCTACGGTGTAATCGAGGACAACACTTCAGTCGCTAGCCCTTCAATTGGTTATCCATACCAAAATCAGATTCAATCGGATTATGA
The DNA here is from genome assembly GCF_030272615.1 of Cryptomeria japonica. Classification (NCBI taxonomy): domain Eukaryota; kingdom Viridiplantae; phylum Streptophyta; class Pinopsida; order Cupressales; family Cupressaceae; genus Cryptomeria; species Cryptomeria japonica. The sequence continues at coordinate 413,417,302 of NC_081411.1, read as the reverse complement.
TTGCGGCAATGCAATCTACAACATAAGAAGAAAGGAAGGTGAATCTATAGAAAAATTGATTGGCAGAATAATGGTGACTTATTTCCAAATGATTGATAATACACAACTTAATTCAGCTATACTGGAGGAATTGATTGTGAGAGAATGTGGGTCTGACAGTTTGGAATCAGCATGTTCAATTCTTGAAGAATTGAATAAAAAAATACATGATTTGCATGAGACAAGTAACATCAACATAAGAGATGCAAATGAAGATGATTATATAGAAGAATCAGTTATCCCTTTGGAAGTCCCATCTGATGAAGAAGCAATTGATGATGTTTGTGAGTACAAGTCAGAACTTGAAGAAATTGTTGCTAACATTGATGAAGAATATTGTACCAGTCATGAGGAGAGTGAATCCATACCTGAGTACCTTGATGATACAATTGATAAAGAGGAGGTATGCGAATTTGAAAATGGCTTTCAAATATTTTCAAATGCCTTATGTGATGAAGTGATAGAGGAAAATCATATTTTGTACTGCCATGGTATGTGTGAAAAGGATTTTCATGTATTCTCAAATCCTTTATATGATGAAGAAAAAATTTCATACAGTATGGACAATACAAACATGTGTGAAGACAACATGGGTAATAATATGACTAAGCCACGTGATAAAAGGACCACAAAAGTAAGAGAGTTACAAAAGGAAGGTACATCACATAGAGATAAAATAAAAGGTGAAAAGAAGTACCAGTTAGATAATATGCAGCATTCCAATAAAATAGAGATGAAGAATATGTGGATGCCACAAGAAGAAAACTTTTGTAAAAGTATAAATATCATTTCCTATGGAATAGGGGATAATGGTAATCCAGGTGAAATAAAGAATTCTTATAAAATAAGGATGGATAATGCATCTTATGACAGGAATTGCCAATCAGGTGATATCACTAATTTAAAAAATTTAATACTACTTCATGATGAGAATCAGATGTTTGATAGAGGAAAGAATTGGTGTTCAGTTTTTGGGCTTGAGGCCACCAAAACAGGTCAATGAATTAGGCACATGGTCTGCTCTACCAGATATCTGAATTCTTTCTATGCCCATAAGGGGCATCCATCCCCAGATAGAGCCACTGTTGGAACCCTAAAATTTGCAATTTTTAGAATTCCAAATTCCAAGACAAGGAGCAAGAAAAATTATATATATATATATATATATATATATATATATATATATATATATATATATATATATATATATATATATATTGAATAGGTACAAGTAATATATTTTATATTTGTTGCACAATATGAAACCATAACATAAACACAATAATGGGCATAAAAAATGGAGTGTGAAGCACCAAAGGGGGTATTTACATCATTTAAAGACCATTTATCCATTAAATACCCATAAAATAGCCTTAAAATACCTCTAATATGCCCAAACAACTTGTAAAGTGACAATTAATTAAATAAACTAAGGCAATTTCGGGATTTGGAATTATTTTTATTTAAAAGGGGGGTGTCTTTTCACCCAAAGGGGTATGAAAACCATTCAAACACATATATATGTGTGATGTAAAATGTAAAGAAAAAAAACAGAGAGGAGAGAATAGAGATAGAAGAGTTGGAGACAATTTTGTACTTTTAAAACTTGTTATCAAAAATAACCAGTTGCATTTTCTTTCTCATATGTGTTGAGAGTTAACATATTTTTAGAAGGCAATTGCTTATGATATTATCTAAAAGTGGATAAGGTTATTTGTGTTCTTCCAGTAAAATTTTGTGTTTTATATTGTAGATTTGGATCAAAAAGATTTACTCGCGAATTGTAATTGTTCCTTGTATTTCTTCCTTGGATGATCTCTTAAAAGTTAGGGTTAAATTCATTCAAGCAGTTTACAATATAGACATTGAAGTAGAGCTCATAAGAAACAGTAACTGACAGACTCATCGAGAGGTGGTGGGATTAAAAACTATCTCATAAGTTTACACAATAAGTCCTGAAGAAATATAAGACTCTGTAGCCCAAATAGGAGGAAAAGCACTGATCATTTGTAAACAAACCCTTTAACCATACCAGTTACCCTTTACCTTTAAGCATTAGGATTAGTAGAGTAGGTATAGTAGGTAATTTAGCCAAAGTGTAACATATATACTTTTGTAAGATACATAGATCAATACACACATCCGAAATCAGTCTATTTAAGAAACTTATGTCATTCTGAGAATAGGAGATATTAGATTAAGACACTAAATCTATTATAAAAAGCATTAGTTGAAGGAACAACTAGTGAGTAGGTATACCCGCCTAGGTCCTGCAGAGCCTAAAGTGAGAGAGTTAGTAACCAAATAGGTTCACTCTATAAGTTGGCCAAGTCAATTGGAAGGTTTGATCATAGGAGTTGGCATTTCCTTAGAACCTATCCAATCTGTTGATTTGAGACCCAACAAATTGGCGACTCTGCTGGGGAAGAATTATTAAGACTCTATTGGGGAAGAATTATAAAAACTCTTTTGTGGGAGAGAACTCAAAAGAAAGAAATAACTTATGTCCTCTATGAAAGAGGTGGCGACTCTGTAAAAATGAAAATTAAATGAAAAAGATCAGTAGCATTCAATATGTTTCAATATCCATATTTTTATGAAGAAGCATCTTCAGAAAAGAAATATGCACAGTGGAAACCACAACCACAAAGAGACAGGAATATTCCAAGAAGATTTAAGCCATTGGATTTCAGTAACATCCCTGAGTATCCAAATGCATTTCCCTGTGAGTTGAAGATCTATATGTCGAGGTTCCATCAAGATGAAAGAGAATCACCAATTGGGCATCTAAAATCATTTTATTGGTTTATTGAGACCTTCAGAATCTACTCAGAAGAAACGATCATGAAATGGTTTGTGCTAACATTGGAGGATGTTGCAGAGCAGTCATTCAGCTTTTTACCCCCACAAAGTATCTCATCATGGGAAGAACTTGAGTGGTGGTTCATGGAAGAATTCTATGGTGTAATCGAGGACAACGCTTCAATCGCTAGCCCTTCAATTGGTTATCCATACCAAAATCAGATTCAATCGGATTATGATTGCGGCAATGCAATCTACAACATAAGAAGAAAGGAAGGTGAATCTATAGAAAAATTGATTGGCAGAATAATGGTGACTTATTTCCAAATGCTTGATAATACACAACTTAATTCAGCTATACTGGAGGAATTGATCGTGAGAGAATGTGGGTCTGACAGTTTGGAATCAGCATGTTCAATTCTTGAAGAATTGAATAAAAAAATACATGATTTGCGTGAGACGAGTAACATCAACATAAGAGATGCAAATGAAGATGATTATATAGAAGAATCAGTTATCCCTTTGGAAGTCCCATCTGATGAAGAAGCAATTGATGATGTTTGTGAGTACAAGTCAGAACTTGAAGAAATTGTTCCTAACATTGATGAAGAATATTGTACCAGTCATGAGGAGAGTGAATCCATACCTGAGTACCTTGATGATACAATTGATAAAGAGGAGGTATGCGGATTTGAAAATGGCTTTCAAATATTTTCAAACGCCTTATGTAATGAAGTGATAGAGGAAAATCATATTCCGTACTGCCATGGTATGTGTGAAAAGGATTTTCATGTATTCTCAAATCCTTTATATGATGAAGAAAAAATTTCATACAGTCCTGAAAAAAAAATCCTAAAAATCAGAAAAAGTCCGGAAGAAATCCAAAAAAAAAAAGAAAAAAAAGAGAAAAGAAAGAAAAAATAAAAAAAGAGAGAAATTGCCCTTGTGAAAACCTGGTAAACAGGCACCTTGGTAAAAAAAATGAATCTCTTCCAAGCAGGTGAAAACCTAGCAAATAGGCACCTCTTGTACTCAAGCGCTCCATCTATCAATGCAACATTGGCATTTCCCACTTTCAAGCATCTTTTGCTTTTGCTTGTACATATTTTTAGTCACTTTTGTGACATCCTGGTTCATTGGAACCTTCATGACTTGAAACTGATCAACGTCCTAGTCTTAGGTTACTCGACATAGCACATTACATATCCTAAGAAGTGTCAACCAAGTCATTCTTCTGTCAGTGAAACCTGGTTGTCCACTCCGAGTCAGTCACCTATCTCCTGACTACTATAAAGTTTTTATCACTCTGTTAACAAGCAAAACAACATAACAAAAAATAATTACTAAACAGTTTGAGCTATGAATGAAAATTTTATTTGTGTGTTGTCTTTTATATTGATTTTTTATTATTGTCCCTCTGAGTAACTCGAGGAAGTCTATTGTGACTAAGAGGAGCAAGGATTGGGGGCATAATATTTTCTTTGTTTTCTGCTTGTAGGAATGATCCCGATGATCTAGAAACATATAAATTAGCTAGGTGTCTATGATAAGAGCCTTCACATCAAGGTGAAATCACCTCACATACCTCGACTCCACTTATTTGTATGCTACAGGGAGGTCCATATCATTTCTTTGTCTATTTTGAGGGAATTTCTTTATGATGCAATACGGGTCCCTGTGAAATCTGTCCAAGGATATGAATGAAAAAAGGGTCATTGCGAACAAGATAATTAAAATTGCACATCGAAAAGGAAAGGAACTCTAACCTGCCTGTTGTGTTTGTTATGCTCAGTGATGAATCTTAAGTATTTTAAATCTAGTGACTAGGTTTAGGTTGCATTTCGCATATCATTATGCATTTCATTCTACATTTTTGTGAATCTAGAGTGATTTCGGTATGGAAATAATCTCTTTATCTTCTGAAGGAAAGCTGAAAGCATCATCATTTCTTACACTAAGTGGTCTTTTTATCATTATTTCTTCGATCAAGTACTTGTGTTTTGAGATGTTTAGTTGCATGCATAACATTTCATATAGATTCATTCATTTCATTATTATTAATTTACATTGATCTAATTGCATAGAAAAATGAAAAAAATTGCATTACTCATTGCTCATTACTCGTTTTCATTCATTTATTTGCACATGAAAAGAAACCAAAAATATAAATTCATAATCATTTGCATTACATACATTCATGCTGAAATAAATGCATACATATAGAATAAAGCATATAGAAACATCTCATAGTCGATCGACACAAGTACAATGACATCAAAATGGATCTCGTATATATATCATATCAAGTCTAAGGGTACAAAATGATGTCCAATGACATATACAAACTCCCATCGGAGAAAGAATCATATAGGCTACAAAAAAATGGGTTTGACTACAAAAAAATATATATCCGAGCTACAAAAAAACTAATCATCTAGCTAACGCCCTCTCCCTCATCGCTTGGTGGAGGAGCAAAAGCCTGATGCCCAAGATTTTGTCAAGGTGCTCGTGCTCCCTCTGATCTAACTATATACTGTGAATAGGGTTGCACCTACTATGCAACAGGAACTGCAACACTATATGCCGCCACATAATATGCAGCCCTACTGCTCTAGAGAAGCACCTCCTATCATAGAGACTCTATCTCTACTCTCGACTTTGCTCTCAATGCTATGATCTGGCAATCACGCTCGGCCCTAACCTCGACCAGTTGTCGGTCTCGCTCCGCTAGCTGAGTCTGAGCCACTATCAACTGTGACTGTTGCTCTGCAAGACATGCTCTCATCGACCGTCCTGTATCAGCCCCCTTCTCTCTCGCAGGCTCCCCGCCACCATCTCCACCGCCATCTCCACCTATGGCTCCACCCTCCTCATCCCACCACTGTCGGACCTTCCTCGAAGCTGCTCACTCCTCCTCTCTGCCACCCAACCTCATGCCTACTCTCCCAAGGGATCCACCCTCACCCCTCTGCTGTCCAACATCAGCTCGCACCGCGCTGCTGCTAGCACCAGGATCACCACCAATCCATCGTGGAGCCTCTAATCTTTGTGCCTATCCCTACCTATGGCCCTACCTCTGGCCTTGTCCCTGTGCTAGTGTGGGGGCATCATCCTCCACATCCTCAATATGAGGAGCCTGCTCTCCTGGATTTGTAAATCGAGGGAATGGATGCTACTGAAAGTAATCCCTATACTGGGGAAATACCCCCGCATCTACTATATCATCCAGGTAATCCCACCTCAGGCAGTGTAAACCTATCAGCTCCTACATCGCTAAAGCATAGGATAGCCTAGGTGACCATCCCTGTCTCTCCTCATCGGTGTATCAAGCATACACTATATACTCCTGAGAGATCCCCCGAGGCCGATCGTACTACCTCATCACTCATGAAATGATGAATCACTCCACAACAGTCTGTGACCTCCCAATCAGTGGGTGTGTAACAAATAGGTCTCTGCGAACCGCCCGCCAGTCATCCCATGACTCCAACTCTCTGTACGGTCTCCATATGACATCTATCAGATCATCAAGCTGTCATCGCCAGAAGTCTGTCTTGCTCAGATGGGGTTGCATAATATATCCGGCATACCTGTAAATAATCAGTTGCCCTGGCTCTCTGCTATCATCAACAATCGACCGAAAAACGAGAAGGTGCTCCCAAGCCCACACCTGTAAAATGTACACCCCTGTGGCCATGCTCCACCCATCTCTATAAAAAATCTCATGCATCTCCCGATACATGTGGGCCAACAAACAAGAGCCCCAACCAAGTCTCTGAGGGGTCTCTATCAACCTCTCCAACATCCATCCCAATCCGCTCTAGATACCCTATTGCCCTTTGTCTAGCATCAAAAAGCAACCAATGAAACCTACTAGGACACATGCCAGCAAATACTCCTCACTGTACCTGCTCATCAATATATCCCAACTCATGGAACGAGTCAAGATATCAGGATCCCTGAATATGTTCCTAAGAGCCTATAGTCCAGGTAACAATGCAGTATCATAATCCACCTTATCCCCAGAAAAAGGGATACGAAGGATCCTGTACACATCCTCGGGAGTGATAGTCAACTCCCCAACTAGCAAATGAAAGGTATTATGCTCTGAATGAAACCGCTCTACCAATGTTGTGAGCATCCCGTGGCTCACACGGATATCAGGTAAACTCATCAGGTGAGTCAAGCCACACATATCAACATGAGCCTGCTCAACCTCAGACAAATCATGAACTAAAGCCATAGTGGGAGGATATATGCATCTAAAGAGCACAAGAGGTAAGCACACTTGCAAAAAAAAACCCAACAACGATCATCAAAAAACATTCCAAATGAGCCTACAAGAGAAGTTAAACATCACGCAAATCCAAATAAGTCAAATGCAAAAGCAAAATTTCATGTTTACACTTTCAAAAATGATCATTGTCTTTCGAATGACAAAACACAGTCAAGAAGCATATCGTACGAGTCAGGAATGGCTCTCGTACGAGAAAACAGCCTCGAACGACAAACTTTTACACATCGTACGACAAAATGGTCTTCTAACCAACCTGTTGTACAACACAAGGGTGAATCTCCTATGACAAATCTAATGGTTTCAAATGACAAAAGAAAATTTGCCAGTTTCTCATATGAGACAAGATCCTATCTCGCATGATAAACCGCGACACCCGACCCAAAACTCGTGAAAAACGTAAAAAATGAACAAAAAAATTCAAAATTGGAAACATAAACAGGCTTAAGATTGATCACTTACCGCTGGCTCATAGTTTCAGGGTCAATTATGACGTCTCTGGTGCTCAAATTGATGTTGACAAGTAGGGACCACCATTTTTCTTCGCAGAAGGCTTTTTGACTTTTCAAACTTGGAGGGTTAAAATGATTTGAAAATGACACTTTCATCCTATATATAGCCTAAAACCTAATTTTTCAACTTGCTCTGATGGTTATGAAAATTGTACCCTTAACTAATTTGCCTGCTCTGATTCCATTTTTGGGATTGAAATCGAAATTCGAGATCATTTTGCTAGCCAATTTCACAATTTCGACCACTTATCGCTTTTTTCATCAAATGCTCGTTCTTTCTTCAAATTGCGCTCAAATTTCAATGCTGAATCTTAATTCAATTTCGTTCTACACATCAACATTTCAATCAACTCTACGCTCAATTTCTCATCAATCAACACCGAAATTTTCAAAAAACAAAAATTCCTCAAAATCAAATTGTGCTCAAATAACTTATTTTCGCCAAACAATTGCCTATAATCAAGTACCCTCATTATCTTTTGATTTCGCTCCCGAGGGGGCATACTCATGACCTTATGACTTCACATCTCACAAGTCGAGAAAATATTTCAAATCTTCATCAAAAGTCGAGCAAAATATTTTCAACTAAAGAAAATCAATCCTTATTGCTAAGGGGCATCTCAGCTTCATCGCTTCACATCAAGTTGAGATCTCTTGATCATCTAAATCAAATCAATTGCTAAGGGGCATATCAGTTTCATCGCTTCAAATCAAGCTGATATTTGTCTTTCATTTGAATTAATCTCTTAACATTAATCAGTTTCATCACTTCAAGTCAAACTGATTATTCGTTTAAGCTCAATCAAAAGTTTCAAGAGTATCTTTGATTACACTAAATCTAAGCAGGTGTTTAGTATTTGTTTCTTGATCAATCTAAATGGTTCATTCTTCGCTCATCGTGTTGATTAATCAAGTTCAAGATCGATTTTTATCATCACTCACTGCATCTAAGATCAATCAAGTTCTAGATCAGTAAGATCCGCTTCTTGATCAATCAAGTTCAAGTTTGGTATCTTTGTTTTCTATTGTTCCTCAGTTCAATCAAGTTCGGGATCGGTATCACTTTAATCAGACTTCATTCAGCTTTGTCACTTTGAATCAAGCTAAACACTTTGCTTTTCATCTAGTTCATGATCAATCAAGTTCAGAACTGGCATCTCCTAGACATCACACATTCTTTGAACCAATGCGCTGCTCGCACATTAATTCAAAGAGGGGCAAATGTAATACCCTAAAATTGGTCATCTAAACCATGGGCCCCTAATCTCGACAACATCACCAAGGTCCTAACCAAAGGCAATTAAATCAATCTTGAGCACATTATTAATTCTTTAAATCATCAAAAATCACATGGCAAATCAACTACTTAATATTAATTAAATATTTATTTAATTAATCAAATCATTTCCAATAATATCATTTTGATCAATTATCCCATTTTAATTTATTAAATATCCTTGCATATTTAATTAGTTAATTAATTTGCCATTCAATCATGCAAAAAGGATTAATTTATTACAAAAGATGAATTAATTTATTACAAAGAGTTGAATTGAAAATAAAACAAAAAAAAGAATTGAATTGAGAGAGGAATCAAACTTGAGATATTATTTCTTTTTCTAAATTTAGAACTTGAAATCAGAAAAGCAATTTAATTGAATTATTGAATTATTCTCTAAAATTGGAACTCAAAGCTTTTCAAAAAAAGAAGTTTAGTTGCATTGAAAAGACCTTTTTCTTGAATAAATTAAAGAATTATCTATTTTTATCCTATATGCATAGAATTAATTTATTATTATTTTCCAATGCAACTTGGACTTCTAATTTGAATGCATTTCAAATAAACTATAATTGGAATCTATCTCAAGGTTAACTGAACATGATTTCTCAATTATTTCAATTAATCCTAAATTGAGCTTTTTCTCTTATGATTCTCTATAAATTCACTCTTCAGCTCTCATTCCAATTCACCCCAGAGATTTTTGAGAACACGCTTGGAAATTATTATCACGCTAATTTCGCTCTAGAGTCATTGAATATTATTGTGCTTTTTAGATTATTTGCATCCATTTTACATTCATTATTGCTTGCATCCATTGTTGCTTGAATTGATTATTGCTTGAATTATTCATCCATCTTACATCCATATTGCTTAATATCATATAGATTAAATCCTTCATCTTGGTGTAGTTTAGTCACTGGTATTGCTTATAAAAATCTAAGAGCAATCTTATACTCGCATCTTTTAGAAGGCAATTAGTCGCTTTTCTATGGTTTATTTCTTATTGATTATTGATTACTAACCATGCATATAATGACTTAATTGAAGTGTTGTGCTTGCAGCTACAAGTTCACTTTTTCACACACACAGGTTCTTTGCTTGGTAACATAGTATAGTATTAACCTTACAATCAATAACATATGTAGGATATCAAAACAATCTAAACATCATGATCTCATCATTGTCTAACTCGGTAATATTTGCCCATTGAATAACTTATTCCTCCCCTTATTCATCACATTCTTTCTGTGTCATTTACCGACATCTTTATACTCATCAAATCATACTTCTTAAGATATGGCAACATCATACTGAATTAGAAAATCAATTTCTTGACATCAATGACAAAATAATAATATTAAGACAGTAAACATCCTTAATCAGTTATATCCATAATCATCAACAACCTTCTTAATATCCTTATTGAAATGCCAACAATCTCTCTTTGTCTGTTATAATGCCAACAACATGTGCTGGTGGAACTCTTGAGGAAGATGAGATTGTTGCTAAAGTGATGAGATCTTTCCTCCTGCTTACAAATCTATAGTTGTTTCTATTGATGATATTTGGACTGTGACTATTGTGACAAGAGACATGTTGGTTGGTAAGCTTGTTGCATTTGAGTTGAGTGAATTTGGAGAATCGCATGGTAAATCTGAGACTTCATTTAATTCCTTTGTATTTGGAAATATTTCATCTAGGACTTCAAGATATGAAAGAGAAATGAGAGAGATGGAAGAACAAGAAAAAGAGTTAGATGAGCTTGAAGTAATTATTGCTCAGAGATTTCCTAAGGGAGCCAATAAGTATGATGGAAAATTACCTTTGAAATGTTTCTCATAATAAGATGGGACATTTTTCTTCTAGGTGTCCTGAAAGAATGTAAAGATATGATAAGCATGATAAATTTGATAAGAATGATAGATATGAGAGACATAATAAGTATGATAAGCCCTATAAGCCTAAATGAAAGTACAAATATCAGAATAAATGTTATTATGCTATTAATGAAGGTGTGACAGATGAAGATTCAATGATTTCAAAAGATTAATTTGTATTTATTTCTATCAAGGAAGATGATTTGGTACCAATGAATTCTACAAGCTGCTAAGATTGAAGAGAAAAAATTGGTTCTAAGATTGACGAGAAAGATGAATGGGTGATTGATAACGATTGTTCACCTCGTATGACAAGTGATAAATGTAAATGTGTGAATATGTAGAAGTATGATGGTCATATAGTAAGATTTGGTGATGATAAAGCTTGTGTGATTCATGGTTAAGGTTCTATCTCTTTTGATGATAAGCATAGTACTGATGATGTCTTATATGTAGAAGGTTTGAAGCATAATATTTTGATTAATGGAAAAATGGTTGATAAGGGATATGATTTGCAATTCAAGAATGGTAAGTGCAATATTCAGAATCCCTCTGGTATAGCGATTGCATCAGGGCCTACGACTAAAGGTAATATCTTTCACTTGAATGCTAGTGAGAATAGTTATTTGATTGCTCGGATAGATGAAAGTTGGTTGTGGCATAGAAGGATGTGTCATGTTAAGTTTGACTACATGATCAAGATAAGTTATACTCAAGTTGTTAGAGTCTTACCTAAGATTGTGAAACCTTCTAATCTGGTATGTAAAGAATGTTAGTTGGGAAAGCAAACAAGAATTTCATATAAGAGTAAGTTGTATACATTTAATGGATTATTAGATCTTGTGCGTACTGATTTGTGTGGTCCTGCAAGAGTGAGAAGTGTGCAGGGTGACAAATAGTTCATGTTGTTGATTTTTTACTACTGTAGAATGGTATGGGTTACCTTTCTAAGGGAGAAATCAGAAGTACTGGACAAATTCAAGATATTCAAAGCTAAGGTGGAGATAGACATAGGGATAAAGCTGAAATGTCTAAGATCTAACAGAGGAGAAGAATTCACATCTGGTGAGTTTGATTCATTTTGTGAAAGGAATGGAATTAGAAGACAGTTATCTACTCCTAGAACCCCTTAGAAGAATGGAGTTGTTGAAAGGAAGCACAAAACTATTTTGGATGCTACTAGAACTATGTTGATTGAAGGAGATGTTGCAAAGACATTTTGGACAGAAGGTGTTAGCATTGTTGTTTACACATTCAACTAGGTGCATATAAAGGGTGATTCTGGTAAGATTCCTTATGAATTATGGTTTGGTCATGTTCTTACAGTAAGATATTTCAAAGTTTTTGGAAGAAAATGTTATATCAAAAGGGATGAGGATATAGGAAAGTTTGATGCAAGGTGTTGTGATGGAATCTTCTTGGGTTATTCTACTAAGAGCAAGGCCTACCGGTGTTACAATAAGAGATTGAAGAAGATAGTGTAAAGTGCTAATGTGAAGGTTGATAAATGTCATGGAAAGTAGATCAAAGCATGTGGATATGAGTTTGATGATCAAGATATCATTTCAAAGCAAATACAAATTGACAACTTGAAGCAAAATGCTCCAGTAGAGACACTTAATCCGAATATTGTTGTTTCTAGTGAAGAAGTTCAAGAACCAGAGAATCGGACTAATCAAAAGACTCTGAGGTATGTGAAATTGAATCATTCAGAAAATTAGATTATTGGTGATAAAAATAAAGGAGTGATGACTAGGAGAAGGATTGATGTTGAAGAAATATGCTTGATTTCTAAGATTGAACCTAAAGATGTTAAAGCTTTTAAAAATGAGAATTGGATAAAAGTTATGGAAGAAGAGTTGAATTAGATTGAGAAGAATAACACATGGAAACTTATTGGTACAAAATGGGTGTTCTGGAATAAATTGAATGAAGTCGGTGAAGTGGTAAGAAACAGAGAAAGATTGGTATGTAATGGATGTTCATGAATGGAGGGGATTGATTATGAGGAGACATTTTCATTGGTATCTATAATTCAACCTATTAGATTACTTCTTGCATATGCTTCTTATAAGAATTTCAAGGTATATCAGATGGATGTCAAGTCAACCTTTTTGAATGGACATTTGGAAGAGGAAGTCTACATTGAGCAAGTGGATGGGCTTTCATTATCAGATGAAGGAGATATGGTATGCAGATTGAAGAAAGCATTGTATAGACTTAACCAAGCCCCTAGAGCCTGGTATGCTAGATTGGACAAGTACTTGATGAAGTTGGGATTTTGTAAAGGTACTGTTGACAGTAATTTATACTTTAAGGTTGATAATGATAACATTTGGATTATTGAAATGTTTGTTGATGACATTATTTTTGGAGGAGATGATGATTTGAGTATGAAATTTGTTGATGATATGCAGAAAGAGTTTGAGATGTCTATGATAGGTGAGATAAAATTCTTCTTAGGATTGTAGATTACACAAACTGTTAAAGGCATTTTCATTTCTCAATCTAAGTATGTGAAGGAACTATTGAAGAAGTTTGGGTCAGATGACTCCAAACCTGTTGGAACTCCTATGGTGACTGGATACAAGTTGTCTAAGAAAAATGAATATTTGAAAGTTAATCGATCTATGGTTGGAGGACTGTTGTATTTGATTCAGACTAGACCGGATATTATGCATATTGTTTGTCTTTGTGCTAGATTTTAATCAGATCCTAAAGAGAGTCATGTTACTGTTGTGAAGAATATTTTTAGATATTTTAAGGGGATTGTTGATTATGGCTTGTGTTATCTGAAGAAAGATGATTTCATGTTATGTGCTTATACTAATGTTGATTGGGAAAATGATGTTGATGACTGGAAGAGAACTATCGGTGGAGCTTTCTTTTTGGGGAAGAAGTTGGTTTCAAGGCGGAGTAAGAAACAAGATGCTATATCTTTATCTATTGTTGAAGTTGAATACATTGTTGGTGCTAGAAACTATACTCAAGTAGTTTGGATGAAGCAGATGTTGAAGGATATTAGAGTTGTTTATGATGAGCCTATTGTTATGTATTGTGACAATTCAAGTGCTATTAATATTTTCAAGAATTCGGTACTGCACTCTAAAACAAAGCATATATCAATTAAGTATCACTTCTTAAGGGAGAAATTATGCAAGGAAGAAGTCAAATTGGAGTATGTATCTACAAAGGATCAGATTATAGATATTTTTATTAAGCCTTTTCCTACAGATAAATTTGTATACTTGAGAGACAAGTTAGGGTTCTTAGCCCCTCCTTATCAAAACTAGATGCATTGATATGCATCAATGCAGTGGACTTCACAGTCTTATTTTCTTATCTGAATTGATGAGTTGGTGTTGCTACTCAGTCAAGGTAGTCAATGTGTGGTTCAGTGTGTGAGTTAATCCTAAGGGGGAGAGATTGTCCTTCTTAGAGGGAGAGATGCATGATTTATGTCTTTGGCATTGTTGTCAAAGGGGGAGATAAGGATGTGAAAAAACTACCATATCTTGGAAGCTTTGTGTGCATGATCTTAGGGGGACGTGACTGGTGTTGATTTATTCCTTTGCATTGATTGTTTTTCACATTCATACACTACCATCAATGTCAAAGGGGGATATTGTTGGATATTAATGCTGCTAGGATATGTTGTTTTCATTGATGTTAATATAATCTTGTATTCTGGTGTTGTAGGAAGTTGTTTTGGTGTTCCAATATTTGCAGGAGTTGATCTGGTTGGTTTATTTGTTTGATATGATGAACCAACTAGAGATAATTCATTACATATTGATTTCATGATGCTACATGTTGATTTGATCGAGTTGTGGATTTCGATATGAAGATTGGTTTTTAAGTGTTGCAGTGTTCTGGTGTTTGATCCATTGTGCTCTGGAATAATTATATCTCATGTTGCGGATTTGGGAGTGTTTGGGATGTTCATGTATATCTTCAATTTAGATGGTTCATGATTTGGTACTCTACAAGTTATCTTTATTGTCCGAGTTGTTGTTGTTGAAGTTTTATTGAGTATTAGAGTGTTGATCGATGAAGATTTGATTAAGTAGTGCTCGTGCAGCTATTGCGGATGACTCTAAAATGCTTGTCGGTGTCTCCTAATCATTTCCTATTTGTTTTGGTCATACACATTGATCACTATGCATTTTATTAAAAATATTATGGGTCTAGTGATATTCTTTGTGTTATGTGACATTTTCGATGGTGTAGTGTATTGTGGTTGATCTTGGAGAGATTTATGGTGGTGTTGCATATTCAAGGAGTTGATTTGGTTTCATGCTATGTTGTCATGACATTTTATAGGTCTGGTGGTTGATTTATGTATCGTGTGATGTAATTTAATAATTAGGTGTTATGGGTTTAGTCGACCTTGTAGTCAACGTTGATGAATTTGTATAAATAGGTGTTGTATTTATGTAATTTGGGTATGGGTGTTGTGTCTGCATTATCAGAGAGAGGTGTATGTGTGATCAAGAAAATTCATCCTTCGATGTGGTGTAGAGTAGAGTGTGTTGCAGGGAAAATAATTGTGCTTAACTGCAACTGTCATCAGGCATTTGCAGATGCTATTATTTCAGTTCATCTTAACTGGATTATAGTCCAAATATTATTGTAAGGTAGTGATCCTTCCCTGAGGCTTGTATCCTTATAGGTCATCATATTTTGGGCAGTGATATGTAGGTAGTATGCCTAAATGAATGTACATTACCATTATAATATTTAAACATACTACTACTGGGTATCATCTAAATGTGGGTAGCTTCCCATCATGGGTTTTCCCTTAGTCATGTTTTCCATGTAAAAATTATTGGTGTTATGTGTGTTGTTGTTATTGCATTTATCTTTATTCTTGTTGCAGTTGATCAGATCTGAGATTGTGCTTAAATTGTTTAATCTGGTGAAAACCGATTCACCCCCCCCCCCCCTCTCAGTTTTTCTTCATTGTTATTACCCACACCTATCAAATAGACATTATTATGATAGAAATGGCTACGTTGAGGACCATTTTCATGGAGCAAGAACATATTTAAATCAATCATGATTAAAGCATTATTGGGAAAATTGCTTGGATATCAAAAAAAAATTGAAGTGAGATTACATGAGCTTGACCCAAGATCAAATCAAGGCCTTTGACCTACCTTTGTTTATCACCAAGGGTCTATTTGATGATGGTTTTGAGATGGTTGATGAGATTTACCAAAATTTTACTCTAGCACCCCTTCTTCAGTTGTCTTGGTCAAATGAGAATAACACAAATATTGAGAACAAAACCATGCATGTCTTGGAAAGGACAAAAAGGTGGATTGAGAAGAAAGTGAGGGAGTGTGTTGGTTCCTCTCTGTAGAAAGGGACAAAAAATCAAGAACATAATACATCTCATAATCTCACCACATCTAAAACTCCAACCATCTCAACTTCTACTCCCTAAAGGAGTGATTCTCAATCCAAAGGAGATAGAGAACAACTAGAGGATAATGTGAAGCTAAAATTTGTGTGCAAAGAGGATGCACCAACCTCTTCTAAGGGAAAAGTGAACAAATAATCTTTATTCCTACCACCTTCACCTTTGACAACATATCAACTATTATGGGTTATGCCCAAAAAAAAATTTCTCTTATCTTAAAGCAAATCAGTGGAGATAACATTGCCAATACTTTTTTTGATAGTTTTGATTTCTCCTTACTTGGTGATTCTCCCCTACTAATTCTATACCTCCACCACCAACAAATGTAATAACAAATGTTCCTAGTTTTCTTGCTCTCATCTCACCTCCATGGCTAAAGAAAGTCATGGAAAAGAAAAGGAGATATATATCTACATGCTAAATAAAGAAACAGACACAATGACTAAATTATTGTAAGGAAGTCCCACACCTAAAAAGGCTAGGAAAATGTCCAGAATAATTGTTGACCCTATTTCAGGCCACAAACTTTTGGAGATTGCAGACCCCATTAGTGATAAAAATGAACATGAAGTCACAAAATTGGAGTTCAACTTCAGTAGAGTAGATATGAGCTTGGCTACACTAAAAGGAGAGATTTATCACATTAAATTATGTATGGGAGCTCTATCAAAAAGGGTTAATCTTGAAGTACAAGAGAATATGGTGCTACAAAAGTAGGTGAGTACTTAGACTTCATCCAATCCATTTTTCAAGCAAATGATCAATCTATGGATCAAATTGAAAGTGTTCCTATTGAGGTGTTGGACTCTAGAAAGTTAAAATAAATTAAAAGAAACTAGCCTGTCACTTTAGCCATAGATAATTGGGCCAACAAAGTTATATTATATGGAATAGTATTCTTAGATGTATCTATGAGAGCCTATGCTCTAATATTACAGAAAAAAAGGCTTGGAACAATGAGCTACAAAATGTGAAAAGAGAGAAAACAATTTGTCCATTATCAAAATGAGTTGTAGAAAGTTTCAAATTTTTCCTAGTCTTTTTTATCAATGCAGGGATAATCAGAAATCAGGGTGAGAATGAATCAGACTCATGGTTAAATATTCTTAAATGGAAAATATTCATAATTGATTAATTGGATACCCAAATAAGGTCAACCATATCACAATTTCATCTGGACATCAAGGATTTAAAAAATCACTTGTCAAATCTCGAGATAAACATATTCAAGGAAGATGGAGATAAGATGTGAAGGAATACAAATGTGATCTAGAGATTTAGGGTGAGAATAAATGAAGAATTGGTTGTTGAAAAAGTGAGTGAGAGGATAATGGAAACTCTAAAAAACCTAGCAACCTACCTCCTAGGTTTTAAAAACTAGATTGATGATGTACATCCAAATGTTATAGAGGCAGATCAAAAGTTGAGAAACTATAAGTTAAGTGTGAATATTATAGGTAACCCAAATGCTAGAACAATTACACCAATTATTTTCAAATATAGGGCATACAAATCAAAGGTAAAAGGATGAGAAACACAAGAGGGATCTATGAATAATGTTGTAGAAGAATGCCATGTGGAGGAGCTAAAGATGAAGGATTTGTTGTCATTTCATAAATCTTGTTTTATTGCTTTTCTTTATTTCTTCCCTAATGGGGGTTCTCAAAAAGTATTAGCTCTAGAGGGTTGTTATCTTGTTTAATTTATGTTAGAAATTTTTAGTTGTTTTTAAGAATGACCATCTTGGAGAGACTATTAGTTTCAAGACAGTTACAAGGATATCTTTATATGTTAGATAGATGATGGTGATGTGGATCTTTTTGTTGTTTTTCCATATACTTATACTACTTTTGAATGGATAATAAGGAAACAAATTTGGATCCAGATTCATAGACCATAAACTTTGAGTTATGGTTGATGAATTAGTTGTTCTTGCTATGTTCAATGTTCTTTCATTTTGGATTATCTCTTTGGGATATCTTATATATGGTTTATGCAAACTAGTATATGCACATTATTGTGGATGTTTTGACTTTGAACAAATGAAAAAGTGATGTTTTGAATATTATGAATCATAGTATTTTCAAGTAGAATATTTATATTATATTCAATTAAAATTTTGTTATGATTTATCGCCTTTTAAAGATTTTTGATTAAAATATTTGCTTTCTAATTAAAATCATACATGGAATCTATTCTTTGTATATTATTAGAAGGTAGATGTGCCTTGTAAACCAAGTAGAGAGAGAATTTAAAATATCATTACATCTATCTCAACTGTTTGTTTTTTAGTTGCCACTACCATGGGCAAAAGAATATAGAGTTAGATGGAAAATCTATCAACCAACATATTTTTGTGACTCTGCTAGGGAAATAGTTATTTAAATAGTAACTTTGATAGACCAATTATCTAAAATGACTCACAATGGTATTTCCTCGTGGGAATATATTTCCAGTTCTCTAGTTGAATTTAGGTTGGCAAGATGAACAAGAGGATATTGTATCATAGTTGAATACAATGGCTCGGAGATATCAAAGGAACACAAAAGATTATAGAAGAGAAATCCAAGTCTTAGAAGAAGACGAAGAAGAAGAAGAACTAGCACAAAACCCTAGGATAGTACTAGAAAGAGCCAGAAGGCATTGTGTTGTAGTTATTCTAGAAAATCCTCTCCCTAGAGATCAAGCACCACCTAGAAACCAACCTCGTAATCAATAAAATCCTTCATCGTATAATTGTTAAAAAGTTGGCAACTTCGTTTGTTCAATTTCCATATCCCCAATAATAATGGCTTCTAAAAGGTACACTAGAGGTGATAGGAAGTGTAGACACCTAAATTTGATTAATTGAATTAATTGGATTTAGTTATCTGGAGCACCAGTTATTAAATAATTACGCATTATTTAATTAATTGGTAATCTCTCCTTCTAGCTAATTAATTTTATTAATTATGGTATAGTCCGCTTTTGATTAATTAATTGGTAATTATAATTAATTAATTAGTTTAATGTGTCCCTTCTTCTATTAAATATATCAAATCTGTAATTTGATCATTAAATTCATGTTGACTTTTTCCTCTTAAATTCTCTCATTGAATTAGTTAACTAATTAAAATAATTCAATTCCCCCATGTCTCCTAATTCTAACCCTTCTCCTAAACTAACATGCCTAATTAACCATGGGTTTTAGTCAACCTTGTCTGTTAGCCCTCACCACATGTGTGCACATTCCCAAAATATCTCAAATTCACTAAAATTTGGGAAATACTCTTGAATTTGAGAAAAAAGTTCCTAAAATATGGGAAAATATCCCAATATCCTAGCACATGAGAATTTCACTCTTTTTTAATCTCTTTTGGAATAGAACCTTCCAATTTGGGTGTCTCATTCCCAAATGGGCATGTGTCCTCAGGAACACACGTCATTCCTCCTAATGACACATGTCCTTCTTAAGGACACATGTCATTCTCATCCATGACACTTTCCCTTCTTAGAGACACGTGTCTCATTCTGATGCACCTCCATCACATTCAATCCTATTTAAACCCCTCATTTTTCTTCCATAATCCATCCACTTTCATTTTCATACCCTCATAATGAAAAATGCTCACTCACCTTTTGCACATTCACATCCATTTAACAACCATCTTTACATCTCATTTTAGCTTAATCCATCTTGAATTCACTATCATGAAGCATAATCAAGTATCTACCATACAACAAGCACACATCAAATCAAGGGACAATCAAATCGAAGGAGGAAGATAGAGTTTGCACTTTAATTAAATTTATTTTGTTGATTTAGTTTTCTTTCTTCTTAACATCCCAATCTTGAGTATGGTTGAAATATGTGTCTATTGATTGCTTAGTTTATCTTTTCAGTCTTTTTAGTTTATATTCACAAATTTTTATATACATTTCTGGCACGCTTGGTGGAACATCACTTCACAGATCCAATTTCATGTTTTTTGTTGTTTCACTGTGTTTTTTAACAGATTTTTAATACTTGCAGAAAAAAATATGGCAATTGAAGTGGATTACCGCTTTGGCGAAGGTCTATTTTTTTCAAAAAACTAATTTACAGTAACAGTGGGATTGCTTGAAGAAATGAAAGGATTTCTTGGAGAAACAGTCAAAACGAGTTTCCGCCATTTTAGGCAAATATAATCTCTAGGTTCTAAATTTTGCATTTCTTTTCTGGGTTTGGTCGAATTTCATTTATCAAAAAAAGCGAGATTGCCTCTAGTTTTATGTGGTTTTAATATTTTCTACCAAATGTTTATTTACCAATAAAGTGGTGATATTGCTAGTAATAATTGTGGAATCGTGGGTAGAAGTGGCAAGATCACTCTATGTTTTTCTATCTGTCATTTTCCCAAATTAAAATTTTCTCAACTTATTTCTAACTCACTAATTTGTTGTTGTTTTCTGGTTTTTGGCTAACATTTGGTGCACATTTGATAGTAGAAGACCCCAAACACTTGAAACACTAACTTGTTTGTTGTAGGATCACCAAAGAGGGGTGCAATTGCCACAATGTTTGTTGGTAAAAATGAATCATGTGTCTTCTTTTAGTTAGAAAACCCTTCATTTTCATAAAGAAATAAATCTTTGTCTTTCATGTCGAGCATTCTTGTGCATGTAGAGTGGTCCTACTATTAACGCACGTTATCCTCTCCCCTAGCTTTCATGGTCCTGGGTGCAAGAGAAATGTGTTAAAAACACCCAATCTTTGATTTATAGGTAGAAGGGCTTGCCTCCCGGAGTAGCCTATAAGGCCAAGTGAGAGGGAATGACCCAAGCAGTACTCTTTCGGTTCACTATATAAATATTTATGATTCTGGAAAAATCCATAATCAACTGGTGTCATTGTTTTATGCCCATGGTTTCCCTCATTATCTACATGCAAATACCTTCGTGATCTTGACAAAAGTCAAAATCCCCTGGTTCTTGTTTACCATATGCATAAAAACTTATGTTCTACAGACTAAGATATCTCTTAAATGAGCTAGCCACCACATGTATAACCACCAGATTACCCTGAAAGTTCCCCCACTATGAGCCAAATTGTTTTTAGTTGCCAAAAACCTTCTACTTGTTGATTCAGGTGTTGTGATATGCACATACCAAAGAAACCCCTCATATACCCTTCAACTTGAGATAGTAAATTTCCCGGGATCTTCAAGTCCTTAGAAATTTGAATCTTGGCATGCTCGAGAAGTGTGTGTCATGGAGTGGAGCTAGTGCTACCAAGGTTCTATCTATCCAATTGAATATGGTATTCTAGGCAAGGGGATTCAATAAGTGTTATCATTTGACCAACCTAGGACATACAAGATTGTCAATGTGTTTATCATGCTTGCTTTCTTGTTATGATTGGTGTCACTTATATCCTTTGTCAAAAATCAAGTTCAAAAGTGTCGCCCAAAAATATCAAATTCACAATCCAAAACTTCATATTTTCATCAAATTTACCCAATCTAGAAATAGTAGAATCGCTTGTTAAAATAGTGGGATCGCTTTGTTCGTGTCCCTCTATTAGTCTTTTAAAAATGTCGATAACACTATATTCAAGATAACTTTTACCACTTTAGAAATAGCAGGATTGCTTGCTAAAATGGTAGGATCGTCGTCACCTATCTCAATTTTACCAATCTTTTGTAATAGCAGGATTGCACTATTTATTCAGTTCACTAATTTATAGTAACACTGGGATCACTGGTTGAAATGGGGGGATTGCCTATTGAAACAATGGGATTTCCTTGAGAACTGGTGAGATTGCATATTGTCCTGTTATTCTACCCAAATTTTCCCAAAATCCATTATATTGTTTTGTTTTTGTAGGTTTTCTCATTACCCAAACTTGATTCATATCTAGTTGCATCATTATTATCACTTAATAAGGTCATGATTTATCCCATCATCTCAATCATCTTATTTCTCAAGCAATTATATTGGTCACCATCTTGATTTTGTGTCTTCATTATCGTCAATCGGGTTGCATTATCACCATCTTATCATTGTCATACTTTTGTTCTTAAAGTTAGGGATTGATCTTTCAGTTGAAATCAAATCTTTAATCCAATCATCAAACTTTTCCAAGTTCATCACATAAAATCAAATCAAATCAAATCAAAAGCTAATCCTTTTATCATCTTTCATCTCACATCCTAAATTGCAAATCTAAATACCATTTTAGCAACTATTATCACTAGCTCTTTTGAATATATTGAGTTTAGAGCCTAGTTTTACATCATTGTGGTCTTGTTATTTCAATCCAGAGGTCTCGTCCATAATTCATCTTGTTTCTTGAGTGTATCCTCTTGAGTGGCTATTGAAATTGTATCATTCAGATTAGATTATCCATTTGCAATTTAAGTACCAAATCATCATAATCAATGATAATCCATGTGACAATCAATCAGTTAATTCAAATCTTTGAATGTAGCTTAGTTCACACCCATCATCACTCAATCCTAGTATAGACAAGCAATGGAACAACAATCTTCTTAATTAGGAGTAGGGACATCTAATCCACAATTGAATCCTGATGTGGCTTCTAACCCCATTGTACCATAAAGTGTACCTATCACTTTTGATCCACTTAATATAGTCATCACTAAAGAAACCATGGTTAATCAACCAAATTAGACTAACATTCCAGCTAATCCTATCAATCAATTTCTTTCAAACCCAAACAATGCACAAATGGTTGATGAAATCATTGAAAAATGAAAACATTTAATCTTTGCCAATATGGCTGCCCAAGGTATGACCATTGTGTCACCTTAAACACCTATAACTGCTAATCCTCAAGGACTATCTCAACAACATATACCTTTACAACAACCCTTGTTAGCAACAGTCCTAGTCCAAGCTTTGATAACACCACCACAACAAAGTATCTCATCTATGTCTATAGGACCACCACCTATGAGTGCAATGACAAGACATTATGAACCTTTTTATGATCCTTCCTCAAGTCTTATGCCATCTCTATCTTTAGGAGGAATTATCTACAATGCACCCACTATTGTACCATCTATGTGGCTCACTACTTCTCCCATGGTTTCTCAAATTCCCATGAGTTCTATCATAGTGCATACTACAACTCCTTTCATCAATCCAATCACGAGACACAAACACCAACTTGGACCATAGGGATGCCAAGCTATCCTCCATCGTCTAGTATGTAGGCCATGACTAGAAGCATGAGTTATATAGAACCAACATCACTGTGTCTCCACCTGTATAGTCTATACCACATATTATTATCACACCTCAGAATAAACCTCAAGTGACGACATCACCTATTGTCTCACAACCCTGATTAAGTTACTTGCAAGAACCATCTTCATCTTATATTCTTCCAAATGTGCAACAATTGATAGGTGATATTCCTTGGAACCTTCCATCATACAGTACACCACAACCCAATGTATCTCATCCAATATATGTTGGAGGTAGTTATCTGTAAAGTAGTGTTCCTCAAATTCAACAACCTCAAAATGTGCAATATCAATAGCAATACATTCCTTCACAATAGAATATGGAAACTTATTCATAGCTACCTCAATATCAGCAATAACAAACACCTTTTATTTAGAAAAATGCTCTAGATTATCATAATATGTCTGGTTATCAATATCCACAACAACAACAAAACTATGTTCGCCCATCTCAAATGGCATATCAAACACCACTTCATCAATCAGCTTCACCATCTCTTGAGTCGTTCCCAATTAATACTAAATGGGAAGAAATGAAGACAACTCTTAAAACTTTACAAGATAGTAATTTTGAGAAGGTTTTCAAATATGATGAGCTTTATCTTTATCTATTTGATAAGTCCATAACATAAATGCCATTCCCCAAAAAATTTGAAACACTGAAGTTTGATAAGTACAAGAGGAAAGGTTATCTACATCATCACATCAAGGAATTTTATATGGCTTGTCAAGAATTTACATATTGTGATAATTATCTCCTACGACTCTTTCCTAAGAGTCTTAGTGGTCCATCTCTAGAATGGTTTTCCAAGTTACCATTTGGTGTCATCACTACATTCATATACTTATCAAAGATATTTGTGGCCCATTATTATTATAATATGGAAAAGAACATGTCCATGTTAGATCTTTGCTAGACCAAACAAAAATGAGGAGAGAGCCTTTTGGATTATATTCAAAGAAGGAGAACCCTCATTGGTCATCTCCCTTTTATAGTACCTAAGACTTAATTGGTTCTAATATTCATCAATAATCTACATCCAAAGCTTGCATATCACATTCACTTAAATTGTGCAGCTACATTCAAATATATCATGTCTAAGGGACCATCAGTAGAACAGGCTTTGATTGATGAAGGAATTATCAAGATTTACAAAGAGTCTTTTGACAAACCAAGTGTTGATAGGCAAATATATTGTAACAAAAGCAACAATGTTGTAGGAGATTGTGTTATTGATTCTAAGATTGTTCAAATGGTTTTGGTTGTCAAATCACCGTCTGTAAAAGCATACTCTAATCAACAATCATATACCAATTCATCACCAACAATACATCTCAACATGTAACCTCATGCTTATTATAAGCATCAAATGTCAACATCAAATGTGCAAGTTAATCATACCAATGCCATCACCTTTTCTCAAGCTCCTCCTCAACAAACAACTTATAACAATCAAAGACGTCAATTTACACCTATGGGGGAAGCCTTGGATGTTATTTTCAAACATATGGAGCAGCATAATATGGTCATGTACCTGCAAACAATACCATTTTATGAGTCTAAACCCAAGCCTGATTGGTATAAAGAGAATGAGTATTATGCTCATCATCATGTCAAGGGTCATACGATGAATAAATGCATGAAGCTTAAGCATCTAGTCCAGGATCTTATTGACCAAGAAAAAAAAGATGTTGATCCTACTACAGTAAATTTACCTAATACAAACCTAGGTATGTATAAGGATGCTCTTCCTAAACATAAAGGATAGGCTAGCATGTCAAATGCAGGTCAATCTCGTACAACAAACAACATTAACTATAACAAAGTTTTGTTTAACTATGGTGATATTATAAGTTGTATTACCCAGGTAGAAGAGCATTTCAATATGATTTGTGTCAAAGAAGTCGATCCTGAATGTGCCCCAGCCACCAAAAGAGATCGCATGACACTTCTCTGAGCTCCACCTCCTACCCCACCTAAAGTTCTTGTGTCAACGCAATACAACGTTCTTAAGCATTTAGGAAAGATCCCTGCATATATCTTCATTTTATATTTTTTGAAAGCTTCACCTACTCATCAAGAGATTCTTAACCATGCATTGCAAGAAAATAATGTGCCCAACAACATAGATCCAACTCAATTCCAAGCTTTAGTAGCACATTTATCTACCACATACCATCTCAGTTTCTCAAAATCTGATGCCATGGTTCCTAATCCCAAACATATTTGTCTACTTACTATTGAAGCTACTATCAAGCACTATAAAGTAAAGTGAATCCTGATAAATAAGGTTTCTTCCCTAAATCTTTGTACTTTGAAATTTGTTACATAAGTAGGGTATATTGTCATGGTTTTTTTATAATCAATGCATCACCATCAAAGTATATGATAATGTAGAAATAATCTCAATGATCAATCTTCCAATTTAGGTAGGCCCAATAACATAGGATACTCTTTGCCACATGGTTAATCTTGACCTTCCATTCAACATCCTTCTTGGTCACACATGGATTCATGCCATGCAGGCCATGTCATCCACTTACCACCAATGTTTAAAATTTACATATCAAGGTTGTGAAATTACTATTCATGGTGATACTCAACCATTTGATTATTTTCATGCTCTTGAAGCATCTTCCCTATATTCCCAACATTTCCCAAGTATCAATGTCATAATCCCTCAAAATACTCCATCATCCTCATATGTTGGTCCTAAATGTATACTCACATCTCCTAAAGAAAAAACTTTCATTTCATCTACCTTTTCCCAGTTGAATATCAACGACGTCAGTTGTGGTGAATGTGTTTTACAAGGAACCCTTGTATTGGGTGCATTACCTCTAGATTTTCGTACCTATGGGAAACCTACCAAAGAGAAAAAGAAGAAAGAACTTGTGGTTAGAATGTGTGGTTCTACTACATTTTAATCCCATGGTGACCTTAATCACGAGGTAATAGAAGGAGATTTTAATCAATGGCTTTTCAGGGATGTTGTTGTAGACAATGATACCTATCTTAACCACTTCAAAGAAAAATACCTAGGAGGACATTGACTACTATGAAATGGGATTACCAAGCTGGAGGACTAGGTTAAGAAAAATAAGGAATCAGAAGACCTATTGATCCAGTTCCAAATGTTCATCATCAAGGGCTTGGTTTTGGACATTCTTCTCATGAAGCCTCTACTTTGGTAGCCACTTCTAGAAACAATGAAAATTTTTCAATTGATATCAAAGACATACCTGAGAAGGTTGTCAAACAAGTGTACAATGATATAGATAACTCCTCATCCTTTGGCAGATCCACCCTCTTTAGTGCATCCATTCTTTTAATTATCCTTTCCCTTCACCATACCAAACTCATTTATTGGGGTCAAACTATTATGCATCTTGATACATTCCAGAGTGATGGCATGCTCTTGCAATTTTTGGGAGAGACTAAGTGTGCACCATATTATCATCTAGATTTGAATACAGTCTATAAGTTGGATCCTCAAGGTTACTTTAGGGAAGAAGGGATCCTTAACCGCAAAAATAAACCTTTTTGAGGCACCTATGGATTCTAAAAGGGTAAAAACAAAGGCTATATCTTCTAGTGAAAACCTCTATGAGGTGATAGGATGAGAATTCCCCTATTCCTCTCATTGACATATTGGTTCTTGATAAATCCCCAATCCTCATTGATGAGACAAGAAAAGTTAATTTGGGAAATGTAGGGAATCCCAAAATTACTTATGTGGTAGCATCTTTATCTGATGAAGAGTTCCAATTTTTCCTTCAAATCCTTCACGAGTGGCCTATTAATTTTGCATGGTCTTATGCAGACATGCCTAGGCTTAATTCTAAGATTGTTGTACATCACCTAGTTTATGATCCAAATGCTAAACTTGTTAAGAAAAAGCTTCGAAATATGCATCCTCGAATTACATTATTTGTCAAAGCAGAGTTGGAAAAGTTGTCAGAGGTCAAATTTATCTGACCAATTGATTATTCAGAATGGATTTCTAACATGGTACCTATTTCTAAACCTAATGGAGCTATCCAAGTTTTTAATTTCAGAGACCTCAACAAAACATGTCCTAAAGATGATTATCCACTTCCTAACATTGATATCCTAGTTGATTTAATAGTGGGACATGAAATTCTTTCTCTTATGGATGGTTTTTTCAGGTTACAACCAGATAAAAATTGCAAAGGATGATCGGCATAAAACAACATTTACTAATCTTTGGGGAACTTTTTGTTATCAAGTCATGCCTTTTGGTCTCAAAAATGCAAATGCTACATACCAACATGCTATGATAGTAATATTTCATGATCTCATGCATAAAATACTACATGATCATGTAGATGACATCCTGGGAAAATACAAAACTAGAGCAAAACATCCAACTATCCTTGAATAGATTTTTGAATGTCTGGCTAAGTACAAGTTGCGCCTTAATCCTAAAAAGTATGTCTTTGGGTTACATCAGGTAAACTCCTAGGCTTCATAGTTTCTAGGCATGGTATATAAGTTTATCCTAAGAAAGTCAAGGCAATCCTAGAAATGCCTTCCCCTAAAAAATTGAATAATTTATGTAGTCTCCAAGGAAAGCTATAATCTGTCAAATATTTTATTGCTCAGCTTGCAGATAAATGTCATCCATTCACGCATCTTCATAAAAAGGGAATAGATTTTAAGTGGGATACTCAATGTCAACAAGCATTTTCTAGAATAAAAGAATATCTAGCTCATTCTCCAGCCTTCATGCCACCAATTATAGGAAGACCATTCCTTTTGTATATCTCAGTTGTACTCCAGTTGTAGTGGGGGTACTCCTTGCCCAACATGATGATCTAGGGAAAGATCATCCAATTTACTACATTAGTCAAACCCTGGCGGGATGTGAGTTCAATTACTCACCTATGGGTAGAACATGTCTAGCCATTGTCTTTTATTCACAAAAGCTTCAACATTACATGCTAAGTCATACTATTAAGCTCATTCTTAAGATTGATCCTTTAAGGTACCTATTATCAAAGACAACCCTTATTGGTCATATGGTTAAATGGGTCATGTTGCTTAGTAAATTTGATATGCAATGTATAGATAGAAAGGCCATTAAAGGATAGGTTATCACAAATCAGTTAGTGGAAACACCCCTCACGGATACTCATCCTTGAATTGTAGAATTTCTAGATGAGTATGTTTGCACAATTGCAACACAAATTCTATGGAAACTTTATTTTGATGGTTCACATACACATTATGGATCAGCGATAGGGTTCTTATTTGTGACACCACAAAGTGATCTCATTCTTAAATATTTCAAGTTGTCTTTCCCATACACTAATAATATTATTAAGTGTGAAGATATTATCATTCATCTCAAAACAACTATACAATGGAATATTGCAAAAATCTTTGTTTATGAGGATTCACAATTAGTTGTCAAACAAGTGAATCATGAGTTCCAAACCAAGGAATATAAGTTGTTACCATATAAAAGAATGGTTGATTGCCTAAAGAAGATATTTCAAAACATTACCTTTGATCAAATCCCTAGAGCACAAAACAAGGCAACTAATGCAATGGCTACTATTGGTTCATTAATTGCAATGGAGTCAAACAGTCCAAAATATAAGTTTCTGGTCAAACAGATTCTTCAACTAGATTTTAGGATATCACATAAAGATATGGTGTGCAACATTGTTGTTCCCCAATCACCCTAGTATCATGATATTTATGCCTACCTTTAAGATAGCACCCTTCCACCCAAAATATCCCAAAATGATTGTCACAACCTCATTTGTCAGTGTCCTCGATTTACAATTATAAGAGATAATCTATATTGTTATGGCTATCATGATATCCTTGCTAGATGTTAGATTCAAATGAAGCTAATCTTGCAATGAAAGAAGAGCACATTGGAACTTGTGGTGCTCATACGAGTGGATATGTTCTTGCTAAATAGCTTTTGAGAGTGGGATATTATTACCCCACAATAGAGCATGATGTGATTTTGTTAAGAAATGCTTACCCTATCAGCAACATGGTGACTTAGTTCATGCTCCAGCACAAGATTTGTAGCCAATTGAACAACACCCTAGCCTTTTTTTACATGGGGCCTTGATTTGGTTGGTAAAATTCATCCTCCTTCTTTAGATGGACATAAGTTTATCATTGCAGCTACTGAATATTTCGTCAAGTGGGTTGAATTTGTTAGCATGATGATGATTGTAATGTATTCATCATATGTTGTCATTGATGAAACACTCACACAAACATATGATTATGTTGTCTATCGGTGTAACTTCAACTGTTTACACTGTCAACCGGTATTCTTAGTGGTTATCTCTAACTGGTACTTTGTGTCAACCGGTATGTACATGTGAAACAACCTGTGGTTATGATAAGATGGAGATCATGACAGGAGATTTGAGGATAATGGTTTAATATTTAACTCAAACTTGTATTGATTGTTCCAACCAGTATTTGGTAATTTTGTGATGAGTTACCATAGATCGTGATGAGTTATTTCATCGACAAACTTTTGGCAGTAATTTTTGTGATTAGTTATGATCACTTGACTAGATACACTGAACCTAGGAAATTGTGCTATGATTTCCTTAGGCTGACATGAAATTTTAATGTCTCTATAATGACATCTTAGTAAATCATTTGAAGAATGAATATGATGTTGGTATGCATGTAGAATGAAATATTTTCATGTTGAAGAGCTATAAGTGTTAAGATGAAGAGTGTGTTGTGTAGCAGTGATGAGATTATCTAGAAGGATCTGATCAAGCAAGTATTGTGCTACTCAGAACAGATCAAACCAATCCTATTGTTTTCTAACAATTATAGAAAAATCAAATCCCCTAACTGGGTAAGCTCTAACAAGCTTCAATGTATAAATCCTCTAACAGGGTGATCCATTAACTTGGATTCTTAAATCCTCCAGTGAGGTTACTCCTAATAGGGTATGATCTTCTAATCAAGCTTTGGGATCTCTAACCAGATTTTCTCTTAGCAGAGCACTTTGTAGACCTTAACCGGTCAGTTATTTATTACTGCAGATAGTTAACTTATGAGTTCCATCTCACCATGGTTTTTACCTATTTGGGTTTTCCACGTATAAATATTTGTGTTATATTGGATGTGTTACTTATTATGAATGCTATTATATCATTTTGGATTATATGCATTTTAGTTAAAAGCTTTGTTAAGTCCATCTACTGGATTAGCTGAAGTAGCTTCATTTTTGGTGTCACTAATTCACCCCCCCACCTCTCAGTGCTTTTCAAGTCCATCAATTGGTATCAGAGCCTAACTTCTATGATGCTTAATCGCTTATAAGGAAGTATTGAAACCACCATGGGGGATATGAGCTACCTTGAGATGGCTAGAGAACTAGAAGCTAGTAGAAATGAGAGAGAAACCCTTGGGGTCAAATTGAAAACTTCTCAAAACAAAAGGAGAGAGCTTACTGAACAACTATTAAAAATATCCGATAATAGTTGTATACACATAAAATTGGCTATGAGCGATTAAATAAATATTTTATATTTATTTAATAATTATTCTTCTATTAAATAGTTAATTTGAAAAGATTAATTTATTTAATTCATTTTCATGTCTTTCTATTAATTAATATTTTATTAATTAATCAATTTATCCTATTCCTCTAATTAATTAAATATCTAATATTTAATTATCCTTTTAATCAAGTTAATTAAATATCTAATATTTAATTATCTCCTCCAAACAATTAAATATCTAATATTTAATAGTTATTCTCCTATCCTATAGTCTCAAATATTAAATAATTTCTTAAATTATATAATCTTTCTTATCCAACTCACCCTTCATCTCCACTTCATCTTCCCTTTGCCAACTCATCCATCATGTGGCTAAGGAAATTAATATTTCTTAAATATTAATTCATCATTTATCTCCAACTTCCAAAATTCAATGAATATTGTGTACGTACACATATTTCATAACCTTCTCCTATATTCTCTCCAACATCCCTACATCTTAGGAAGGACTTGAGTCCACTTGTCCTCTCATGCCTAAATTTCCTCCAACCATCCCTAGATTCTCTCAGTCAGCAACCTAGTCAAGGTGAAATGAGTGACACTTGTCTTCTCCTTCCTTCTTTCTCTAAACCTTCACCTTTGCTCATAGCCATCCAAATCTGCAGATCTGATCATGACCGTTGATCTGAGCCACATCATCTAATCCTCTCAATGTCTATAAAATCAAGAGCTTCAGTTGAGAAAGAGTTAGTCTTCAAATTAATCATATGCATCCATGAGTTTTTGAAGCAAATAGCAAAGAGTAATAGCAATTATCATATAGCATTTTAGCATAATCATTTTAGCATAATCATGTAGCATTTGCATGTCATAGCATCAGTTAACTACAAGTTATCAGTCTATTCTTCATATTCCATCTTGGAAGCCATCAATGCATTGTCTGAGAGCACACCATCTGCAACCAGGAATAGTGGAGTTAGGACACAATGAGACATAAATCATGAAGGTAAAATAATGTTTTATTTTAATATGTATTTCATGTAGTTTCATTGGTTGAATTTGGATTTCTTGTATGCATTTCCATTTGTATTTTGTGAAACTAATTTATTACAGGTAACATTCTGAAGATGAAATTCAAGCTCACACATTTTGGCGCCCACCGTGGGGCTCATAAACCTCGCATATACTTTTACAAATCTCGCAAATAGTTAAATTAATGCATTTGTAATGCAGATTCATGCATGTGTGAATTCTAATAGCACTTTTGTTCTGCAGGTTAGCGCATTTGCCTTCTAGGTTAGTGCATTTGCAGCATAGGTTAGTGCATGAGCATTCTAGGTTAGTGCTTTTGTCTTAAAATATGCACATTTGCATTACAGGTTCGCACATTTGTGCCCTAGGTTAGCACATATGTCAAAGAAATCTTGTTTTTGTATCCATAGAGCAGCGCTTTTGTAGTCTAGGTTAGCTCTTTTGATCTGCAGGTTAGCGCTTTTGAGCAAAAAGATAGCGCATGTGTTAGATTAGAGCTTTTGTTTATAAAAATGACAAAAAAATTTTGCAGGTCTGAATGTCCAAGAAATCAGATTTTTCATATTACTAACATGCATGTGCGGGATGGCATTTAAGGCAAATTTTATGCATTTCATCATCTAGTTAATTAAAAGTCTTCATTTGGGAAGTAATATATCATATCTTGTTCATCTAGTTTAACTAAGAGGATGAATTGACAGCATGCAACTTGCATTTAAGTATTTTCTCCAAAATAGTTGCACATAGACTTTTAAAAAGGGCTAAAATGAACACCATTCTTGTTGGAGCAACATCTCCAAATAGGACTTAGCCAACAATTGCTTTGAAAAGGTTAAAAAGAATGCTTGTATTCCATGTCTCGAAAGTGGTAGGTATATGCTCTCCCCTTAATTGGTTGACCAAAAAGCCAAACCCACTATTTTACGCTTTCTTTACTTTCAAGCAATTAAATCCTTTAGAGGGCCTACCTTCTCGAGCTACCTTGAGGGGGCCAGTGAGAGGGGAATGACCTAAAGTGGAAATGAGCTAATACCAAGTCCTTCCAATCCACTATAAATAAATCATGTTTGTGACGAAAGTCCCAAACAACATGTGTTGATAAGTTCATACCGACACTATGTTTCCCCATAAACCCTATGGAGTGTAACCTCTATAGGTTGGGAACCTTCTATATTTACAAAGTTGAATGTGTCGCATGTATGGCCACATGACCGGAAGCCTTTACTAAAAACCACTTGTACTAGTTGCCAAAATCCTTCTAGTTGTTGGCACAGGAGGTCGGACCTTTGAAGCGGCTCACATCCATATGGTTCTTAGTAGAGATATAAAGTTTGTCATGGGGAGTTTTCATGGAAACTACCACTTGGCTGCCCCAAAGAAGTGAGTGCCGAGGGTGGAGCCAGTGGGGTCAAGCATCTAAATATCCACTTTGAATAGCGTAGCCTCGGGGGAAACCCCACGTGAGATTCAACAACTATTGTCTCAGCCTGCCATAGGGATTTGTACTTGCTTATGCATTTTATTTATTAAACATTGTGTCTTCTATGTCTGTAACATGTTCCAAATGGTCAAAAATTGAAGAAAATTATCAACTACAAGTGAGCAAAAATCCAACAAATTGTTGGAAAAGTTTGATCAAAAAGAGTAATACAAAAAGTTTTTCAATACTTGAAACACTAGATCAAAATCGAAGTGTCAAAACATCAATATCAAAATAATTCTTGAAGTAAGATTGTCTCTATACCATCACATATTGTCAAAAACTAGCTCAAACAACTAGGTCACTAATCCTACAGGTTATTCCCAAAAGGTTCTATAAACATCAACATTTAACAAGCTATCGATTCAACCATCTTAAGTGCAAAAAAATCAACATCTTTGTCAAGTTTCTCATCAGGATAATCAAATCCTCTATCACGAAGCTTGATCAAATCTATACTAGGTTCCTAATCTTGGATATATCGTTCCTATTTTGAACCTAGGTTATATCAAAACCAAAATTGCACCAACATTGGAATCAAACAAACTTGTGAATTGCTAAATGCTTATATGACTTTTATCACCCTAAGAAAAGAAAACCCAGTTATAAAGCTACTCATAAAAGGATAAGATTCTTGTATATCAATCGCAAGATCTTATTGAAACATAGGACATTCCTACACCATTTCCATCACTACCTACATGGCTCCAGTACAGAATTTGACGGTGAAACTCTACAAAGATGTGCCTTTCAACAAAGAGATGCTTTATCCCAATGAACAACCTTTAGTGGTAAGATCAACAAAGCATATCTTCCTAAACCAATAATCACCGATTGACTTTGTCCTTTGGAACTTTCAACAACTTTTGAAATAATCACATGCTAGTTTGGACTAGAGCCCAACACGAACAACTTAGAAAACAACAACAAATGGAGGAAGAAGATACTCCTGTATTCCACACTTTTGGATTTACCGTTGTTGAAAAAGAAGTAGTCAATAGCACCATTAGAGACCTTGAGAAATATTTCAAATTTGATAGGATAATGGAAAAATTGTTAGCAAAACAAAAAGAAAAATATCTCTTGATGTTGGCAAAATCTGGAGCTAAACTACCACAAGACTTTAACATAGAAAGCTTGAAACAAGATGTGGAGGCAAGTAACACCCAAAACATAGATGATCCAAATAACAAGGACGTAAACAAAGAAAGTCATGAAGAAACAAGGAAAGAAAAGGATGACACAAGAAAATAGCGTAGTGATAAGAGAATTCACAAAGAAATAAGGAGAAACTATTAATCCATTGTCAAACCTTACTCAACAAATGCAAACTCTACAACAACAGATACAAGACATGCAAAATGGGACAAGCTCCAAGAAATATTCATTAGAAGATATATGTCCATATCCTTTTGATAAAAATATAAATATGATACCATTTCCGCAACATTGCGAGATTCCTAAATATGACAAATACGATGGAAAATATGATCCTCAAGATCACATTAGGGATTTTTGTACTATGAGCATGGAATTTGCTCATGATGAAACTTACCCTATGCGTCTTTTTCCTAGGAGTTTAAATGGACAATCAATGGAGTGGTTTTCAAGATTACCATCCGGAATCAAATCCTTTGAAGAACTTGTGAATAGGTTTATTTCACAATACTCCTACAATATAAGGAATGAAATAACAATGTTGGCTCTTTGCAATGTTAAACAAAAGAATGGTGAATCCTTTATGATTTTCTTACAATGATGAAAATGCATGTTTAATAGGTATCCCAGAGATGTACCTAATCAAGAAAAAATGGACATATTCATTGATAATCTTATCAGTGAAATGAGTTATCAACTAAGGATGCAATGTCCTCCCTCTTTTGCCAAAATGATTGAGAATGGTCTGAAAATAGATAATGCAATGGTAAAGAAAGGAGAACTAAAACTTTACAATAATTCATACAACAACAACAACAACAACAATGACAAACCCAAGTTCTGGTCAAAGAATAGGAATGTCAGCAATGAAGGGAATGACGATAATAGTACTATAAAACAACAACAACCAATTTTCAATCTATCAAACCAATTTTCAATCTATCAATTCAAATCCCAAGAAATAACAATTTAGAAAACAATAAAGCCAAGTCCTTTTTCTCCAATCCACGAAGGAAATTCACAAACATGGGAGAATCTTTGGAATCAGCTCTAAAAACTTTGCTTGCTAATAAATTGATTGTTTTGCCAAAAGCAAGAAGTTATGAACCACCAGTCAAGCCCAATTGGTGGAATGACAATCATTTTTGTAAATACCATCGGAATAAAGGACACATAACAAATGATTGTGAAAGATTGAAACACCTTATCCAAAATCTAATCGATAATGGAACCATCACAGTAGATAGCCATAAGACAAATGAATCACACTTGGCTTTTAAAACTCCACTTCCGAATTATGACAAAGGTGAATCATCCCAATTAAAAGATGACAAAAGAAAAGCCAAAGTTAATTATACTTATACATACGATGATGTGGTAAATGTGATCATTGTTAATGAAAATCCATCTTCAAAACCAATCAATGTTATCATGAGAAGCAAAGCAAAGGTTACTTTTCTAGGTATAGAAAAAGACCCAACATCCACATCACAACAATACAATTTAGTAGAGCAATTACAATGAATACCCGCTCAAATATCAATTCTGGAACTTCTCAAGGTTTGACCTATGAATAAGGAAATTTTGGAGAAAGCTTTAGTGGAAACAACAGTTCCAAAACATGGTAGGACACCTCATAGCTCCTCATTGCTTATCATTTTCTGAAAATGATGATGCATCCTTGCAACATCCTCACAATGCTCCTTTACATGTTGAAGTCTCCATAAATAAAACTTGTGTCAAACATGTGCTCATAGATGGAGGAGTTGGCTTAAACATTTGTCCATTAAGTTTGATAAAAGCTTTGGGATATTCAGAGAATGCAGTAGACCCGAAAAAGAAAATAACCATCAAAGCTTATGATGAAGCAGAACGTTCTTCTAAAGGAACTGTTGTGCTACCAATGAGGATAGGACCTATGGAAAAGGATACATTGTGTCAAGTTTTAGATTTGAACCTCTCTTACAACATTCTTCTAGGAAGGCCATGGATTCACAAGATGCAAGAAGTTCCTTCTACATATCATCAATGTGTGAAATTTCCTCATGAAGGAAAAGAAATCACTATAATTGTAGATTCCAATCAATATTGCAATAATTTGAAACCCGTACAAGATACAAGAATTCCACATAACAGAGAATCAATATATCCTACCAAAGAAATTCAAGCAAAGTTATGGGAAACTTTTGAAGAAAAGCTCAAGTTAAATGATGAAGGAATGGGAAAATATTCTTTGCATAATTTTCCACTTTCCCCTAAGTCATATGGAAAGCCTACAGATATTCAATCAAAGCCATCAGAAAGATCAAAACATATGTTTAAAGGAACATTTGTTAATGTTGGAACTCTTACAGAGGAAAGTGAAGACAAAGACATTCTTGGTTGGTTATACAAGGATGAAGACAAAACTATAGCAATGGCAGTAGAAGTCAATATTCCCATAAAACAATATGGCAAAGGATATGAAATCATGCAAAAGATGGGATATGAAGGAAAAGGACCAATTGGTAAGCAATATCAAGGTATTTCAGAACCTATTTGTCCGCACTCACAATCCACAGAAGCTAAATCTAGGCTGGGATATCTAAAGTCTAATCAAAAGCAACATAATCATCAACAGCAAAAATGGAGAAAGAAATCAGTTTCTAAAGAAGAAAATTGGCAAGAAAAGCTACATCAAGCGGCCAAAATAGTAACCAATAAACAAAAGAAGCAAGAAGAACATGAAAAGAAAGAGGAGGAGATTATCATCCAAGGTGACAAAAAATCTTGCCAACAAATTCTGAAAATACAAACAAAGGCAAAATCTGAACAAGATATTCCAGAAGCAGTAAAAATAGAGATGACAGAAATCAGAGAACTTTTTGCTTTATACGAAATTCTAGTATGGTATAGTGGAGTAATCTTAGATCAAGATTCAAAGATCTGTTCCAATGAATATGAATGGGGTCCAGATGTCTTATCTACTACATCACTTAAGGAAAACAATGAAGATCAAGCAGCTATCATGAAAGAAGACTTGTCTATTGCAGAACAAAAGATGAAGTTAGAAAGAAGACAAGAGAGAGTCAGTATTCAGAGAAAAGAGGCGTATCCAAAAATAAAAGGGAATGACAAAGACAGAGAAGTAATGCCACAAGAAGTGCAAACATAGATCAGATGTGCAAGAACCATAGAAGAATTAAGAGATAGTCAAGTTCGATTGACTATTAGTCCAGAAGAAGTTGAATTTGAAAGAAGACAAAATCTAGCAAAAGAATCCTCTTTATCACATACACAAGTATGTCAACTCTAAAATACAGATGAGGTCAACCAAGAAGGAATTTGCAGTGTTAAAGATGTGTGTGTGGACATAATCCATTCATTTAAGGGATAAATGTCAGTTGAAGAACCACTTGAGTGTGAACTACACAATGCTAATATTAATTTTGTGGAGACTAATTTGGAAACGCTTGGGAAAGACAATTCTCAAAAATATTTAAACAATACATATTCTATGCCAAACTATGATCATTATGTCATGAATGTTGAAACACCTAATGATGACAGCGATTACAATTTACCCCTTCTTTATCCTGAATTAATTGATTGGGATAATTTAGGCAACCCCAAACTGAATGTCTTTTCTAATGATCATGACTTAGCTGTGTAACGTTGTTGAACCCATCCCAACTAAGATATTGTCCATTGCAGAATCAAGTGATGTTTCTCATAGTCAGGAGAATGCCAAATTTTCCAATCGCAAAAGCGAAATAAAACAAGGAAAGAGACCTATTGTTGAAAACCATTTCATGGCAACATTAGATCAATCAAAAGAGCAAACAAAGGACATATCTGATGGTGAAAACCTCCTTGAGGTGCCAAAAGATGGAAATTTTGACATTCTTCCTGCATATTTTCAAGAGAGATTTGCTATCCTGATAGAACCAACAGAAGCAGTAAACATTGATACATCAAAGGATCCTAAAATACTTCATTTTGTTACCTCATTATTGGAAAAAAAGAGGAAAGAATACATGGAATTCTTTAAGCAAAGACAAATAAATTTTGGTTGGTCTTATGCCGATATGTCAGGACTTAATCTTGATCTTATTATGCATCATCTTAATGTGGATTTAAAAGCAAAACATGTTAAGCAGAAGCTAAGAAAGATGCATCCGCACATTGCTCTTCTTGTAAAGACCGAGCTGAAGAAACTATTAGAAGTGGGTTTCATAAGACTAGTTGCTTATCCAAAATGGGTTTCAAGTATTGTACCAGTATCAAAACCAGACAAGAGCATAAGAGTCTGTACAGATTTCAGAGACCTGAATAAAGCATATCCAAAAGATGATTTCCCGCTACCAAACATTGATATCATGGTGGACTTGCCAGCAGGACACGAGATGTTTTCATTAATGGATGGCTTCTTAGGATATGATCAAATAAGAATCGCACCTGAAGATCAAGAGAAGACAGCTTTCACCTGTGCGTGGGGAACGTATTGCTGGAATGGTATGCCATTTGGGCTTAAGAATGTAGGAGCAACTTATCAAAGGGCTATGATGATAATTTTCCATGATATGATGCATACATTTATGGAAGATTATGTCGATGACATACTTGCAAAATCTCACACAAGAAAAGAACATTTGAAAATTTTAAGCAAGATTTTTGACAGGCTGGAAAGACATCAATTGAGATTAAATCCAAAGAAATGTGCATTTGGGGTAACCTCTGGAAAGCTCCTTGGGTACATTATATCAGCTCGTGGCATTGAAGTAGATCCTGGAAAAGTCAAAGCTATCATGGAGATGCAGTCACCTAAGAACATAAGTCAATTGTGATCTTTACAAGGAAGGTTGCAATCAATTAGGAGATTTGTTTCTCAATAGGCCGATAGATGTCTTCCATTTACCCATCTTCTACATAAAAATATTCCATTCAAATGGGATCTAAAATGTGAAGAAGTTTTCTTTCAAATAAAATAATATCTTATGAGTCCTCCAGTACTGATATCACCAACCAAAGGGAAACCATTGTTACTCTATGTCTCAGCAACAAGTGTATCATTAGGCACTCTCCTAGCCCAACATGATGATGAAGGAAAAGAAAGAGCAGTTTACTATATCAGTAGAATGCTTGTTGGATACGAATTAAATTATTCCTCAATTGAAAAGATATGTCTAGCAATTGTATTTGCAACTCAGAAGCTACGACATTATATGTTGATTCATTATGTGAAACTAATAGCAAAGATAGATCCTCTCAAATATTTGTTGAGCAAGTCAGCATTGACAGGGAGACTAGCCAAATGGGTTATGATACTAAGTGAATTTGGCATAGAATATGTTGACTAGAAAGTTATCAAGGGACAAGTTATCACCGATCAATTGGCTTATGCAACTTTACAAAATGACATGCCTTTGCACATTGAATTTCTTGATGCAGATATCTTGACAGTAAGTACAAACTTTTGGGAATCATACTTTGATGGTTCTTATACTCAATATGGATCAGGCACAGGAATCTTTTTCATCACACCTCAAGGACACACAATTTTGAAATCATATAGACTGCGATTTCCATGCACTAATAATACTGCAGAGTATGAAGCATTAGCTATAGGGCTTAAAATGGCTATTGAGTGGAACGTCAAAGAACTCCATGTCTATGGTGATTCACAACTTGTCATTAA
Source organism: Cryptomeria japonica (assembly GCF_030272615.1). Classification (NCBI taxonomy): domain Eukaryota; kingdom Viridiplantae; phylum Streptophyta; class Pinopsida; order Cupressales; family Cupressaceae; genus Cryptomeria; species Cryptomeria japonica. The sequence goes on along the minus strand of NC_081411.1, from coordinate 413,376,971 downwards.
TCAAGTAAATGATGAATATCAAACAAATAATGATAAGCTTATGCCATACAAACAACTGGTGGTGGAATTTAAAAGACACTTTAAAGAAATCACATTCACCCAGATTCCTAGAAATGAGAATAAAGCAGCAGATGCAATGGCTACAATAGCATCTCTCTTGCAAAATAAAGAGAATCAACAGAGTTACAAATTTCTCATGGAAGATATCTTAACCCCTACCATCCAATCCCAACATACCTATCTAATTTGCCATATATCAGGAACCAGTCAATCCTTATATGGTCAAACCTACTAATATTTGAAAGATCATATCCTTCCTCTTGAATTATCTCATAATCAATGAAGAAACTTTATCCATCAGTCCTCTTGCTATATTATTATTGATGATATCCTATATAGGCATGGTCTAGATGGTACATTTTTGAGATGTCTTGAAAAAGATGAATCTAAGAGAGTTCTTAATGACATTCATGCGGGTATTTGCGGTACACACTCAAGTGGTTTAACATTGGCTAAGAAACTTCTTCGTATGGGTTACTTTTGGCCTACTATGGAAAGAGATTCATTCACCTATGCTAGAAAATGTAAACAATGTCAGATCCATGGAAATCTAATTCATGCACTAGCACAAGAGTTATATCCTATGACAAGATCATGGCCATTTTCACAATGGGGCCTTGATTTGGTAGGAAAGATCAATCCTTCATCTTCTAATGGACATAAGTTCATTCTGATTGCTACTAAATATTTTACTAAGTGGATTGAAGTAGTGCCTTTAACAACAGTGACAGGAAAACAAATATCATCATTCATTTTGAATTACATAATCTGTCGCTATGGAGTTCCTATGACCATTATCACTGATAATGGAATACCATTCAAAAATCAAGATGTGAAAGAGTTATGTGAACAGTTTCATATCCAACATAGGTTCTCTACTCCATATTATCCACAAGGTAATGGTCAAGCTGAGGCATCAAATAAAACTATCTTGAAAATCTTGAAGAAAATAGTCAATGAAGCTAGAAAGGACTAGCACATTCAGCTAAATACTGCTCTGTGGGCATACCGAACTAGCATCCACACTCCAATAGGGGCAACTCCATATTGTCTAGTCTATGGATCAGAAGCTATATTACCTATAGAAGTAGAGATACCTTCTCTACGAGTATCTTTGCACGGTCTTATACCAAAAGAAGAAGAACGAGTCTCTCGACTCCAAGAACTAGAACTGATTCAAGAATGTCGCCAAAATGCAATAGAACATTTGAAAGTATACCAACAAAGAATGGCAAGAAGCTATAACCACAGAGTCAAGCCACGTATTTTCCAAATTGGAGATATAGTTCTAAGGGAGATTCCAAGAATTCAGCAAGACTGGGAAAAGAAGAGAAAATTTGAACTGAATTGGCTAGGACCTTTTGTCATAGTAGCAACATATGGATCAGGAGCATACAAGTTATCTACCCCTAAAGGTGATTGGTTTGATGAACCTATTAATTCTATCCATCTAAATAAATTTTATGCTTGAGATATACAGTCCTGGAAAAATCAATAAAAAGCATATACAGTCTTGAAAAAATCAATAAAAAGCATATAAAATCCAACAAAATGCAATAAATTTAGATGGTGAAAACCTAGTAAATAGGCGCTATCTAAGAAGTAAGCTACGTCATCTATGAGATCTCTTTGCACACCTATCCACTCCATCCTATCGCATCTATTGCTTCCATATATTTTAGCTTATCCATTCCATCTTTCGCATCCATTGCTCTGAACCATTAGCAAAAAATATGCAGCCTACCAACATTTGTCAATCTTTGACATACTTGTCGTAGTCACTGTCTTGGACCTTATCAGAATCAATCAATCTGCATTTGTATTCTTCCATGGTTTGGATCTTGATCAATTCATACATCCATAATAAATTTTTGTTTCCGCTAGGGGCAAAATCCAAATTCCTTTTGCTAAGGTGATCTTTTGAACCTTTGAAAATCCAAAACATTCAAAAAATTTAGAAAAACCAAAAACACCTAGGATTTTGAAATAGATAATGAGCAACAAAGCAATAAATCAATCAAGGCATTTTATCAACAATTGAATCATGCAAATCAAAAACCAAAGAATCGATCAGCAAGTAATACATGATTATTAAAGATCATTCATCAAGATGATTATATCAGTTAATGACCATAAGAACATGTGAATGAAATACAATATTTTATGTTTATATCTTGATTTTATTGCTAATCATGTACTCTATGCAACTCAAGGATGTCCATGACTAGAGAAGCTATGATGAGACGTGATTATTTTCTTTGATTGTTGTCTGTAGTTTATCTCTTACTCCGGTATGAACTTGTCTCAGGATATGATCGGCAAAAGATCAAGGAGGATGTTCCAAGTCATGCATGAAAGGAGATACTCCTTGTCTATTCTGCAAGCAATACTCAGGTCAACTTGATCCATTATATCAAGTTGCTTGTATTAACTTGCTATATCAAAATCCATGTAAGGAATACGCAGGTCATCTTGAATCATTATGTCAAGTTGCTTGTATTTTCTTACAATATTTTAAAGCTCAATGATGAAAACAAAGAACTGTTACAAGATAACATATGAAGAATGGCAGTACAATTTTAGTTAGTTTATTATTCAGTTGCATTATAAGCATTCATGGTTAGTTTCATTATAAGCATTTCATTTCATTCACAGATCAACGGTCATAAATAAAGATTGAGTATACGTGGACAAACAAAAACAATTTGCATTTAATCATTATAGGTGCATTCATTTCGTAGAATCATTTTAATCATCATTCATTTCATTTAGTTGCGTTTTATCATTGCATTAATTTGCAATCACAATTCATTCATCATGTAGTGTATCATCATTATTATTTGCATTATCATTCCATTAATGATCATTCAGTTGCATCTTTGCACTTAGATTCATAAACATTACATATAAAATACAAAAACATTTCATGTAGATCATTTTCATCATCATAAGCATCAAATCAATCATTCATTTGCATTCCATATAGATCATTGCATTTGCATCATTTAAATATAATAATCATTTTCATTTGCATCCAAGCCCATCAAAATAAAATAAAAATCAAACAAAAGCATTTATCATGGCATCATCTATATAATCACTGCATCTATATAATCACTGCATCTATATAATTACAATATATAGATCATCATCAAATAAAAACATACATGCAAATAAATCATCATCATCATATAGAGTCAATGTCTGCATATAGATCATCATAAACAATAAAATTCCAAGTATACAATGATATCAGATAAACCATACAAATGCCTCATCAAATACAAATCAAGTCACGGTTGTCCTGTACCACTACCACCTGACTATGTCTGTCTCTATGGCTATGGGCAAGAAGGTCCTCCAGATGCCTATCTCCCATGCTCACCACTCCTCTGAGGAGGTCCCATGACCCCACCACTGCTAGTATCCATCAATACGGTGGTATGATAACTACCTGCTCTCTGGCTCTCTGCAACTATCTCCTCATATCATCGTTGCTAGTGGGAAATCTCCTTCCCGGCCCGAACTAATGCTCTAATAGTGTCGATTGAGAGAGTACCTGATCCAACCTATTGAATGTGGTCAAGAAGGCCCTGAGTATCTTGTTGTCTCCTAACAGCTCTACCCCGCTCAGTCATAAGAGTCTACACCTGTGCTCGAAGCTGATCAATCTGTGCTCTTAGACTATCAATGGTATCCTACCCTGGCACATCATTCTCTAGTGCATCCTACTCTGGCATATCATGTACTGGTGCAACCTGCTCTGGTAAATCCTTCTATGGTGCATGAACCCCAATCCCCTCACCACCAACCTGTCTGACTGTTGGAATCTCAATCCGAGTAACTCTCCAAACCCATCATCTAATTAGGGGAACATGATCCTCAGGATCCTCATCATCTCCACCATGTGCTGCAATAACCCTAGGGTTTGGCTGAATCTATCCAAAATCAATACCTCTCCTGCAACCCCCATCCAGTCCACTCACCCTACCTCCTGTCAATGGCAACCCTCTCGGTGATCTCATGCCTGCCCTACCATGCTCCCTCCCAATCTATCCAACATCTCTCCCACCCATAGGACGTGCTCTCTCAATCCTACCAGCCGGTCCAAACGGTCCTCCACAGACTCTCAATCGACCTCCCCTCCGTCTAGGTCTCCTGCCACCACCACCTCCATCCCCACCATCATCTCCACCTCCCCCAGCCTCATGAGTAGCTCTAAGCTCTCATCTCTATCTACGTCTTGTAGAAACTAGATCATCTGAGTCATCTCCTGAGCTAGGAGGAGGATTTGTTGGATCAGTAATATGAGGAAATGGATGAGCTAATATGTACTGAGCATAATCTGTAGTAACCCCAGGATCAAGAATGTGTAATCTCATATCATAAGCCACTCTCAGAGTAGCAACAAACTCTACACGAGCAATCTCAAATGACAAAGAAGGTCCCCAATCTTGCCTATCTCTGTACCGCCGAGCATATATCGTCACACCAGTAGGCATAGGCTAGATGATACCAAACTGTCTCAAAATGCGACCAATCAACTGTCGCTCAACAATGAAAGGTGTCCGACCAATGAGATATCTACTCTGCATGATAAATGGTAATGTCTGTGCATCATCCATCCATGGCTCACAATCAACATATGGTCTCCAAGTAATGTTGTCCAATGAATCAAGCACCCAATGCCAATACTCCATCTTACCCAGCTTATGGTGAGTAAGGATACCTGCATAGAAATATACATATGGTTGCCTCTCTCCTCGAACTCTATGATGGATAGGCCGAGTAACAGCAATGTGCTCCCAGCACCAGATTTGCAATAAAGTGCATCATGTAGATAAACTCGCACTCTCATCATACACCACCTGATGAAGATCATGATATAAGTGTGCCAGCATGCAAACACCCCAAGCATATCGAGTATGATGTTGCATCATACTCAAGAGAATCTCACCCCAACCAACCAAAAAACCTCATGATCTCCTATCAAGACATATAAATCCTCCAATCAAACCAGCAAGAATAACAAGAAGAGCCTTGTAATACATCACCATATCAACCCATCGGATCTCTCCTCTACCAATGCTCTCATCACCAAACACGACTCTGCAAGCCTCTGTCCCAACCTCATCCTGATAATCATACTGCACTAGCTCGCCAGTCACTGGGATGTGCAAAATCCTTTAGACATCCTCAAGAGTCACACTAATCTCACCCGTCGGTAGGTGGAAAGTCTTATGCTCACTGTGCCATCTCTCAGCCAACATCGTCAATAATCCTCTATTATGCGTAATCTCAGGCATATATAATAAATGGCATAAACCACGGGCATCTATATGTCTAATCTCAGCCTGGGTCAACTCCGGAACTAAATGACGCACTGCAAGTAATTTCTCCTGACACTGGAGAACATCAAGTTTCTCCTATTTTTCAAGAGAAATCAAAACTGAATCATCATCTATCTATCTATCAAATCAAACTGAATCAAATCATCATCTATCTATCAAATCAAACTGAATCAAATTGCTATCTATCTATCAAATCAAATTGAAGCAACTTACACTATCAAAACATTTTAAAACCTATCAATCATGGTTTTCTATCAAACATTGAGTTCACTCAAAACTCTGCTAAGCTCTTACATCAAAAACTAAATAAGGTTTCTTAGAGCTACTCTATCAATCAACCTAATCAAAGCTACTCTATCAATCAAGCTAATCAAAGCAATCATATCAATCAATCCAATAATCAAAACTATCTATCGATCTATCAATCACGCAATCACTCAATCAAGACCCTATTTCATCATCAATGTGTATTAAACATGTTAAATCTAATCATCAAAGTGATTTTTAACCTTTGCACTTATGAAAAACATCAAATTTGAGCAAAAGCGCTATCCTATTGAGCATTTGCGCTAAACTACAGCAAATGCGCTAAATCTAAAAGCATTTGCGCTAACCTAGTGCATATGCACTATCTTTTTGAACAAATGCACTAAATCTAAAGACATTTGCGTAAACCCATGCAAAAGCGCTACCTTATTGAGCAAAAGCACTAACAAACGAATCATTTTTGCTATCCTATGCATAAGCGCTAACAACTTTAACATATGCGCTAACAAAATAGACATTTGCACTAAAACATGCATTTGCGTTAATCCTAAATGCATTTGCGCTAAAACAAATTGCAAAAGCGCTAACCTAACGTCAAAAAAATTCAAAATATTTTTCAAAATTCAATAACGCGCCTAAAACATAAAAATTTGAACTAAAACTTGCAAACAAGGCTCGAGATAAGATACCTACCGGATATCCATGCTCGACAGGTTGCTGGTAACGCTGAACACACTCAAATCGATGATTCTCCACGGGAATCACTATTTCCCCACCTCAGCAAGAATATTTTCTCCACAAGCTAACAAGGATAACAATGAAATTAAAATTAACCTTGGTTAATTTTATATTTACTATTTGAAGAGTAATTAATTTCAAATGGGGCAATTTAATTTGTTTTTTACAAATGAATTTAATTGACTAAATTTTTATCAATTATCATGAGATCAATCGTTCAAAACAGAATTTTTGACAATTTCACGATCAATCTCCTAAGGGGGCACACAATTAGGATTTTTATCTCTATCAGGCGCATTATCGAGACTTGATTTAATCTTTGAAACAATGTTGATTTAATCTTTGATTTAATTAATATTTTATTAATTCATTCATTTATCTTATTCCTCTAATTAATTAAATATCTAATATTTAATTATCCTTTTAATCAAGTTAATTAAATATCTAATATTTAATTATCTCCTCCAAACAATTAAATATCTAATATTTAATAGTTATTCTCCTATCCTATAGTCTCAAATATTAAATAATTTCTTAAATTATTTAATCTTTCTTATCCAACTCACCCTTCATCTCCACTTCATCTTCACTTTGCCAACTCATCCATCATGTGGCTAAGAAAATTAATATTTCTTAAATATTAATTCATCATTTATCTCCAACTTCCAAAATTCAATGAATATTGTGTACGTACACATATTTCATAACCTTCTCTTATATTCTCTTCAACATCCCTACATCTTAGGAAGGACTTGAGTCCACTTGTCCTCTCATGCCTAAATTTCCTCCAACCATCCCTAGGTTCTCTCAGTCAGTAATCCAGTCAAGGTGAGATGAGTGACACTTGTCTTCTCCTTCCCCCTTTCTCTCAACCTTCACCTTTGCTCACAGTCATCCAAATCTGCAGATATGATCATGATCGTTGATCTAAGCCACATCATCTAATCCTCTCAAAGTCTATAAAATCAAGAGCTTCAGTTGAGAGAGAGTTACTCTTCAAATTAATCATATGCATCCATGAGTTTTTGAAGCAAATAGCAAATAGCAATAGCAATTATCATATAGCATTTTAGCATAATCATTTTACAATAACCATGTAGCATTTGCATATCATAGCATCAGTTAACTACAAGTTATCACTCCATTCTTCATATGCCATCTTGGAAGCCATTAGTGCATTGTCTGAGAGCACACCATCTGCAACCAGGAACAGTGGAGTTAGGACACAATGAGACATAAATCATGAAGGTAAAATAATGTTTTATTTTAATATGCATTTCATGTAGTTTCATTGGTTGAATTTGGATTTCCTGTATGCATTTCCATTTGTATTTTGTGAAACTAATTTATTACAGCTAACATTCTGAGGATGAAATTCAAGCTCACACAATAGTTCTTCAGATGAAGCCAATATTGATGCTTTGGCTAAGGAGGTCAAAAAAATCAATGCTGGGAAGTTGAACCAGAGAAGAGAACTGCAAAGTCTTACTATCTACATGAGTCAGGAACTAGAAGTGAGATGAGCAGCTCAAGATCTTATAAAGGAGAGAGATCATGACAATGTCAGGATAAAGTGTGAAAATGCTACCTTGCATGAGCATTTGAATTCTGAAAGAGAAGAGAAGGAAAATCTGCAATTAGATCTTGATTTAGCATCATCTCTAAGAGAGAACCTATCTAAGAATAATGAAGATCTCACTAAACAGCTCACTGAAACAAATGAGAAGTTGGACAAATTTGTCAAAAGTTCAATCTTGCTAGAAGAGAAAATTCAGTCTCAAAGGATGAAAGGTGATATCTCTGGACTTGGTTTTCATACATCTGAAAAAGGTTAATCCTCTAGAACCAAGAGCAACATTCCTAAGAACAAATCTTCTCCTAAGGTTAAAATGTCTACCGGTAAGAAGGTGTAGAGCCCCTCCCCAATCAAGCTCTAGATAACTTAGTTGACCAAGGTTGACCATATTAATAAATGCAAAAATTCAATAGGATGAAGTATGTTAGATGGATAGATTAGAGAGAATTAATTAAACCAAGTTATGAAGCATTTTACCTTGTGGTGCACATTTTGATGTGTTATGTTTTAGATCCTATAGGATCCACTAATTTGATAACCTTGATATGATGTATGCCAGCTATATCTGAATTTGTAGGACTTTATTATGATGTTAGAAATTATGATGCATGCCTTATGAATGGTTGGAATTTAAGTGGATTATGATAATTGTTTTATATGGATAGCATTGTTTTGTGGTAAATTGATTTATATGATGTCCATTGTATGTAAGGTGATTGATTTGTATTCTTATTTTTGGGAATTACTAATGTGTAATTGAGATGCGCAGGAAAGTTATCCATGTGACCATAGAAACATTATGGAGAATCAAACCTAGACCTATTTACGTTCGTAAAACCAGGGGTTGTCTATTTGGAGATAGAACACCCTGTATGTATCATATTTTATTCGTAAATGTAAATGTTTGCATGTGTGTAAATTGTATTTATTAATTAGTTTAAATCATACAAGAGACAATTGCCATGTGTGTATTAGTGATGTGGAATTCTTTTGTAGTGCCACTTGACACATATGTTGTATGTTGTGTTGGCAATTATCATGTCACCTTTTTGAGAGATTTAATTTTTTTTTTATTGTTATATTTCCAAATTATCCTTGAAGGTTCTAAGAAATCTAGGATAGTGAGCCATTAGGAGGTTCAACTCAAAGTTGACCCGTAGGTAAACTTTAGGTGGACTTTCAAAGGGTTAAACCAACTCCTAGAGTCAGTTTTAGAGCATTTTTATTGGGCCTCATGGGGTACCTATGGGTGAAGGCTAAATTTGGCCATGTGTCCTTCCCCTAGGACTTGTTTAACCTCCCAAAAAAGTGGGTTTTCCTAGATGGCCGAATTTCATCTTTAGGAGTGCCATCCTTGGGTAGATAACCTTCTTGGTATGTGTCATTCCTCTTCCCCATTACATTCCTCTTCTTGAGGTGCCTTGGTTAGGGAGTGTGTAAGACCTAGGAAAGAACAACCAATGGGGGCCTCTCACTCTATCCAAGAGGTTGGAAAGAGAGGGAGAAGCCTTCTTAGGCAAGAGATTGAGGCTTAGTGAGTCAATCACCCACTCTCCATCTTTGGAGATGAGATCTTGCAGTTTTGAAACCAGTTATAATAGAATTTTGGTTAAGTGTTGTAGAAAAGAATGGAGGAATTGGGCTGCTCTTCTCCAAGCTATCCCTAGTGAACCCTTGGGTAGATTCAAGCTCTTCTCCAAGCTATCTTGTATTTTATTTGTGAATTTTTTTATGTGATTCTTCTCCCATTTTGTTATGCATTTTCTGTGTTTTGGGAGTATCCAAGGTCATCTTACCCTTGGGAGGGCAAAATGGTCTTGGGGGTAGAAGGTGTTTGATAGCCTTGAGTGAGAGGCTCTCTTCAAGAGAGTGATCTCAAGGTTTTGTTTATGCATTTGGGGGTCATAAGGGGAGAAATTATGGCATGTATGCCTTGGGGGTCATAAGGACGTTGGGTCAAGATGGACTTGTGATGTGTTCTTGGTTGCCATGAGATGGCTTGTGAACTACTATCTTGTTGGACTTATGTTGTGTTCTTGGTCCACTTCCACCCATGTAAACATCACATTATGTGATGAAGTTCAACCTTGGGATGGGAATGTGTTTGTTGTTAGTTTTTTCTTGCTTGTTTTTGTATTGGTTGAGTGTAACTCATCTAGGTCTTGGTTCTCCAAGCTTGGGGGTGGCTTCTAGTAAGCCTAGGCTGGGAGGTGAGCTCTCCATGGTCACAGCCTTAAGATTTTGTATGCAGATTTGCTTGGAAAAGAAGAAAAAGGAAAGCTAGGAGTTGTTGATTCTATTTTAGTTGCAAAAAAAGAATAGGGATTAAGATATTGTACTTACAGATCGACTTGATCCGTTACTCTAGCAAGCGTACATTAATTTGAGTTCAATTGGGGTGGGTCGGCGGAAGAGAGGTCCAAGCGGAATGACAGTCTTTCATGTGTGTTGTACTCTCCTTCCTCTTGACCAACCATTTGATACGATTGCAGAAATGAAAGAGGAGAGCTTTATGTTGTATTTACTTTAAAAAGGAAATGTACTATTCAAGAAGGCTTACCATGTAATGTAGTGTAGTTACTAAAGATGTTGATTTTCTTTTAGTAAGGAGAAAGCATTTGAATAAATTCTGTAAAGTTAATGCTCGTCTTTTATCTGAAATTTGTCATTTATTTGAAATCTGTTAATTATCTGAAACCTGTCATTTATTCGAAAACTATTAATTATCTGAAATCTGTCATTTATTTGAAATCTGTCATATATTGAAATCTGTCGTCTATTTATCTCTATAATTTATACAAAAAAAAATGCAGAAAGTAAAATGGAAATATTAGGAAATAGAAAAGTAGAAATGTTAGGAAGATAAAAATAAACTGTAAGTCCTATTTATTTAGTTCCAAATGCAAATATAGATAAACAGATTTTAGTATGAACATTAAATGTTGCATTCAACTTGATGATATAGTTTTAAATGAAGTTTAGGCTATTATGTTGCTATTGTAATTTATTTAATTCTATCATTTTTCTCTTCTTTATTATTGCAAAAAATAAATCTACATTTAATAGTCTATCTCTAAAGTTAACTATTAGAAATTTAATATGGAAAGGGATACATTTATTTAAAACTGTTAGTTTAGAATAATCTACTTTTATATGATTTGAAAATTTAGATTTAGTATAGGGGAGAGATCTAAGTATTTTTTTTTAGATTTAACAAAGGAAAATGTAGATGGTTTTAGATGCTTGTATTTAAACAAAAAAAAACTAATGTAAACACCTATTTGTCTTGATGCCTTATACTCAAGAAAAGAAATATATATCAACTTTAGGTTTAATGACAGTCAATATTATATTATTATATTTTGCATATTAGAAAAGAAAAGAAAAGAAAGAGGCTACATAAGATAAATCCAACATTTGCTAAATAGATTGATGTTCATTTGTATTGAAGAAATAAGCTATTTGGAATATGTAACATGTTTTTTTTATTGTCATTATTTTAATGTTGCATATTAAAATAAAATAAAAAAAGAATGCAGTCCTTATACATATATATATAAAGGTACATGTCAAAATGTGTATATATATATATATATATATATATATTATTTTTAAGATATTGCAAAAGAAAAATGAAAAAAAAAATATTACCATAGCAGACTCAACCCCATCGTGGATAGCCACAGTGGGCGGTGTTGAGTTCGCCACTATGGGTATCCACAATGGCGGGCGCTGGAGTCCGCCACTGTGGGTATCCATAGTGGGCGGCGCGGCGCCCGCCACAGTGGTGCACATCGGCCTCGACCGTGCTGCAAGCCAACTTCGCCCTGCCCCCCACCATGGCTGCCTCCATCGGCCTCCTCCGTCGCCATATACCCTGCATACACACTCATCAAAAAAAATAAACCCTAACCCAATTTCGGGTTAGGATAAAGGCAATGGATAGAAAGGAGATTTTGATGAGAGTTTATATTTTTAACAATAAAAGAATAAAGCAAACCCTAGTTAGGGTTTTAAAAATGTATTATTATAAAATAATGTAAGGAGAGGAGGGAAAATGTTCCTCAAAATTTTGAAATGGAAATATACATTTAGTTTAAGTTATTATTTAGTTTAATAGGTTAGTTTGGAGATTTAATGGAGAATGTAATAAATTATTTTATAGCATTATTATTATCATATTTGGGTAAATATATTTTAAGAAAAATTTGTTATTGAAAAGTCTAAATAAGTATGGTGATTAGAATTTAGTTTAAGATGTATTTTTAGTTGTCTTTCATTGAAAATTAATAACTATTAAATTTGGGAAATTGTTAGTTATATAGAAGTAATATACTCTTTTCGAGTAATTTTATTAAAAGGGGTTTGTTGATGGAAATGTTATAAAGTTTATTGATTTAATTTTAAACCTAGAGGTAATGCATAGGTTGAATATTAAATATTAATATTTGTAGGATTAACATATTACGACTTGATTTAAGTTGAATAGATATTTTTTAGAAATTCTACTAATTTTTATAATTAAACAGAATAATGTAATATAGTTTATTAAATATTTAATTTAAGAGGATATTGTAGTGGCGTAATATATTTTCTCTAAAATAAATTAATGAACTAAATCTTGTGAACCTCGTTAACCCAAGTGGAGCCTTTTATCAGATAATTTAATTATCATAATAATGCTCGGCACTTTAATTTTATTCAATTAGATGATATTAATACATTAAATTTGTATTAATGTTGAATTAATAAAGGCAAGGTTTAATTAAGTTTTAAATGAAGAATATAATATCAATGATGGAGGGAACTTGATATTAGATAAATAAATGACATTGATTTAAGTAATTGTATCAATGTCAATTTAGTAGGAGTTGGGCTATTTTAAGTATTATAAGACGCATCTTAGATGAAAGGGACATTTGAGTGGATTTATTATTGTCCTTATAAAATTAATTTGTCTCGCTTGATGATGGGAGTTGTCGTAATTGTTACGTAAGTAATATTCTAATTCTATCGTCAAGGAGTTTTATCGAAACCTAAGGCCTCTAGTTAAATTATCATTCATCGCTCTTTAGAAACCCATTTAATATCACTTAAGTTTATGTTTGGAACAACTTGTTTAGTTGTCACAACCATTTAAGCATGGGTTGCATGTAAGTAAGTATTCAAAAAAAAATTGTAGTTGTGTTGTTTGCCCAAAAGTTTGGGCACGACATTTTGGTATCAGAGCCCTAATTTCATACACTGGTGAACATGGGCTACATTCATAATTTAGTTGATCCGAACTATGGCTTCAAAGAATAACACCTAGGTGGAAACTTGCAAAATAAAAAAGTGAAACATAAGTGAAAATTCGTTTAAACCAACAGACCAACATATATCAATTCAAGGGGTTCCAAGGGTCACTAAAAGCCCTGAAATTTGAAACTTATTAGTCATAATGTTTATGGCATAATAAGACCCCAAAGGATACGAAATTTTCAAATTATTTATTTATATGAAAGTATATTTGGGTGTTTAATAACGGAATTTAGATCAATATTACTTATGAGGTTATCATTCAATTGGAATCTAAATGCAATAATCACCCTAATCAAATCAAGAATGAGGAGTTAATTCTACAATAAAATACCTTTGATGGTAACTAAGAGAATATCGTCCGTCGAGGTATGTTCTTGACATGGCAAGTCAAGCAAGAGAGTTAGACATGAGATGAAGGCACTATAAACAAGATGATTAAGATAGAGACATTTCAAGTTAACCTTTTTAGCTATATGAAAATCTCGGTGGTTCGAGAACCAGGACCGCCATTTGAGGCACCAATGAAGAAAAGATATGCAGTACTCTTGCGAATCTCAAAAAGAAGCATTAACCTATCCTAATGAATAGGTACCTTAAGCATGGGATCATGGTTAGACAATTCTTATATCAATGCAAGAAGCTAGTATGGATAACCCTGAAGATAAGGACTAAAATGATGAATGTCTATCTCCTAGACAAGAGAACCCCAGTGAAACTATAGAAGAATTAAGGAATAAGAAAGGAGACATGAAACTCTTGGGTTAAAGCACATAATTGCAATAAACCCTAAGGTCCTTCCGTGGCTATATAATTGGGGAAACAAGCAAGGTAAAACCACAACTAGTTCCCTTATGGGGAGATAGTCTTGAAAGGACTAAGTAAATGGTGAAAAGAGTAGAGAGAATTTGGGAATCATGAAAAATCCATATTGAAGTACAAGGAGTGTAGAAGAATCATGGTCCTATAATCTAGGAATGATTAACTTATATCCGTACAGAACCTAAGGAGAAAAGTGCAACCCAATCATGGCTAGTCGCTAGGTACAAGACAGTTTGGAACACAATTTAAGTCCTTGGGGCAACCGAAGTAGGTTTGTAGATTATGGCAATCAAGTGTGAAAGTATGTGAAACATTAAGTATGAATGAAGCATCATGCAGCTGGAAAGAGCTTATGGAAAGATAGTATAGCAATATTATAATACCAAAGTTTTAATGAAAATTAATTGGCAATATCAAATGTGTGGTTAGCTAAGGGAGAACTTGGGAATTATGGGAGCCTTAATACATTGGTAATTATTGGAAACCTTTATGTTATGTCGTAATTGGGTAACTTGATATTATGATGATAAGGTGGTGTATGTGGATTGAAGGAAATCGTAAGATGTGATATGTCAGAGTCGGCTAGTAAGTAAATATAAACAAGTAATATGAAAAGAGATAACTTCTTTTTACCAAATTTCAATTAATAGGGTGGGTGTTGGTCACTTCTCGAGTGCACAAAACCCTTGTTTTCTTAAGTTGCATAAGTGAAGTGGGAGAGAATAAGTCAACTCCCTGCATTGTTTGAAATATGTCATGAAATGTGTGGGTAGGAATTAGTTGTTAACCGTTATTGATTTTACTTGACAATTATTCCACCCCAAATGGTTCTTAACCATAAGTGTTAGTAATTTGGCAACAAGCTCCTACTTAATGAAGTCAAGTGAATGTTAGAGGTGAAAATACAAGGAGCTAGCATAAAGTGCTAAGAAAACAAATGATGTCCCTAGTAAAATTATAAGATTACATTTTACAAACCCTAAGTGGTTCTAAGTATACAAGTGACAATTTTGTACCGAATTAGCAACCGCATGTGTAAATAAGACATGAAAGTGTTGGTGCATGAGTTACCACGTAACATTGAACCAAGGTTGAACATATTAAGATATTTAATGGAAGTTTAAGAAGAATGGACAAAGAATGGTTAAGTTAGTGCAATCACCTGTTAGAATATAATTATGGAGGTTAATAACCCCAAATGGATAATGGATTATATCGGAAAATGTTGCTTGTGATAGCAATCACATGAAGGTTAAAATGGATCATGATCTTTAAAATGATTGCAATCTTTTGTGTATAAGATATTTCATTAAAAATAAAGGAATATAGATAATCTAAGAACCTTAAGAGTCTAATAATCACTTCCTAACACACTCGAGACGTGTGATCTTGGGTGATGTGTTGTGGTTACTCCCTATAGTATGACTAATATGGTCATCTTGTTTCAAGTTATGATTCATCGGTGTTTTCAACTTTCTTTGAAAAGTATATTGTGACCAAGGGGCTAGTAATTTCTTTTATAATTTTTTTTTTATGATGAAAGGACCACTAAATTTATATTTCTTTTTATTGGAGCTATGGCACTTGCCATGTTGCTAGTTTTAATATCTTTCAATTGCCGACATTTTTCTTCTTTTGATTGGACTTGGCAAAAACTAACTTTTATTTTGATCTTTTAAAAGTGTCAAGTGGTCATTTTGATGGTTGATATAGCTAGCCCTAGTGATGTGATTTGTGTAATGTCTATCATGTTCATTGAACCACTGATAGTGTGTCAAGGGAGAATACCGCAAGGAGTGAAATTAGGCACAAAGAATTAACAAAGAATGTTATATCAAATTAAGATAAAGGAAGGAATATCCTCCTAAATAAAATTAATTACGAGTAATCTAAGAGAGAAAATTCATAACAAAAAAAAAAGTGTGATCTAGACCTAATGAATTGTGAAAGTGATGATAATGGCAGACTGGTAAATTTGGCATGTGTATGGAGATGATTGCGTGGATGATACCTAAAACAAGTAGTATTAAATTTCATCACTCCCTTAGAATGGGATTGTTATGTACCTTAATGTTTGGGATTTGCGAATGATATACCCTATGAAACTAAAACCTTGGTGCCTAGGAATATAAACATTGTAAGCCCTAGTGGTAGAAAACTACCCTATATAGGGGTGGATTTGAAGAACTTAAACTTGATTATCCCTCGTTGCCTTTTGATGTGGGAAGAAATCATGCACCTAGGATGGTTTAACAAATATTTTATTAACACCCTAATGAGGCGCCTTGTTGCAGAATAAGTAGATTCATTTTGGTTTAAGTGTGATGTCAATTTTCTTAAGTAACATGCGTGGATGAGAATTCTGGTGGGATAAACATATTTTAAAATGAATCCTAAACAAAGTATGACTCCTAGAAGTTTAATAAGTAAACTATTGTGTGTAACCTTGATTTTGGGAGTTGATGTGCATTAATGATATGATTTGGATGGTGCATTAACGTAAATTGTTGAAAGATAGAATTTTGTAAACACCTACCTAAGATGGAAGTGAAATATAATAAAAATGCTAGGTAAGTACCTTATGGAGGAAATAAGCTATTACAAAAGAAGGGTGATTTTAATATTGCCTCTTTTAAGTAGGCAAGATAAGAGTTAGAGTAACCTAGTGATATTATGGGAAATGATACGTCCCTATTTTGTATCCTAGTCATGTGACTTCCAGGAGTAAGTCGAACTCTAGGGGGGGAGGATGTAGAGCCCCTCCCTGATCAAGCTCTGGATAACTTAGTTGACTAAGGTTGACAGTATTAATAAATGCAAAAATTCAATAGGATGAGCTATGTTAGATGGATAGATTAGAGAGAGAAGAAGTAATTAAACCAGGTTATGAAGCATTTTACCTTGCGGTGCACATTTTGATGTGTTAAGGATTTAGATCATATAGGATCCACTAATTTGATAATCTTGATATGACGTGTGCCAGCTATATCTGAATTTGCAGACTTTATTATGATGTTAGAAATTATGAAGCATGCCTTATGAATGGTTCGAATTTAAGTGGATTATGATAATTTCTTTATATGGATAGCATTGTTTTATGGTAAATTGATTTATATGATGTCCATTGTATGCAAAGTGATTGATTTGTATTCTTATTTATGTGTTTAATATTATATGAGGCTATTTGGGAATTACTAATGTGTAATTGAGATGCGCAGGAAAGTTATCCATGTGACCATAGAAACATTATGGAGAATCAAACCTAGACCTATGTACGTTCGTAAAACCAGGGGTTGTCTATTTGGAGAGACAACAACCCGTATGTATCGTATTTTATTCGTAAACGTAAATGTTTGCATATGTGTAAATTGTATTTATTAATTGGTTTAAATCATACAAAAGACAATTGCCATGTGTGTATTAGTGATGTAGAATTCTTTTGTAGTGTCACTTGACACATATGTTGTATGTTGTGTTGGCAATTGTCATGTCACCTTTTTGAGAGATTTAATTTTTGTTTTATTGTTATATTACCAAATTATCCTTGAAGGTTCTAAGAAATCTAGGATAGTGAGCCATTAGGAGGGTCAACTCAGAGCTGACCCGTAGGTAAAATTAGGTGGACTTTCAAAGGGTTAAACCAACTCCTAGAGTCATTTTTAGAGCATTTTTATTGGGCCTCATGGGGTACCTATGGGTGAAGGCCAAATTTGGCTATGTGTCCTTCCCCTAGGACTTGTTTAACCTCCCAAAAAAGTGGGTTTTCCTAGATGACCGAATTTCATCATTAGGAGTGCCATCCTTGGGTAGATAACCTTCTTGGTATGTGTCATTCCTCTTCCCCATTACATTCCTCTTCTTAAGGTGCCTTGGTTAGGGAGTGTGTAAGACCTAGGGAAGACCAACCAATGGGGGCCTCTCACTCTATCCAAGAGGTTGGAAAGAGAGGGAGAAGACTTCTTAGGCAAGAGATTGAGGCTTAGTGAGTCAATCACCCACTCTCCATCTTTGGAGATGAGATCTTGCAGTTTTGAAACCAGTTGGAATAGAATTTTGGTTAAGTGTTGTAGAAAAGAATGGAGGAATTGGGCTGCTCTTCTCCAAGCTATCCCTAGTGAACCCTTGGGTAGATTCAAGGTTGGGTCATTCCTTACTTCGCATGTTGAAACTTTGTTTTTAAAAGATTGTTTGAATGTAGATGTTCTTTCCCTTGTATTTTATTTATGAAAAAATTTATGTGATTTTTCTCCCATTTTGTTATGCATTTTCTGTGTTTTGGGAGTATCCAAGGCCATCTTACCCTTGGGAGGGCAAAATGGTCTTGGGGGTGGAAGCTGTTTGACAGCCTTGAGTGAGAGGCTCTCTTCAAGAGAGTGATCTCAAGGGTTTGTTTATGTGACCCTTGCTGCATAGTTTTGTTTATGCATTTGGGGGTCATAAGGGGAGAAATTATGGCATGTATGCCTTGGGGGTCATAAGGACGTTGGGTCAAGATGGACTTGTGATGTGTTCTTGGTTGCCATGAGATGGCTTGTGAACTACTATCTTGTTGGACTTATGTTGTGTTCTTGGTTGCCATGAGTTGGCTGGTGATCTACTATCTTGCAGTTCTTCTCAAGGTACTTGGTCCACTTCCACCCATGTAAACATCACATTATGTGGTGAAGTTCAACCTTGGAATGGGAATGTGTTTGTTGTGAGCTTTTCCTTGCTTTTTTTTGTATTGGTTGAGTGTAACCCATCTAGGTCTTGATCCTCCAAGCTCGAGGGTGGCTTCTAGTAAGCCTAGGCTGGGAGGTGAACTCTCCATGGTCACAGCCTTAAGATTTTGTATGCAGATTTGCTTGGAAAAGAAGAAAAAGGAAAGCTAGGAGTTGTTGATTCTATTTTAGTTGCAGAAAAAGAATAGGGATTAAGATATTGTACTTCAGTTACAGAAATGAAAGAGGAGAGCTTTATGTTGTATTTACTTTTAAAAAGAAATGTACTATTCAAGAAGGCTTACCATGTAATGTAGTGTATTTACTAAAGATGTTGATTTTCTTTTAGTAAGGAGAAAGCATTTGAATAAATTTTGTAAAGTTAATGTTGTTGTCTTTTATCTGAAATCTGTCATTTATTCGAAATCTGTTAATTATCTAAAATCTATCATTTATTCGAAATCTGTTAATTATCTGAAATCTGTCATTTATTTGAAATCTATCATATATTCAAATCTGTCATCTATTTATCTTTGTAATTTATACAAAAAAAAATGCGGAAAGTAAAATGGAAATATTAGGAAATAGAAAAGTAGAAATGTTAGGAAGATAAAAATAAATTGGTAGTCCTATTTATTTAGTTCCAAATGTAAATATAGGTAAACAGATTTTAGTATGAACATTAAATGTTGCATTTAGCTTGATGATATAGTTTTAAATGAAGTTTAGGCTATTATGTTGTTGTTGTAATTTATTTAATTCTGTCATTTTTCTCTTCTTTATTATTGCAGAAAATAAATCTAGATTTAATAGTCTATCTCTAAAGTTAACTATTAGAAATTTAATATGGAAAGGGATACATTTATTTAAAACTGTTAGTTTTAAATAATCTACTTTTATATGATTTAAAATTTTAGATTTAGTATAGGGGAGAGATCTAAGTATTATTTTTTAGATTTAACAAAGGAAAATGTAGATGGTTTTAGATGCTTGTATTTAAAACAAAAAACTAATGTAAACACCTATTTGTCTTAATGCCTTATACTCAAGAAAAGAAATATATATCACCTTTAGGTTTAATGACAGTCAATATTATAGTATTATATTCTGCATATTAGAAAAGAAAAGAAAGAGGCTAAATAAGATAAATCCAACATTTGCTAAATAGATTGATGTTCATTTGTATTGAAGAAATAAGCTATTTGGAATATGTAACATGTTCTATTTACTGTCATTATTTTAATGCTGCATATTAAAATAAAATAAAAAAGAGAATACAGTCCTTTTTTCATAAATATAAATATAAATGTTTATATATATATATATATATATATATATATATATATATATATATATATATATATATATATATATATATATATATATATATAAAAAAAATATGTTTAAGATGTTGCAAAAGAAAAATGAAAAAAATATATATTACCATAGCAGACTCGACCCCACTGTGGATAGCCACAGTGGGCGGCACTGAGTCCACCACTGTGGGTATCCAACGTGGGCGGTGCCGAAGTTCGTCACTGTGGGTATCCATAGTGGGTGGCGCGGCGTCTGCCATTGTGGGTATCCACAGTGGTGCACGTCGGCCTCCACCGTGTTGCAAGCCAACTTCGCCCTGCCCCCCCACCATGGCTTCCTCCATCGGCCTCCTCTGCCGCCATATACCCTGCATACACACTCATCAAAAAAAAAAAACCCTAACCCAATTTCGGGTTAGGGTAAAGGCAATGGATAGAAAGGAGATTTTGATGAGAGTTTATAGTTTTAATAATAAAAGAATAAAGCAAACCCTAGTTAGGGTTTTAAAAATGTATTATTATAAAATAATGTGAGAGGAGGGAAAATATTCCTAAAAAATTTGAAATGGAAATATACATTTAGTTTAGTTATTATTTAGTTTAATAGGTTAGTTTGGAGATTTAATGGAGAATGTAATGAATTATTTTATAGCATTATTATTATCATATTTGGGTAAATATATTTTAAGAAAAATTTGTTATTGAAAAGTCTAAATAAGTATGGTGATTAGAATTTAGTTTAAGATGTATTTTTAGTTGTCTTTCATTGAAAATTAATAATTATTAAATTTGGGAAATTGTTAGTATAGAAGTAATATACTCTTTTCGAGTAATTTTATTAAAAGGGGTTTATTGATGGAAATGTTATAAAGTTTATTGATTTAATTTTAAACCTAGAGGTAATGCATAGGTTGAATATTAAATATTAATATTTGTAGGATTAACATATTACGACTTGATTTAAGTTGAATAGATATTTTTTAGAAATTCTACTAATTTTTATAATTAAACAGAATAATGTAATATAGTTTATTAAATATTTAATTTAAGAGGATATTGTAGTGGCGTAATATATTTTCTCTAAAATAAATTAATGGACTAAATCTTACGAACCTCGTTAACCCAAGTGGAGCCTTTTATCAGATAATTTAATTATCATAATAATGCTCGGCACTTTAATTTTATCCAATTAGATGATATTAATACATTGAATTTGTATTAATGTTGAATTAATAAAAGCAAGGTTTAATTAAGTTTTAAATGAAGAATATAATATCAATGATGGAGGGAACTTGATATTAGATAAATAAATGACATTGATTTAAGTAATTGTATCAATGTCAATTTAGTAGGAGTTGGGCTATTTTAAGTATTATAAGACGCGTCTTAAATGAAAGGGACATTTGAGTGGATTTATTATTGTCCTTATAAAATTAATTTGTCTCGCTTGATGATAGGAGTTGTCGTAATTGTTACGTAAGTAATATTCCAATTCTATTGTTAATGAGTTTTATCGAAACCTAAGGCCTCTAGTTAAATTATCATTCATCACTCTTTAGAAACTCTTCTTAATATCACTTAAGTTTACATTTGGAACAACTTGTTTAGTTGTCACAACCATTTAAGCATGGGTTGCATGTAAGTATTCAAAACAAATTTGTAGTTGTGTTTTTTGCCCAAAAGTTTGGGCACGACAGAAGGTCTATAAACCTATTTGTTTTGTTTTCCATAAGCCTGGTCATACTGCTAATGTTTGCAAAGACAAACCTAACAGGAATACAAGTTTTAATACTAATGCTAGATTCATATCTAAGAAGTTTGAAGGTCATTGCTTCACTTGTGGAATGTATGGACATAGATCTATTGAGTGCAAATATGGAGCTAATAATCCTGTACCACATGGTAACTGGATGAGGAATTTTGACAACCGGGTAAACATGAACTGGCAAATACCTCACAGCAATCAATTTAGTCCATTTGAGATGGAAAAGGTAATAAACATCATTTGCACCATCTGTAATAACTTTGGTCATGTGGCTATGAATTGTAGAAGAAGAATAGGAAGAGGAAATGCAGGACCTTAGAGATCATCTGGTATGGTGTGCTATCACTGCAACAAACCAAGGCATTTAGCAAAATTCTGCAGATCCAGAAATAGCAAACTAGTCAATTCTGCAAAAGATCTGAAAGGTAAACAAAAAGTAAGTGTTGAAGAAGTAAAAGAGGAATTGAACCGCACTTGGAAGAAAAAGAATGATGACTCACCAATAGAGGAAATTGTTCCTTCACCTAGTGAAGAGAACCCTACACCGGTGAACTAAGCCTTGTCATATGGCTAAGGGGAACTTAAACAGTAAATCCACCTCTGGACCCCTTGAGATAAATGAGTGGTAAAAAAACTTTGAGTTTAAAATTTTGATAATATTTTCTTGATATGTTATCAACCGGTTTACTTCTTGAGCGGTGAAATTAGGGTTTGCAACCCTAACGGGTGAGCATTTAATGCAGTAGGTAAAAAGGATAAAAACAAGTTTTTACTTTGTTATTTTTACCCTAACGCATTCGAGAGAGAAAATTGGAGCGCTTGCTGAGCTGAGAAAGATTATTTGCTATCATTTGTCAAATTTCTTTGTGATTTGTGTGATCAAGCTAAATTGAAGGTTACAGAAAGTTGAGTTGGTGTTTACTTGAGCATACTACCGGTGAAACGAAGCAGCGTGCATAAAAAAGGGTATTTCTCTAAAAATATTGCTTCAAAGTCTTGTTCATCTGTAACGGCACCATCTTCAAAACCTGTAGAGAGGTTAATGATTACTTCTAAGCCAATGGAAGTTGTAGTTGCTAAACAAATTGTGTCATACAATGTGTTATCAGAAATTTCGAGTGGAGTTTTAGTTAAAGGTGATTTATCTAGTTACATTGACTGCAAGATAGAAGATCTATGATCTCTCTATATATATATACTCAGTTGAAATCACTCTGTGATGAGAATGGCAAAATTCAATCAGAGTATGCTGGGGTTTTTTAAAAGGTTTTTCATAATGCTGCCTACTTTCTTGAAGATTTCAAGGAAGAACACATCAGAATTATTTTGAGTAGAGTTCATGGAGAGAACATGTATTTGGAGAGAACTCACACAATTACCAAGGAAGCCATTCAGGCTGTAACTGGTTATTTCTTAATCAGTGAAGTACCTGAGTTAAGGTGAATCTCTAAAGAGACTGTTTTTACATTAACCGGTTCTACATCTAATCAGTGTGCCTTTTCTATCAACAATATTAGAGACTCTGCAGTAAAACTAGAAGCAATGGTGATAGGCTACCGAGTATTTTACTCTAGCAAACTTAACAGTGTTCCCTCTGCAGTAATTCATATTGCTCACAAGATGATTATTGATAATGCAAATTATGATCTTTGTGAAGCTATCAGGAGACAATTGTTTCTGAATTTACAATCTATCAAAAAGGATAGTGGTCAAAAGTTCAAATATGGTCAGTTTTTGATTGGATTATTCTTTTATTTTTCGGAGCTTTCTACTAGGAATTGGATACATTGAATGGTCAAAAGACCTACCGGTCATAGCACAAATCAAAAACAGCATTAAGGTTGTAAGAAATACTTTCCTTGTAGCAATGAATAAGTATTTTAATGAGTTTCAAAAGAAAATGAGCCTAAGAATGAGGTTACCAGAAGATGTGGTAAAACATTTTGCAAAATATATAATATTTACTGTTACCATTGACTTTTGCTTGATGAAAGAAATTGAGCCTAGAAAAGAAGAGATGGAAGACATGAGCTATGAAGTTAATTATGACTTACTGGTTGGATATGCTAATAACCTGTTGCCATCTCCTAAAGACAAAAAGAAGGCAAAATTGGACATTGTGGTAGTCCAAGATGCACCAGCACAAACCAGTACTGCTCCTATTAAAAATGTGAAAGGAAAGAAAAATAAGTTTGAAGAAGCATCTCCAGCAATAAATAATACTAGGGTAACCCAGAGTATCCAAACTAAAAAGGAACCAGAACTTAAAGTATATATAAAGAAGGAGACAAAGAAGAGAGGCAAAAAATTAATTTTGCAACTAGACTCTGAGGGAACTAATTCTGATGAAGAACCAAAGAAGGTAAAGACAACTGGCAGAGTATCCAAGAAGGTTAAGGAAGTGTTAAAGGCAACTATACCTCTTGATATATCTAAGTTAAAACCTGAGAGTCATTTTGAAAGAACAATGAAGACATTGGGAAGAAATAGATTTGAAAATGTTAAAGAACATTTTGATTCCTTCAATGAAGATGAGAAAGAAGAAGTTGTTCAACAGGTAATCACTCAATTGTGTCATTATAGTATATTGCCTCATGATATTGAGAAGGATGTTTCAAATTCTTTGTATACAATTCTTTTAAATAAATGGGTTGAAGTTGTTAAGATTGAAAAAGAAATTATTGATGAAGTATTTGTACAATATTTTCCTGAACTTTCTAAAGATACAATTAATACTTTAGTGGAAAGGTACAAAGCTCAGTTTATGTTTAAAGCAAGAAGATTGAAGCTTCTTAGTGGAAAAAGGTCAATTGTTGAAACTTAGACCCATCTTATAGCCTTCAATATCAAAAGGATGGAAGAACTTGTACTATCTTCTAAGAATGTAGAAGAAGCTACTGTTAACAGACCGGAAATGGATGAAGAAGAAATTGTTCAAGCGGATGTGGTCTATCCTGTCAAGGATGACACCACTATTCATGTGATTGATGATGTTATATCTGAAAATGTTACTGCACTGGATATAGAGCCTCCAAATGTTACAGATTCACGGGTTAAGTTAGTTGATCAGCTAGCAACTCAACAAAAAGTGGACAATCCACTGGTCACAGAACAACTGGAGAAACCCCAATCTCCACCGGTCATTCAAATTACTCAGTCAGTGCCTACTAAAAAAGTTGCCACACAGTCCTCTAAAAAGGAAATGAAGGAGAATACAGAGAAAGCAATCATTAAAGTTGTATCCTCTGAACCGGCGAAGCAAAAGCAAATTGATGAGGATGATGATGATTCCTTGAGTATTTTAGGAACTATTGATGTGGACAATATGAGTGCATCATAAATGATGAAGATTTCTACTATTATGCAATCTAGGGTGCATAAGAAGAGATTGAAAGAGAAAAGAATTGAAGCTGAGACAATTCAGTTTGTAGTAGATATTTTATCTGGTTTGCTACCAGAAACATCTACCGCACATCTATCTACACCTATTAGCAAACTTGTTCAGTTAGTTGCCGATGTAACTGATCACATGAAGTCACTGGAAGATGCAGCTCAAATTTATGCTGCAAAAAGTCATAAGAAGAAGTATGGTGAAAAACTGGCAAAGGATATTGATAGTGGAAAGATGGCCCTATCACACAACAAAGATTTGTTAAGTAAAGCTATTGAAACAGGAGGAAAATTTCTTGCTTATACCTCTAATGTTACATTCATTTATTCTGATATCACAAAAAGGTATACAGAAATAGAGCAAGAACTAGAATGGATATGCAATGGATATGTTCCTCTTAAGGATTATCATGTTGTCTTTAACAAATTTGTAGATGACTTACACAATCAGCTAGATATCTATGATCATGGGAAAGAAAAGAGACTCTAGTCTCTAAAGGAACTCAAAAGTCTTCTCACATCACAAGTAGACATACTTCAGAGAGCCTACTCCAATGCAGAAGCTATCCTTGCAACCCCTGAAACATGCACACTGGATTCCATGGAAGAATTTTGTTCACAGCTGATGTCTACAAACAAGTACATTGAGAATGTGTTGGAATCATGGTCAAATGCCTTGCCACAACTGAAGAAGAGCTACAAAGTTATTTTCATGAGAATTGCTAATACCTATGTATGTGTTCTTTTTGAAAAAAAAAAATTGTATTATGTATGCATTAAGGGGGAGCATGAGTACATGTGTAAATTTGTTGTGTATGCACACTTAGCGGTATTACTGAAAAAATTTCTAAGTGTTGCCATCAATACCAAAGGGGGAGATTGTTGGCATGATGATGATTGTAATGTATTCATCATATGTTGTCATTGATGAAACACTCACACACACATATGATTATGTTGTCTACCGGTGTAACTTCAACTGTTTACACTGTCAACCGGTATTCTTAGTGGTTATCTCTAACTGGTACTTTGTGTCAACCGGTATGTATATGTGACACAACCTATGGCTATGATAATATTGAGATCAAGATGGAGATCAAGATGGAGATCAAGTGGAGATCATGACAGAAGATTCGAGGATAATATTTAACTCAAACTGATATTGATTGTTCCAACCGGTATTCGGTAATTTTGTGATGGGTTGCATTGATCATGATGAGTTATTTCAATAACAAACTTTTGGCGGTAATTTTTGTTATGAGTTATGATCACTTGACTAGATACACTGCACCTTAGTAAATCATTTGAAGAATGAATATGATGTTGGTATGCATGTAGAATGGAAGATTTTCATGTTGAAGAGCTATAAGTGTTAAGATAAAGAGTGTGTTGTATAGAAGTGTTGAGATTATCTACAAGGATCTGATCAAGCAAGTATTGTGCTACTCAGAACAAATCAAACCAATCCTATTGTTTTCTAACAATTACAGTAGAATCAAATCCCCTAACCAAGTAAGTTCTAACAAGCTTCAATGTATAAATCCTCTAGCAGGCTAATCCATTAACTTGGATTCTTAAATCCTCCAGCGAGGTTACTCCTAACAGGGTATTACCTTTAACGAGGTATGAGCTTCTAATCAAGCTTTGGGAACTCTAACCAAATTCTCTCTTAGCAGAGCACTTTTTAGACCTTAATTAGCCAGTTATCTATTACTGTAGATAGTTAACTTGTGAGTTCCATCTCACCGTGGTTTTTACCTATTTGGGTTTTCCACATATAAATATTTGTGTTATGTTGGATGTGTTACTTATTGTGAATGCTATTATATCATTTTGGATTATATGCATTCTAGTTAAAAGCTTTGTTAAGTCCATCTACCAGTTATTAGTTGAAGTAGTTTCATTTTTGGTGTCACTGATTCAGCCCCCCCTCCCCCCTCTCAGTGCTTTTCAAGCCCATCAAAATCCATTCGCCTTGCTTTAACTACTAGTCTCCAAGTTTTCAAATTTATCCTATATCGCATCCTTTACTGCTATTGAGTTCCTTCTACCATCATTACTGATAATAAAACTCCATTCAAAAACCAGCAAATGCATGATCTTTGTTCCATATTTCATATCCAGTACCATTGGACCACCCCATATTACCCACAAGGTAATGGCCAAGTTGAGGCAACCAATAAAACCTTGTGACGTATCCTCAAAAATGTTGTTAATGAAAACTAGTCAAAATTGTAATCTCCATTTAAATCCCACCTTTTGGTCACATTGCAATAGTATCTAAACTCCTACTGGAGCTACTTCATACTCCCTTGTATATGGTGCAAAATAAGACTTTCCAATTGAGGTTGAGTTACCATTCTTATGCATATCCCTGAAAGATTTTGTGTCTGATGAAGATTATAGGGTAGCAAGGCTAGGTTACCTAGATCTTCTTGATGAATAAAATTAGAAAGCATATGATCACTTACAAGTATATCAAACCAAACTCAAAAAAAAATATCAGAAGAAAGTTCATCCTTGTGAATTTGAGGTTAGTGATCTAGTGCTCAGAGAAAACCCAAGGAATCAATAGGACAGAGAAAAGAAAGGAAAATTTGAAGTCAAATGGTTAGGCCTATATGTAGTCACAAAAAAATATGGTTCAAGAACCTATCAACTATCCACTCCACAAGGTGAGCTTCTCAATGACCCCTTGAAAATCTTGTATTTGGAGAAATTCTATGAATAATCCATGATAATGTACTATTCAAAATAATAAAAAAATACAAAAAAATTGAAAAACAATAAAAAAAAATCGTCTTATGGTGAAAACTACCTTGGGCATGTATATATGATTAAAACCTAGAAACCTACCTTAGGCAAGTATATATGATTAAAACCTGAAAAACGGGTGTTGTATGTGGGCAATTCCATATTCCTTTTGTTGCTCCTTTCAGTCCTATCTTGGCACAGTATCCTTCGTTATTTGTCTCTATAGATTGCATCTATGCATATCTCCTCACTTTTCCTCTTTCAGGATTTTGTGCAATGGTCTCTTGGTTGTATTTTTCTTGTACATGGGAGTTGTGTAGGTTTTATAGTGCTAGTTTTTTCCTATGTAGGTTTCTAGTCTGTCATGTATAAATGTGCCTTGTGTACAGGCTTGGTTTTTTGCTCATATGCATGTGTCTATTATGTTCTCAATATCATACCTCATTCATTGGTTCTTCAAAAAGTATCTATGAGCATCTTCATCATCATGATCATATCAGGTTCTTTTTTTGTTAAAGTTATCTCACCAGTCCTTTATCCAATCACCAGTTTGCACAAGATGTATCCTTCCTCTAGTCAAACATTATCAAATATTCATCTGTCAATCATTCCTTGGCAAAATATATCTAAGAAATTTGTGTTGGCTTTGATTCTATTTTATCCTTGTTTGTCTTTTAAGAACCTATGTTTTATGTTTTCTTAATTGCCATGATCTTTCATATCATGGTGTGCTAGCAATAACAAATATAGGGGGTTGATCTTGTGGTTATTTGTTTTTCTTGGCATGTTTTTTATGCATCCCATGTTGTTCAATCATGAGGTATTGGTTATCTCATGTTACACTAGGGCACATCTCTTTCTTTGTGGTTTTTATAGCCCTATTTCCCACAGTATTCTCTATAATTTTGTATGGTGCTAGGCTAACCTTTTGTGTGTGTTTATTTGAGTCAGTGCATGCATTGTTTGTAAAAAACTCCTAGTGCTTTATACCTTGGTGTGTCACATATGGTGCTAAAGAAAAATAAGTGCTTGCTAAAATAGCAATGAGTGTTAAAGATACTTGTGCTCTGTAATTCATTCACATCTATTTTGCCTCCTTTTTTTTTCTAATCTTTGTGGCAAACACGAAAGAGGAGAGAGGATCAGGTTGGATGCATATCTTTGCGGTTAGGTGTATTTTGTTTATATAGTTCGCTAGTTGTAGGCAAAATTCATTGGGATCTAGGGTTAGAGAGCATAAATAACAACATTTTTTTATTCGTATCAAGTAATGTCTTTTATATTATGAAGGAATCTTATTATATTAGTATAAAAATGAGAAGAGGAAATGACTAATATTGAAATATTTTTTGTTTCTATCAATCCTAGTTATTGTTAGTTGAGAGAAAAAGGTTAAAAGATTTTAACATGAGCTTTAAGAGGTAGAATAATAATGTGAAATTATTGTATCCAAGTATTCCGGACCAAGTTATGTAAGATTTTCACCATGCAGATTAATAGTAGATTTTGGATCCTCTATACATCTTTGAACATGTAGGTAAGTCTCAAGTGAAAGTAAGACCTACACTTAAGTCGACAAAGTGACTTGCCAATAAAATAAAAAAATCCAAGAATGTTTTTTCGAAATTGGAAGGATAGATAGTAACTACGTTCTAGAATGAATTTTTTTATCATTATCATGGAAATTGATTTGTATTAATAGGTTTAAATTTGTTGATATGAACATGCATATATGTGTTACACACACACATAAAATATGGTCAAAGAGTAGAAATAAGAACATATTTTATTCAATGAGAAACGATAAGAATTTTGTGGCATTGATCAACTCATTATATAGTAGGAACTCTTTGAATACCCTCATGTTCCCCCAAAACTATATAGAATGCAAAATTTTATCATGTGCATGGCCATCAATCTATATTAGAAAATTTAAATTTGCTTATATTAACACACACACACACACACACACACACACACACACACACACACACACACACACACACACACACACACACACACACATGCGCACGCGCACACACACACACACACACACACACTACATGCATACATGTATACATGTATACATACACATATGCATATATATATACATATACATATTACATATTACATACATACATAATCCTGCTTACACTCACTTGATAGTAAAATTGTCAGCCTTCACGGAAATCTTTTGCAATGCTTATTTTTTGGGCAAATGTGAACATGTGATGTTATGTTAATGTGGACATGTTTATATTGGACGAAAATGAGAAATGTCAATAGTGGATTCTTTAAGATTATTATATGAGGTGTAAATTTTCTTTTCCGATAGTGTTATATTGCCACAAGAACTTGGGGAAAATGGAACAGTGATAATTAGGAGATTTCCTTCAAGTCAATCCATTTTTCTTGTCTTTTGATCTCCATTGGCAGCCTATGAACGAAGATATATTGAATAGATCTTATTACACTTAATTAAGTATACAATTACAAATTTAGAAGAAACTAGGTATGGAGAGCTGAGGGCTGCAATTACTAGTTTCTTAGTCAAGGGGGAGAGGCAGATGGCGGGGGCGTTACCTTCCATGGTGTCCACCACAAAGGATTTGGGAGGATCAGCCTCCATGATCAATATTCAATGAGGATCAATGAAGGTGATCAGAAAGGAGGATCACCACATGGGAGACAAACCTGAAGGGGATAAATACAAAGAGAAGCCAGATCCAAACCAAATGGGTCAAAGTCCACACAAAGAAGGAAAGGAGACTAGTGGACAAAGAACGGGATGCTTTGAAGTCACTAGGGAGGAGGGTGTCATTGAACATTAAAGATGAAGAGTGGAAATTGGTGGTGAAAACTCTAAGAGAAAGGGACCTTTTTGTTAAATGGGTGGAAGAGTGGTCGACGCTTCCCAAAGTAATAAGATGGTGTGAGGAGGTCTAGGGGAATGGGTGCATTATGAAATCTTTACCAAATGCTTTATTCTTGATCATATGCAAGGACGTGAACACCAAAGAGGGAATACTTAATAGAGGGCCCTATTTGATGGCTGGACAGGGAGCATATATTCAAAACTGGGAACCTAAATTTGATCTATTGTCGAAAAAGTTCAAAGAGGTTTTGCTTTGGATCAAACTATACAACCTACCTAGGGAATATTTGGAGGAAGACACTTTGCAAGTGATAGGCAACAAAATGGGAAGGTATATCAAATCTAAGGAAGTAAGAAACAAAATCAACTCTTGCATCTATACAAGAATATGTATTATGTGGAGGCCAATCCCTCCTCTTCCTAAAGAGATAGAGCTTATATCTAGTGAAGGTATCTGGGTTCAAAAGATAGAGGTGGATAACACCACAGGTAAATGCATGATCTAAAAATGCATTGGGCACTTGGAGGAGGATTTCATTAAGATGGGGAAAGGTAAACAAAAGGTGGGAGTAGCTAATATTGAATCCTTACGAGAGGAGGAGGGACGAGATCTTCTCAGGATAGTAGGAAAATACATGGATCCCACAGAGAAGACTCCACCAAGCCCAAAAGAAGGAGAATAGAGCCTAGACAAAAGGAAGATATGCCCATCTCCTATGATAAGAGTCTTCTTATCAAGGGAGGAAAACCTCAATAATGGGGAAAACCAGAAATGGATGGAGAATCCACACAGACATAAGAACCAACTGGTAATAGTCAAAACAACAAGGGAAATGGACATGAGATGCCTTGAATAAACTAACAATATGGCTCTGAATATAGATATCTCAAGTTTGGGAGTAACTCTGGAGAATATTGTTGGGGGGGGGGGGGACCAAAGGTTCTGAAGTAAGGGTGATCGGAGAGTCCTCTCAAAAAGTACATGAGCAGAGAACACCAGCAAAGAGATAAAGAGGGGATTCGATAGGTCATCCCAGTGAGGGGAGGAAATGGTAGTCCCCAGGAAAGAGTTTTGAAGATGAAGAGATCAAAAGGGGAACCCCAAAACATTCCCTTTTTGTGAATCAAGATGATTTGGACTTGGAGGTCAAGGATCTGTTAGGGGAGGAGTATGAAGAAGACATCTTGGAGATAAGAACCATATCCCAATTGGCATCTCAAATCTTGAAACCTCTTAATGGTAAAATGAAAAAGAGGGGCAATAAATCTAACAAGGAGCTGATTCTGAAAGATGGTGCTAAAGACCAGCGCAAGTTGAGTATCAAGAAGGGAGTCACCCTTCCTGGGAAGAGATGAAGATCTATTCCTAGAATTTTATGGGATGCAATGCCCCTGATAAAATTCATCTGGTCAAATGAGGAGTTTGGCAGAGAAACCTGAGATCATGTTACTTCAAGAAACCAAAATCAAGAATTCTGAAATGGAGAAGTTTAAGTCGACCTGGAAAGAATGGGCGGGCATTTTCAAAGTGGTGGATGGAGCTTCAGGTGGGTTGTGTACCCTATGGAAACCAAGTGTGATAAAGGGAGAAGTGTTAGAGGATATAGAAAATGGTGGATTGCCTCAAGGATGACATCTATGCAATATGAAATAGATTCCATCTTAAGCAATACATATGGTCCTTGTGATCTCAAGAAAAAAGTTGAGGTTTGGGCTTAGATTTCATCCTTTTTAGCTCAATATGTTGACTTCTTAGTTGTGGTTGGAGGGGATTTTAATGCTATTAGGATACCTTTGGAGAAAGAGGGGGGTACATAGGGTCGAAACAATGTCCAAAGGCTCTTCAATGATTTAATTTTAAATAACAATCTAATGGATATCGCCTTTAAAAATGAGAAATTTACTGGGTCAAATAGACAGGGGGAGAGAAGGATTATTTAGATGTTAGATCATTTTCTCATATCATAAAATTGGAGCAACACATCCATCACATGGGAAGCTTTGGTCTGGCCTATATCGGGTTCAGATCACTTTCCTATCTCAGTGAAATTGCAAAGAGATTATGTTCCGATGAGATGCCCTTTTTAAGTTTGATAAAATGTGGCTACGGGAGCTAGACTTGTATGAGAAGATAAATAGGTGGTGGAATGAACCACTCCTACACAATTTTACAAAGGCTCGTGTAGTTTTTTATAAACTGAGGTATGTTAAAGTGAAGTTGAAAGAATGGAATAGGACAAATTTTGGTAACATTTTTGTTAAAAAAGAAATGTTCGAAGAAGCCCTGGAGGTTCTTAATAAAAAAATTATGGGAGATGGTATGAAGGAGTAGGAATATAAGCAAGAGAGGCAACTTCACATGAACTTGCAGAGATCCTACCCAGGGAGGAAATCTACTAGAGACAAAAATCGAGGGAGAAGTGGCTCAAAGAAGGTGATAGAAATACAAGCTTCTTCCACAAATCAGTCAAAGTGAGGCGAACCTTCAAAAGCATCAATAGGATTTCAGATAGTCAAGGTAGGATTCTAGATTCTCTAAAGCAGATCAATAAGGAGGCAGTTGCTTTTTTCCAAGAATTATTAAATGTTCCTTCAGTTAGCGATCATGGGACTATGGGCTGGGGAGTGGAATGTATTCCCAAACTCATTTCTGAGGAAGATAACTAGTTCTTGATGTAGAAAATCACTATGGAGGAAGTAAAGAAGGCAGTGTTTATGCTTGGAGCTAATAAAGCCCTAGGCTCAGATGGATTTCCCTCACTCTTCTTTCAGAAGTTCTAGGAAAAATTTTAAGATGATATATTGACAATGGTGGAGGAATCTAAAGAGAAACGATATATGTCAAAAAAAAATGAATAATACCTTCATTTCCATGATCCCTAAGAAACCAAAAGTAAGATCCTTTGACGTTGTTCAACCGATATCATTATGCAATTCTGCATATAAGATTATTGTGAAAGTTATGGTTAATAGATTGAAGATAATCTTGCCAAATATAATATCAGAGGAGCAAAGTAGTTTCACTCCAAATAATTCCATAGTAGAAGGAATCATAATAGCTCATGAAAAAATTCATTCGGTGAGGTTAGATAAGGTGGAGAGACTGATGGTTAAGATTGATGTTAAAAAAGTGTATGATCATGTTAACAGGGAGTTTGTGGTGCAAATATTGGAAAAGTTTGATTTCCACCAACATTGGATTGAACAAGTGTATAGTTGCATATTGACTTCCAAATGCTCGATTCTAGTCAATGGTTTGCCTCAAGGATTTTTTACCACCTCAAGAGGCATTCAACAAGGTGATCCGTTATCTCCTTTTATTTTCATAATTATGGTAGAAGCCTTGGGGAGAATGATCAGTAAGTGTAGAGTTAAAGGCCATTGGAAAGGAATTAAAATTGTCAATGGAGTGGAGGCGGTGACGCATACTCAATTTGTAGATGATACATTGTTGTTTGGAGAGGATTCTCTAAGAGAAGCAAGAATTATAAGATTAGTCCTGGAAAAATATTGTAAGGTTTCAGGAGATCAATTGGCACAAATCTGAATTATTTTCTTTCAATACTAATACAAGAACAAGAAGGGAGATTGCTAAAATCCTCATCATTCATTTGAGTTGTCTTCCAAGCAAGTTTCTAAGGATACCTTTGTTCAGATGTGCAAACAAGGTGGCATTGTGGGATAATCTGATTTCAAATAGTATGAACATAATGGAAAGTTATAAAGGGAAATGGTTGTCATCAGCAAGGAGGATAATCATGTTAAAAGAAATGATTTTAGCTATACCACTATTTGCAATGCAGTGCTTCAAGATTCCAATCAAAGTGATTAAAAGTATTGAGAGGTTTATGAGGAAATTCCTATGGAATGGTATAGGGGAGAAGGATAAAATTCCACTTCTATCCTGGGATAAAGTGTGCAAGATGAAAAAGGAGGGAGGTACAAGTATCAGGAATTGGAATAGAATGAATTTAGCCATGGGAGCAAAATTAGTTTGGAAAATGTTCTCTAAACCTAATCAGAAGTGGGTTAGAATATTATCTCATAAATATCTCGACAATAGAGAATCAGAGAAAATACTGACAACCAGAAATCCTTGCAATGGCTTGACAATTTTCCAATTTTTATTAGAGAGTGGGAAGCTCATTATGGATCATATATCATGGAAAATTGGGAATGGTCATAAGGCTCTATTCTGGGCAGATTCCTAGGATGATCATCAGGAATTGGGAGAAGTAGAGGAGTGGAGGGAAATCAAAAGAGTAGCAAAAGTAAACTAGGATGCTATAGTCTCTGATTATGTGGTGAAAGAGAATACAAAGGGTTTCAATAGATGGAGTTGGAGAGATATAGGAGAATTGAACCTGTCATAAAACCAAGAGGATAAGTTGAGAGCTATGTTAAAAGATAGACCCATAACCATTTAAAACAAGGAAGACTCAATTATATGGTGTGGAGCTAAGAGTGGCTAGTATTTGGTCAAAGTAGGTTATCAATTACTAGAAATTGAATTGACAAGGGAAGAGTGGCCAACGAATTTATGTTGGAATAGAAAATGCTTGCCTAAAGTAGGATCCTTCACCTGGCTGGCAATGAGAAGAAGGATATTGACAAGAGATAGATTGAAGAAAATTGGCTTCATAGGGCCGCATAGATGTGTAATGTGCAAGAAAGAGGAGAAGACAATAGATCATCTTCTCCTTCATTGTGAAGGTGTTCGGGATTGTTGGTAGAAAGTGATGAGTAGAATGGAGTGGTATGCCCTAATGCAGAAAGATGTGAAATCATGGCTTCAATTTTGGAATGGTGGAAAGAACAGATCAATTTATTCAAGCCTATGGGGCATCATCCCATCCACCATCCTTTGGGAAATCTGGAAAGAGTGCAACAAATGAATCTTCCAAGGAGTAGAGGAATGTAGTGACAGGCTATGGTCTAGAATTGAGCGATTGATATCAGAACTAGTTAACACTACTGCTGGAAGAGTGGACACACACAAGTATCCTTACATAATCTGGGATAGTAGAATGCAAGCACAATGGCCTCTTCTTGAGTATTTTCATGTTAATGGGCTTGATTGGGTTAATCTAGTAGCTCATGGAAAGAGAGAGGTAGAGTGGAATCCCCCTGAATTAGGATGGACAAAGATTAATTTTGATGGTGCTTCCAGGGGTAACTCAGGACCGTCGAGTGCAGGGTGTGTGGTGAAGGATTCCCAAGGCATAAGAGTGGGAGCAAGATAGCAATGGCTACCAAATGGATCAAACGATGAATTTGAGGCAAAAGCGGTCATACATGCAATTCAACTCACAAAAATATTAGGGGTGACCAAGTTCCACTTGGAAGGGGATTCCCAAGTGGGTTAAGTGCACCAAGATGGTGAACAAAAAGGGGGTATAAGTGGCCAGTTTTTTTTTTAAAATAGGTAAACCTGAACTTCAAAGAGATATTTGAAGGTCATGCACTCAAAATGAGGATCTGAGAAAACAATAAGAATTGTAGTACTCTGAATCTAGTTTCTAAACTACAAAAGTTTTTTTAAATTGGATAAGATTAAGAGGGTCAAACATTTTGCGCATGAAAAATTGTTCCTGATTTTTTCAGAAAAACATAACATAGTTGTTTTCGTGTGTTGCACAAAATGTATAGTTAGATTTAGCATTTTGCAAAACCCTTCTATAGGATTATAGGTAAGAGTGAGATCTAGAAGTTGTGTATTTTTTGGTAATTTTCTATTGAGTATTTTTATTTTATTTTTGAAGTGACTGCATCCTGAAAATTCGATACATGTTAGTGCGCTTGGCATAACTTGCATCAAAATAATCGAAAATGCAAACTTATTTTTTATAAAGTGTATAGAATATAGTGTAGAACAATAACATGTAATTTATTTTGAATTTAGTCAAGGATATCAAAAGTTATTAAAAAAATGGTAGATATATGTCTGTGAGGAATGTCAAGGCACTGGCAAAGAAAATTAAAGTTTACTATGCTAATGTTGTCCAAAAATAGAAAAAAATATATGGTCAGAAAACTGAGAAGATGTGTGAGATTATGGTGGTAATTTAGAGATACCCACTTGATAATTTGTAAAATTGATGATGATGAAGTTTATAAATCATGTTGGAAGATGAAAAAATGTGTAAAGGGACAAAAATGGGGGGGAAATGAGCTTGCAAGCCTTAGGGTCATTTTCCAACCCTCTTACCAAGCCAAAACCTGCATGGATTTTGAAAACCAAAAAGTATTATTCATGGTTCTACATAACCCATACGGGTTATGAAGACATAATAATGTATGCTTGTAAACTTAGCATTTACTACACATGTATAGAAGACATATGTTTCACAAAACCCATACGGGTTATGAAGACATAATAGTGTATGCTTGTAAACTTAGCATTTACTACACATATGTATAGACATACATATAATGTGTTTATGTATGTATATATGCATATCTATAGTTATATATACATATATTTATATAGATATATGTATATATGTTTGTATACATGTGTGTCTCTCTTCTTTTCCTCTCTCTCTTGTCTTCCTTCCCCCATCACCGTCTCTACCTATTCTAAGCCCTAATTATCCTCCTTGATTTCTATCTCATCTCTCTCCCCCTCACACTTCTCTCTTTGTCAATTCTCTCACCCTTTTCTCCTTCTCGTTCTCTCTCTACCTCATGTCTCTCACCCTTTTCTCCTTCTCGTTCTCTCTCTACCTCATCTCTCTCTCTCTCTCTCTCTCTCTCTCTCTCTCTCTCTCTCTCTCTCTCTCTCTCTCTCTCTCTCTCTCTCTCTCTCTCTCTCTCTCTCTCTCTCTCTCTCTCTCCTTTTCCCAATCTCACTCTCCCCCTCTCCTTTTCCTAATCTCACTCTCTCCCTCTAATCATCCTACTCTCTCTCTCTCTCTCTCTCTCTCTCTCTCTCTCTCTCTCTCTCTCTCTCTCTCTCTCTCTCTCTCTCTCTCTCTCTCTCTCTCTCAACTTCCTATTCAGTTCCTAGTTCTACATGACCCATACGGGTTATGCAAAACTAAGGCCAAAACTTCTAGTTCTGCATAACCCGTATGGGTTATGAGAAATTGTGAACATTCACATTAGGTTTCCATAACCCGTGTGGGTTATGGGAAAATCTTCATATATTTTAGTCCCAACGGCCTAAAAACCAGCATTGCAAGTTGTTTGAAGGCCCCACTATTGCTGCACATGATTTTCTGGGACGATAGCATTCAGGTTTTCATTTTTTTTTGGTCAATTTTTCTTTGAAATGATTGATTTGTCTCATATATTTGATTGTTTTTATAGTTATTTTATCATTTTTACTTTAGATTATAATAAAATGATAATCATTTGTTGTTTTTTTTGCTTTGATCATGATTGATTTTTCTTGTATTTTGGATTGTTTTTAAAGTTATTTTATCATTGTTACTTTATATTATAACAAAATGATGATCATTTGTTATTTTTTTCCTATTTTATTGTGGATTTTCATCATGATGTTATGTGTAGGACAATGGGAAAGAACAAAAGAGGCAGCAAAGGAAAGACAAAGGGAGCATATAAGGAGATTACATGAAGGTACGTCATCTAATGCACCTAAGGAAAGTGATGAACATTCAACAATTGAAATTGATATGATGAATGTACCAATTCAAATGCATATGATGAATGCACCTAATGAATGCAATGAGCATACACCATTTGAAACTGATTCGGGGAATGCACATGTTAACAAAATTGAATAAGATATACCATTTAAATTTGATGTGATCAATTCACATAATGCACCTAATGAAAACAAAGAGCATGAACCAATCTTAACACCTCTTAGAATAATTCATAGAAAACCAAAGTTCCTAAAAGACATTGATGAAAATATTGTGAAGCCAATGCATGATAAAATTTCTGTAAGAACTTGTAAGAGAATGGCTAGAATAATTTGGAATAACTACTTTGAAAACTTAAATCAAAGTGGAAGATGCCAATTAGTTGTTGAATTATTAAAAATCTGAAATTTAGAGAGACAATGAAAATTTTGGGGTAAAGAACATCTGAAAATAATAGTTCAAGGACCATTGTGAGAAATATTTTTTATGCATACCAAGCCATTGGTTCGAAATCATGCACTAAAGATGCTAGTGTTACTCATCTTGTCCTCACGTCAACCATAATGGGAGGAAATGAAAAATTCTCATTTAATAAGAAAAACAAGAAAGTCATTAAGGATAAGTAGAACTACATTACACCATACCTTAGATAGGCAAGATAAAATTGAGGATCCTAACAATAATTCTCTTTGGGCATTCTCAGGTAGACTCCCACACAAGGAAAAGGTTGTTGTTTATGCACTAAGAACGTTAATTGAGAAATTTTGGGATGACAACACAAGGGTTTCACCCAACCAAAGAGATGTTGTTAGACAGTGAATTTGAATTAGAAATCGTGAGCCACATCCAAAACACTATTTAGATATGACTCAAACACAATTTTATAAAAGGTTTCTTCAAAGCTTTCCTCAGATTAAAATTAGTCAAAGATTTTTTGAGATGACAAAACCATTTTAAGTTAAGATTAATCATGTACGTACCATATGTTGTTGTAGGTTCCATGTTGAATTTTCCATGCATTATGATATTTATCACTATATATGTTGTATTTTGCACACTAACGATGTTTTGCAAAAATGTGGTCCAGATGAACCTCCTAAGTCACCGAGAGAATTTATTTCAAGTGTGCTATGTAGACGAGATGACAGGTGCATTTCCTATAAGATGATGTATTTGAGAGTTTTTTGTCCTACATGTGGTAGTTTGCAATAGTTACATAGATGCCTACATCTGGATAGCACACATGAAATTGGTAAGGAACTAGTTTCTATTGGAAAATACAAGTCAGACATATATGGTGTTAAAGATGAAAAATAATTAAAGAGGTGTGAGTTAGTGAAAAGGGATATATAGATAGCTGATTTTATGAAGATGTTTCAAGAGAAACTTGTGTATGAGTACATAGGTCACACACATAGAGCTAGGTGGTTAGATGAGAAATTCAAGTTGTGTAAGGACACTTTCCCCCTCGGCACTATTGTCTGTCATTGATTTTGCTGAGAATTATCCACTAAAGCCCCAAAATGAATATTTATTACGACTCTACACAAGTTACAATTTTTGTACACATAGCATTCATGCATGCACATGATAGCACCGAGGAGGACATAAAGGTTATAAGAGAATATCACTCCTATATTAGTGATGATCATACTCATTCCTCAGAGTTTGTGCAAGGATGCTTTACAGTCTTCTATGATAGTTTAAGGAAAGAGATATAAGATACAACCAACAATTCATATGGTCAAACAATTGCACCGCACAATTCAAGAATGTAAGGATGTTCTACTGGTTGACTAGGATGCATGTGACAAGCGGTGTGCAACATTTTTAGAATTTCACTGAGGCAGGGCATGGAAAGGGAGAGCATGATGGTGTAGGAGCATGTGTGAAAAGATATCTTACTAGAGAGGAATTGAAGTGCGAAGGTGGTGCAATATTAATAGATGCAGAAAAAATTGTGCAATGGTGTAACTCTAAGATGAGACAAAGTAATACAGGTAAGTCTATGGTTTCTAGATATTTTTGGTTAATACGTGGATCTAACATTGAAAACTATCTATATTGTTGTACACTTACAGGATCAAGTGACATGCATTCATTTATAAGTTCAAATCCAGCATCACTAGTTATTTATACTAGACAGATTGCATGTTTTTACTCTTCGTGTATGCATTTGTGTGGGATGAATGTGAATGAAAAGAGTGGGTTGACCAATGGTCTTGTAGACCTTTGCAAACCCTAGATACATATCAACTTCCTAGATCACTACAAATGAACTAGATGTAAGCATCAGTGGATTTTGACCATGTATCAGACATAGTTGAACCGGGTAAAGGGTTGCAATTTGTTACTTGGGTAAAATCAATTTTATAGAATAATAGGGCAAATAGTAGGGGCTAGCCTATAGAATAGTAGGGGCTCCATCCGAAAGTAGTGTAGTATTAACTTATATCCTTCTATTAAATGCAAGTCATGGAATGTATTACTTTTTGTGCCATTGCATTGAGGCCAAAAATAATTTGACTTCTACAGTGGTTGATGGAGAGGGTATTGAGTACCCAATAGGATCTGTTGTTGTGACAGGGACATGGCTTAGAAGGTATCATTGTTGTGTCGAGTTGTATTGAGACCTCTTAAACTCATTTATTTATTAGTGTTGTATTGATTTTGGCATTAATTTATCATTCTATAAAATGTAGGTACCTTATCAAAAATTCTAATGCCTAGTTGTTTGAGGACTTT
Organism: Cryptomeria japonica; assembly: GCF_030272615.1. Taxonomy (NCBI): domain Eukaryota; kingdom Viridiplantae; phylum Streptophyta; class Pinopsida; order Cupressales; family Cupressaceae; genus Cryptomeria; species Cryptomeria japonica. The sequence continues at coordinate 413,335,701 of NC_081411.1, read as the reverse complement.
GAGACACATAGACATATTCTTCATTACTCAAATCTTCTTGTTGCAACAAATATTTATTTGATTAAATATGTGGTAGACCTCTTAACAAGGATTTGTGGAAAGTTTGTGAATCTGACCATGAGGCAATACTTGAGACACTAAGGGTTAGAGTTGATCCAGAAGGTTCACTTGATTGATTTTGGGCATCTAGAAGAATAATTCTACAATATGGTAGAATAATTTTGACAATTTTGTATATATATTTTGTGAAATGTTGTAACTTCTCTTTTTTGGATGTGCTCTACATGCATATGAGCTGTAATATGCATATGAGTTGTAATGTGCATATGTAGATGCCAAATTTTGTATATTAAAACATCAATGAGTTGTAATGTGCATATCTAGATGCTAAATTTTGTATAAAAAAACAATAAGTTGTAATGTACATATATAGATGCTAAATTTTTTATTAAAAAAACAACAAGTTGTAATTTGCATATTTAGATGCAAAATTTTGTATATATAAATAGTAATGAGCTTGGTCATTTATATTAGACGCCAAATTTTATATATAAAAGTGCCCATGGGGCTGATTTGCAAATTTTGAGAGCCCAAATTTGTACCATTTGATTACAAATGAATCTATAATAAATTTGTACAATTTGATTATATACATTTGTAATATTTGTCATGTTTAGTCTTAGGTTGCTCTTAATGTCAAAATTATGAAAAATTGTGAAAAATTGCAAAAAGTTGTCAAAGTGTGCTTAAGGTGTCTAAGTGGTCTATTTTGATGTCAAATGTAATGTAATGTTGTTTTACACCTATTTGGACCAATTTTGTTCGATTAAAGGTCATAAGGTTGTCTAAAGTGAAAATTGTCATTGTTGCACAAAAGTTGTCAAAAGTTGTCATCTTTTGCATCCAACATACATATGGTTTGAAATAAAGTTGGTGGAAGTTGTAACTACCTTGAAGATGCATAAATAGACCTTGGAAGTTTGAACAAGGGTTGTTGTTGAAGGATTTTTTATGTATTGAAGGATGTTCAATAAGAAACTTATCATTTGTTGCACTTTTCTTATGATTCTCATGTGTAACAACCTAATCACAGGATTAAATCTTGTTGATTCCTGTTTCATTTGATGAATACTAAGAGGGGGGGTGAATTAGTATACCAAAAAATACTGAACACAAACACTTAAACAGTTTAGCAGTTAACCGATATAATAGATTTACTAACAAACCGGTTAAGACAAATGCAAACCAAACAGCAAATAAAGCATTCACCCACAAGAGCACTATCACCATAACACAAGAGATTTTGATGTGGAAACCCAAATGGGAAAAAACATGGTGACATGAAACTCACAAGTGACTATCTGCAGAATAGTAACCAGACCCGTTAAGGTCAGACCGGTTAAGGTCATACAATGTTCTTCACCATAACAGATCCTGTTAGGAATCTAGATCTTTGTTGTTAGGAGATAAGTCCTGTTAAAGACTACCTTGTGAGAGGATTTCAGATCCACAGTTGTGAACCACCTTTTTAGAGGATTTACAAAGGCTTTTCCAGGCCTACCCAGTTAAGGGTTTCAAACTTGTCGAAGATGTGAGTAATCAACAAGTGAGTGATCTAGATACTAGCATAGTATGCTTGGTTAGATCCTTGATAGCTCATTGTTAATGCACATTTAGCATTACTTCAATCTTCAGTATCTCCACACTTTGTTTCTTCATATAGACCTAATCTTCTCTTCTGTGATCGCACATACAAAAACCTCATGCACTTCTAAAACCCTATTTGCTCCCAAAACCCTAGACATGATGTCCTTATAAAGGAATCTGATTTCATGTCGGTCCAATAAGATTACATTGCAAGTTCCTAGGTTCAATGCATCTAGACACATTTGGTAATACGGCACAGAATCATCGCCAAAGTGTTGGTGGATGATAACTCATCACAAAAATACCGGTTGGTAACTCATCGCAGAGTAATACCGGTTTATTACTGTAGACGTATAAAAATGACCATATTCCTAAATGAATATTTTATGTTCATTCCTCTATTTAGTTAAATTTAATTTAATTAAATTACCTACATTCTTTTATTTTATTAAGTAAATTATTCAATTTACTTAGTTAAATTCACTTATGTCATTTAAATTGAATAAATCATTTATTCAATTAAACCCCTTCTCTCTACTTTTAATTAAAATTATATTTAATTAATAGTTTACCCCAAATTGAATAAATCTAATTTATTCAATTTCCCAAATTGCAACCAAATTGAAATAAAACATTTTATTTTAATTAAATCCTTTTATTCCTCATCCACTTGCAAAATCCTACATCTCCCACTTGCATCCTAACCCTCTTCATAACCCCCTTCTAGATTCTTCTAATCGCTTCTAAATTAGCCTAATCCATCTCCTAAATATTGTCACATCCCTAAGTAAGGGGAAGTCACTTCTCAAACCCTCAAAGTCTTTGAAACCCATTAAAGGCTTCAACAACTTAACTTTGAAAGTCTTCCAAACCATTAATGGTTAACTCAACCCTCTTGCATGGTTGGAGACAAATTGACTAACTTAACCCTCATCTAACCCAAGGGTCTCATCAAGCATTCATTGCTTTGACCATAGTTATCCCTTTAACCCTTGCACAAGAGTTTAGCCTTTGGATAAAATCTTTATCCATTGGATAATCCTAACCTAACCTTAACCCTTACCACCTAGGGTAACCATGAAGTCTTCTCAGGCATTTAATGTTTCCACCCTCCCCTCTCAACCAGTCTTATATTGACAATTGTCACCATTTCATTGGTGCAAATTGCAAACATGGATTGATAACTTTCAATCTTGACATTTGATAAACTCTTTCAATCCTGGTCATCCATTGCCCTATTTTCACTATAAATAGAGCTCTCCCTCCTCCATTTTAAAGACACACAAGATTTTAGTATCATACTTATGCTCAATTTTAGCACATCTACTCTCTCTTTGCAATAGAAATTAATCTAATAAACATCTTAGAATAATTCCTTTATCATTAGCTTAAATCATACAACTAATATAGCATGTTAGGATAGTATTTATACTAATCTTGTCATTTTATAATCTAGTTTGTTGCATTTATAGAGTCATGCATAGATAGGATGCATTCTCATGTTAAAATCAACCAAAGCATCCCTTGTTCTTGCATTTGTCATCCCTAAACCACTTTGCTCAGTGATCTGAGAGAAAAGACATTGGTTTGAGGGACCTTGTGAGATAGAGAACCATGGAACCAACCTTGGGAAGTTGAGTCATCCTTCATGACTCCATAGCTTGCACCAAGAAGTCTTGTGGGTGTGTGGATAAGTCCCTTTGAGCTTCATTTTTCATATTTTAAGTTTCATTGACCCGCTTTTCCTGCACACAATTACCAATTACCGGTTCATACATTTTACTAATTACTGGTTTGTCAAAATGAAGACTGGGAAAATGTTAACAACCACTTTGTTCCTTCATACTACTTCGGGATCCTCAAACCGCTTGAGGTCTTCATACTGCTTTGTGTCTTCATACCACTTTGTGATCAGTAAACACTTTCTGCAAAACATCGATAGTCTAAATACTATAATACATAATACTGGTTGAAATAAATACCGGTTGAGCATAACTCATACATACAAAAAGTGATCTCAAAACAAGTGTGTGTCTATCAATGGCAATCACAACATCATCAAAATGCCAACAATCCCCCCCTTTGGCATTGATGGCAACCCTTAGGAAAATTTTGACATCTAAGTGTTTTACAACAAAAAATATGCCATAATCAAAATTACTCCCCCTAAGCATATACAATATCCCTTTTTGCAGAAAATACAATGTATACTACTCCCTTAAAGAAATAACATGAAAGTATACATAACATTCACCAAAATTTTAGATACTACTCCCCCTTTGCCAACAATGACAAAGTACTGCAGAATAACCCTTGTTTCTCATTATCATTATAATAAATAAGTGTTTATGATAATAATGAGTGAAACTTATCAAAAATTGATTTAAAATCCTGCATAAAAGTCTTCATGGATAATGACCATGACTCTAGTAATGAGGTAGCCACCTAACTTTTTGTCTGCATTTGTGATACCTATTCTTCCATGGCATCAATTGTGCTCATCTCTTGAGTGGTTGTTAATGCCTCCATATTAAGAAAGCACTTCAGAAGAATTGGCAGTTTAGGTAATAAAGCTAGTTGAAGTTCTTGCAAATCTCTAGTCTTGTTGCTAATGTCCAACTCTATTCTGGCAGACTGGAGCTGAAACCAGTGAATAGTATGCCCATATGTGGTGAAGGAATCATAGGGCATCTTAAAGGTGCTTATGTATGCGTGCAAATCAGATTGCAGTTTTTCTTTCTATGCAAGCACATCATCACAAAATAGATGGGGTTGGCTTATTTTTATTAACAATAGCTTGCCCTAATCCATAGCATCTCTTATGTTCTTTTGTTGTTTCAGAAGTTCAGACCGGAGCTCGTTTAGTTTCTTCACTAAGGCAGTGTTTAGTGCCTTTTGATGCTTCTTCTGTGCATTAGCTTCAGCAACCTCTTCCAGGCATTGTACCTGGTCCTCCACAACTGTACATAGAATTTTTAGTTGGGACAAAGAGGAATAGGTACTGGGGAGGTTAGTGTCGGGAATCAAACTGGTAAGAGTATCCACCACAGTTTGAATAACATCTTGCTCCTTTTTCCTCCTTAATGCTTCCATTCACTTTTGTGCAAGCTTAATGCTTTGGAGCAGCTCCGATTCGTTTGTAGATTGGAGGTCAATAGGACTAGTGATGTCAGCCTGTTTGGCTTGACCACTGGTTGCCTTTGGGGTCTCCACTTGTGTGCTCCTTGCCACTTCCTTCTTCTCTTCAGCTCTTTGCTTTTCCTCTTCTGCCTTCTTTTGCTCTTCTTCTTCTTTCTTTTTCTTCTCTTCTTCCTTCTTCCTTTCTTCTTCCTTCCGCTTCTCCTCATTTTGTTTCCTCTTCTCCTCTTCTCTCTGCTTCTCCTCTTCTCTCTTTTCTCTTCCTCTTTCTTCTTTTCCTCTTCCTTCATTTTCTCTTCTTCTTTCCTTTTCTCTTCCTCTTTCTTCTTCTCCTCCTCTTTCTTCTTTTCTTCTTCTTTCCTCTTTTCCTCTTCTTTTCTCTTCTCTTCTTCCTGTTTCCTTTTCTTCTCTTTTTGTTTCCTCTTCTCTTCTTCCTGTTTCACTTGCTCTTTGTCAGCCTTTTCTTTGTCCTATCTCTCCTTTTCTACTTTTTCTTTTTTAGCATCTGGAGTGACATCTTCAACATCTAACGCATCAACATCAATCGTGTCTACCTGTTTTGTTACTCTTTCTCCTTTATCCTCAAATTCCTTATCTAGTTTTCTAGTTTCCAGTTCCTGTTTAGCCTTCTTGTTGGCCTCAGACACTTGGTGTAATCTCAGAGCGGCTTTGGCATGGGAGTGTGTATCTTGCACCACTTCAAAGATTTTTCCTTCCAGTAACAAGAGTCTTCTTCTTCTCATGAAGAAGAGGCCTTTGTACTTATCCATGATTTCATAGAGCTCAGAATTTGACACATCAGGAAAATATTGTGCAAAGATTTCCTCTCTTATTTCCTACTCCTTTTCAATGGCAATGCGCCATTTGTTATCTAAAGAATTGTATAAAGAATCCGATGTCACTGATCTAATTTCTGATGGCGACCGGTCATTAATACATAGATATTGGATGACTTCCTATTCAAATTCCTCTTTTTCATTATCATTAAAATCATCAAAGTGATCTATTAAATCACTTAGCACTTTTCTCCTAACATTCTTGATAGTCCTTTGACAATGTGTCAAGCGTTTGTAAGAGGAAATGTCTATATTTACCGGTGCTGATGATGTTGGTTCATTTCTGGTTGTCTTTGCCTTCTTCCTTGTTTACCTAGTCTTCTTAGGCTGCACTTCAGCTTCTGTATCCTCAGAATCTGGTGAGTTTCTCTTAGTCTTCCGCTTTCTTTCAAAAACCTTGGTGGGTGTAACCTCTGGTTTCTTTTTGGCTAGTGACCGCTTGGTCACTTTAGGACTTGCTGAGGTAATCAGTGATGATATTGATGGCACTGCCTTTCCCTTCTTCAATGAAGTTTCTTCAACCGGTTTTATCCTTTCCAAGTAGGTGTCGGTTCTCTTCTTCTTTGGATCAAGAGGCAAGGCAAGTAGGGTAGAGGCATACCCATCTAGCATGTCATACATCACCTCATATCCCATGGGTTCAACTTTTTCTTTTCTGGGCTCCACCGCCTCCATTATGCACTCATCTACTCTGATGATAAAGTAGATGTCCTCTTCATACTTCTTAACAATATCGCCAAATATCCTCATCCGCTAGCTCATCTTCCGCTTGAATTCATCAAAATATTTATTCAAGACTTCAGAATACCTGGTTCCCACTGCTTGAAGACTTTCTTTGATTTGTTTGGTAGCCGGTTGGTCAGCAGACCATTGAATATCACCGACTCCCAGAAAAAGCCTTGAAAGTAGAAAAACAAACCTACCAAAATTTGTCCAAATTTGAATCTCAGGGCACTGTCCTGTTTGATAGACTTAAGGTTTATTATCAGTTGCTTCTGCATACAGGTGCAAAGATCAAATGAGGCATCTTCCATGATCATTCTATAGGTGGCATTTACTACAGCAGTAGAGACAGAGTTTATTCTGCTAGCATAGAACGTTCGGTATCCAATTACCATGCAAGCATACTTGACCAAATCATCCTTGATGGTGTTGACGGTCATTCCTCGTTGGTCGCTCACAAAACCAGTGAGCTTAGTCATTTCAGTCTTGATGAATTTTCTTAGGGTTGGCACCTCACCAATGTTGCGGAAACCGGTGACGGCATGAATGGCTTCAGGCATAATGTCATCTGTCCTTTTGAGATACATCTTGTCACCATACACTCTGGTCGGGATGATGCGAATGTGATCTTTCGTAAATTCTTCAAGAAAGTATACCGCATTGTGAAGTTTCTTCCTCTCCAGAATGTTATATTCCAGTTTGATCTTCTTGTCATCCCCACAAAACAGACCTAGTTGAGAATGGATCACTAGAGATCCTAGGTCTTCCAATTTACAATCAATGTACCCTGAAATATCATCTTCCACTATGACTCCAGCGGGTATCTAGGATAGGGCATTGTATTTCATCTTTCGTTGGATAAAATCCTCTAAATCAACAGTGCACTAGGACTGGAGTGCGATGCAGAAGCCATGATTAACTGATAAACAAGAATTTTGATAAATACCTTCAGAATTTCAAAATTTAGGGTTTGTCAATACAGCATACACTTTACCACTTCGATTGTTTGAATGTCACTTAGTGTTCTTCACTGATAGGTTGCAAGTACCTCAAAATTCTTCTTCTAGATTTCAATTCACTCTAAATCGCAAGTTGAATCACCTTTGGTCACTCTGCACTTGAAAATTTCTTCACTTGCAAATTGATAAGTGAAAATGACTTGAAAATCCCTTTTAAACAAATTATTCGCCTACCATAATAAATGCTCCACCATTAGGGTATAAACCCTAATTTTGCCTTTTACCATTTCCGGTCTTCTGTCAATTGACAGGTAACACATACCGGTTAAGGTCTTTTACCGTTGTAAACCGGGGGTTCGAAACATTTCACCGATTTGTTCTCCCTAATCTTTTCTGAAGCTCAGTTTACCGGTTCAGAGACTTCTACACTAGGTGCAGAAACTGGTTCTTCATGTGACACTTCTTCAAGTTTCTTCTTCCATGTTTTATTCATTTCTACTTGAATGGTTTCAACATCAATCTTCCCTTTTGGAGTGACCGGTATGTCATCTGATAGGTTATTTCTCATTCTGCAGGTTCTGGGTGGGTGTCCCAGTTTGTTGAAATGATAGCATACCATTCTAGGTGTTCTCCATGGTCTATTGTTCATTCTACCATTCTTCCTCCTACATATTGCACCAATGTGACCACTACCATGACAAATCAAATAGGTTGCTCTCCAACTGGTTGCCACTTGATAGCCACCGCCACCTGACTGATGGTCATAGGCATTATACCAGTTTGGATTCTGGTTCATAGAGGATTCAGGAAAAACTCCTTGAGTTCTTTGAGGATATCTCCTGGTGTTGTGCATAACAGACCTACATTCAAATGCTCTATGCCCAAACTTGTTGCATGCATAACAGTTACCATTGAATTTATTGGATCTACGCTTATTTTTTAGAAAATAAGGAAAATTATTGTAAGCCTTATTTCTACACACATTAGCCGTATGTCCTTCCTTGAGACAATTAAAGCAAACAGGTTTAAACTTTTTCTTACCTTTATCCTTTGGTGTCGGTTGCTTCTTTGATGCTCCATCTTTTGTTCCAGAGGTCTCACCTTCCTCATAACCAGAAAAACCAAGTCCAGTGGTATTCTTCACCGGTTTTGCTGATTCAAGCTTTTGTTCTAGTTTAACAATACTCTTATTGAATTTGGCATCCTTTGACTCAGTGAGTTCCTTGGAAATAGCAGCATTGGATTCCTTCAAGGTTGCATTCTCAGAAATAGCCATGTTTAGTTCACCTTGCATTTCTTCTTTTTCCACTTTACTCTCTTGGAGATGAGCGGTAAGGGAATTGATTTCTTGCTTCAGCTTGGAGATCTCATGATCTTTGTCTTTTACTAGATCTTCAGCTTTCCTCCGGTTCTCAAGCTCTTGGCACATTCTGATAGTCAGTCCTTCCAGTTCCCTTCTTAGGTTAGCATTAGATTCATTCAATTTTCAACTTCTTCAACTAGGGCTTCCATGTCTGCTTCATCAGAAGAACTATTTTTAGTAAGCTCCATCATTTTCTCAGCATGCTCTCTTCTCTTTGCTAGAGAGGCTTTATATTTGACTTTAAGTTCATCAAAGGATTTCTCAATCTGAGTGAGACGATGAGTAAGCTCCCTCACAGTGTATTCCCCCATATCTCCTTTGAAGTGGTTAAACTTATAGAATGGTTGGCTCTGATACCAATTGATGAATACTAAGAGGGGGGTGAATTAGTATACCAAAAAATACTGAACTTAAACACTTAAACAGTTTAGCAGTTAACTGGTATAACAGATTTACTAACAAATCAGTTAAGACAAATGCAAACCAAATAGAAAATAAAGCATTCACCCACAAGAGCACTATCACCATAACACAAGAGATTTTGACGTGGAAACCCAAATGGGAAAAACCACAATGAGATGAAACTCACAAGTGACTATCTGTAGAATAGTAACCAGACCCGTTAAGGTCATACAATGTTCTTCACCATAATAGATCATGTTAGGAATCTAGATCTCTGTTAGGAGATAAGTCCTGTTAAAGACTATCTTGTGAGAGGATTTCAGATCCACAGTTGTGAACCACCTTGTTAGAGGATTTACAAAGGCTTTGCCAAACCTACCCGGTTAAGGGTTTCAAACTTGTCGAAGATGTGAGTAATCAACAAGTGAGTGATCTAGATACTAGCACAGTATGCTTGGTTAGATCCTTGATAGCTCATTGTTAATGCACATTTAGCATTACTTTAGTCTTCAGTATCTCCACACTTTGATTCTTCACACAAACCTAATCTTCTCTTCTCTGATCACACATACAGAAACCTCATGCACTTCTAAAACCCTATTCGCTCCTAAAACCCTAGACATGATGTCCTTATAAAGGAATTTGATTTCATGTTGGTCCAATAGGATTACAATGCAAGTTCCTAGGTTCAATGCATCTAGACACATTTGGTAACACGACACAGAATCACCACCAAAGTGTCAGTGGATGATAACTCATCACAAAAATACCGGTTGGTAACTCATCGCAGAGTAATACCGGTTTATTACCGATTACCGGTTCATACATTTTACTAATTTCGAGTTTGTCAAAATAAAGACTAGGAAAACGTTAACAACCGCTTTGTTCCTTTGTATCGCTTCAGGATCCTCGAACCGCTTGAGGTCTTCATACTACTTTGTGTCTTCATACCACTTTGTGATCAATAAACACTTTTTGCAAGACACCGATAGTCTAAAGACTATAATACATAATACCAGCTGGAGCAAATACCGGTTGAGCATAACTCATACATACAAAAAGTGATCTCAAAACAAGTGTGTGTCCATCAATGAAAATCACAACATCATCAAAATGCCAACATCATTTGGTTGGAAAACCGATTGGGAATGATTCACTGATGAGTTATCTTCCATTTGCAATTTATTTCACTTGATTTGGTTGTATATTGAGAAAGTTCTAATATTTTTTGTCAAAACTGTTACAACCCTGTCCTAGGGTAAACAATGAACAAGAAAATGTAATAACTTTTATATTTATCGTATAATAAGGACACCAATGGGCACAAACATGTATCATAATGTGTTCTATTTTTCCAATAAGTGTGTGGGTGTGTTTCATACATGGTGCATGTCTTTTGAAGACAATTAATGACTATATTGTGTCACAGTCAAGGAAGGATAATGAAAGGACAACCTTGCAAGGGTTTGTTGCAAACAAACATGATAAAGGGGTGTTGGTGTGTCATTGGAGTTTGAAAGTGTTGTGTGTAGAGACATCTCAAAGGTTCCAAGGGTTTGTAGTCCAAAGGAAATAAATGAACAAAAGCCAAACATGATTGTTGTGAGACCTTGAAGGGTATGTGAAGAGTCTTTTGTGAACCAAACCTTGGGTTGAAGGTTTTTTTGTGATAATATGAGTCATTGTTAAGGAAAGGTGTTGATGAATTAGGAGAGAGAGAACACCTAGTTGAGGAAAAACACCTACTAGGTAAGTGAGTTGGGGTATATTATCCCTTATTGGTAGATTGTGTGTGTGTGTGGATGCTCTGCGTCAGCTTCATTGGCTTCATATAGCCAAATTGGGATTTTTGATAAATTTTGGATAGTTTTAATTTAATAAGGTCTTATAAGATCATATTAGACCATTTTTTATTCTTGGTTAAAGTTGTAAGAGTTTAGGCTAAGAGTTACGCGATGTCAAAGTTTGACCATTTTTTTTCACTTTGAGCGCTCAAGGGAAAGTGTCATGATGAGGTGGCTCAGAATGATCAGACGTCTTGGAGAAAAAAACAAGGGAACAACTAGCATAAATCCATCCATCTGGACGCACTCGCACTGATGGTTTGTTCTCACGATGAGCAGAACGAAAGATGCACTATGTTGCCACCTTTCACTTAGAGTTTCTGATGTGACAGAAAAAATCTCACCACAAGCAAACAGAATCAAGTTGTTCAAAACCAAGAGGGGATTTTTAGGAAGTGACTACATAACCTCATAGGTTTGAAGGACTCATCCATAAGTGCCATAGTCTCTAAGTTACACAGCGTTAAAGTTTGACTTTTTTTCCACTTTGAACGCTCAAGGGAAAGCATCGCTATGAGGTGGCTCAGAATGATTGGACATCTTGGGGAGAAAAACAAGGGAACACCTAGCATAAACCTGACCACCTAGGCTCACTCGTGCTAATGGTTCACTCAAATGACGAGCAGAATGAAATATGCACTATGTTGCCACCTTTCACTGATGGTTTTTTATGGTTTTTTATGCGACAAAAATAATCTCACCACAAGAAAACAAAATCGATTTGTCCAAAACAAAGAGAGGGTTTTTTAGGCAGTGACTACATGACCCTGTAGGTTCAAATGGCTTGTCCATAAATGCCACGGTCTTCAAATTATGCGACATCAAAGTTTGATCATTTTTTCCACTTTAAGCACTCAAGGGAAAGCGTCACTACAAGGTGGCTCGAAACGATCAAATATATTGAGGAGAGAGACAAGGGAACACCTAGTGTAAACCTGACCACATGGATGTGCTTGTGTTGATTCTTCATTCCCACGATGAGCGAAATGAAAGATGCACTATGTTGCCACCTTTCATTAATGGTTTTTGATGGTTTTTTATGCAACAGAAAAATCTCACCACAAGCAAATGAAATCAAGTTGTCTGAAACTAAGAGAGGCTTTTATAAGCAGCAACTACATGACCTCGTAGGTTCAAACTAGTCATCCATAAGCTCCACGGTCTCTAAGTTACGTGACGTCAAAGTGTGACTATTTTTCCACTTTGAGCGCTCAAGGGAAAGCATTGCTACGACGTGGCTTGGAAGGATCAGATGCCTTGGGGAGTGAAATAAGGGAACACCTAGCATAAAAATGACCACCCAAACACGCTCACATTGATGGTTTATTCCCACGACAAGAAGAACGAAAGATGCACTTGTAGACACCTAAAAATGGTCAACACTTGCGGAATCATACTTTAACATTTACGCATTGCCTTATTTTAGGGTTTTTGCGTCGCATTAACATTTCTCCTATGATTCGCACTTGGTCTTTATCATTTGCGAGCATCGAGTCATTCTTCTACATTCTTCATTCGTCTCGCTCTCGAATTTGGTCTTGTCGACAACACTATCCAGTCATGATTTTGATCGATTTTAGCCTGTCGCATCAATGTGTGTGCTCATTTGTCATCATTTTGGACATCGTCAATCCTAATAAGGATTTTTTCCTCTTATCAATCTTATTATCTGGCGATCTATTTTGTCATCGATCCTTGTCCTCTTATCAATCTTGTCATTTTGCAATCGATTTGTCATTGATCGTGGTCATTTTCAATCTTGTCGTCTTGCAATCTATTTTGTCATCGATCCTTGTCCTCTTATCGATCTTATTATCTGGCGATCTATTTTGTCATCGATCCTTGTCCTCTTATCAATCTTGTCATTTTGCGATCAATTTGTCGTCGATCGTTGTCTGTCTCAATTATGTCAATTTGGATCAATTAGTCATTGTTCCTCATCAATTGGCGCATTTATCAATCAAATCATTTATCACATTGGTCCTTTGTTAATCAGAATCATGATCGAGTCAATTATCTTTCATCAAGACCCAATTGTCATCCTTGCATTGCTAATTCATCTTCTAAGGTTTCATGATTTAATCATTTAACCTTGTTTGTCATTTCTCCATTTAGGATAAATTATTTATTTATCCTAAGTCTTCTCATCGCAATTAAATGTTCATTTAATTGGCTAATTATTCCTCTTTTTGTGAATTAATTAATAAATGACAAATTATTAATTAATTCACCTAATTTCTCTTAATTCCTCTTTTTGTGAATTAATTAATAAATGACAAATTATTAATTGATTTACCTAATTTCCTAATCTTTCATCAATTTCTAAATTTCCTCTTTGTGAATTAATTAATAAATGAAAAATTGTTAATTAATTCACTTAATTCCTAATTTCCTCATTTTTCTAGTTTCTAATTTCCTAATTTTCATCAATTTCTTAATTTCTTAATTCCTCTTTTTCTAATTTTCTAATTTTCTAATTCCTAATTTCATTTTCCTCCTATTTCTCTCCTAAATTCATGGGAATGACATGTCAATTTGTCATAATTTGTCATAATTGACAATCAATCAATTTTTGACATAGAAATTTGTCATAAATTATCAATCAATCAAATTTTGCATAGAAAGTGCATAATTTGTCATAATTTGTCATAATTGACATTTTTTATTTGCAATTTCCATTTGAATTGAATCATGCTAATTTGATCATTTCTCCAATTTGTCTATAAATTGGATGAATTTCTTCAATCCCAATCTAATAATAATCACTTGTTTTGAATTACTTTGTCGAATCAATCATGCTTTGAGTACTCTTGTGCCAATGTCAATCTTGCTTTCACATTAGGTTTATGCACTTGAACGTGAGATCCACAAACAAAGGCTATTTGGAGAAGAAAGAAGGACAATGGAGCCGCATGAAGGAGACATTCAGATCTGCATCTGGTTTGCTTAGTTTTTAGTTTTGAATGTTTTGCTTTTCATGTCTTTATTGAGTGTGTTTAGGATTGATCATTGCATTTGAGCTTTCGTGATTGAGCTAGATTAGTATTTTAATTTGCATGTGATGATTTCCAATTTCCTAGCTACAGCACTACGTTGCCACCTTTCACTGATGGTTTTTTATGCGACAAAAAAATCTCACAACAAAAAAACAAAAATGAGTTGTCCAAAACTAAGAGAGGCTTTTTTAGGTAGAAACTACACTACCCTATAGGTTTGAATGACTCATACATAAGTGCCACAGTCTCTGAGTTATGTGACATCAAAGTTTGACCATTTTTTCCACTTTAAGCGCTCAAGGGAAAACATTACTACTAGGTGGCTCGAAATCTTGGGGAGTGGGACAAGGGCACACCTAGCGTAAATCGGGGCACCCAGACGCACTTGTGCTGATGGTTCATTCCCACGATGAGCAAAATGAAAGATGCACTATGTTGCCACCTTTCACTGACAGTTTTTTATGGTTTTTTATGCGACAGAAAAAATATCACCACAAGAAAACGGAATCGAGTTGTCCAAAACTGAGAAAGACTTTTTTAGGCAGCAAATACATGACCCAGTAGGTTTAAACGGCTCATCCATAATTTCCATGGTCTCCGAGTTATGTGACGTCAAAGTTTGACTATTTTTTCCACTTTGAGTGCTTAAGGGAAAGCCTCACTACGAGGTGGCTTGGAATGATCGGACATCTTGGGAAGAAAAACAAGGGCACACCTAGCGTAAACCCGACCACCCAGATGCACTCACGCTGACAGTTCATTCTCATGACGAGCAGAACAAAAGATGCACTATGTTGCCACCTTTCACTAATGGTTTTTGATGCAATAGAAAAATCACCACAAGAAAATGGAATCGATTTGTCTGAAACTGAGAGAGGTTTTTTTAGGGAGCGACTACATGACCCTGTAGATTTGAATGACTCATCCATAAGTGCCACAATCTTTGAGTTATGCGATGTCAAATTTTGATCATTTTTTCCACTTTGAGCGCTAAAGGGAAAGTGTCGCTACGAAGTGGCTCGTAATGATCGGACATCTTTGGGAGCGAGACAAGGGCACACCTAGCATAAACCCGACCACCCAGATGCGCTCATGCTGATGGTTCATTCCTATGATGAGCAGAATAAAAGATGCACTATGTTGCCACCTTTCACTAATAATTTTTTATGCGATAGAAATATATCACCACAAGCAAACGGAATTGAGTTGTCTAAAACTGAGAGAGGATTTTTTAGACAATGACTACACGACCTTGTAGACTCGAATGACTCGTCCATAAGTGCCATGGTCTTTGAGTTACACAACGTCAAATTTTGACCCTTTTTCCACTTTGAGCCCTCAAGGAAAGCGTCGCTACGAGGTGGCTCGAAATGATCTGACGTCTTGGGAGAAAAACAAGGGAACACCTAGTGTAACTCCAACCACTCGGATCCACTGGTGCTAACGGTTTGTTCCCACAACGAGCAGAATGAAAGATGCACTATGTTGCCACCTTTCACTGATGGTTTTTTATGTGTTAGAAAAAATCTCACCACAAGCAAATAGAATCGAGTTGTTTGAAACCAAGAGAAAAAATTTTAGGGAGTGACTACACGACCCCATTGGTTTGAACGACTCGTGCATAAGTGTCATAGTCTCTGAGTTACGCGACGTCAAAGTTTGACCATTTTTTCTACTTTGAGCGCTCAAGGGAAAGCGTCGCCTCAAGGTGGCTTCGAACAATCAAAAATCTTGAGGAGCAAAATAAGAGCACACCTAGTATAAACCCAGCCACTCGAAAGTGCTCGAGCTAGCGATTCATTCCCATGATGAGCAGAGCGAAAGATGCACTATATTGCCACCTTGCACTGACAGTTTTTGATGATTTTTTATGCGACAGAAAAAATATCACCACAAGCAAACATAATTGAGTTGTTTGAAACTGAGAGATATTTTTTAGGTAGCAACAACATGACCATGTAGGTTCAAATGGCTCATCCATAAGTGCCACAGTCTCCAAGTTATGCGACATCAAAGTTTGACCATTTTTTCCACTTTGAGTGCTCAAGGGAAAGCATCGCTACGAGGTGGGTCGAAATGATCAAACATCTTGAGGAGAAAGACAAGGGCACACCTAGTGTAAACTTGGCCACCCGGATGCACTCGCACTGACAGTTCATTTCCACGATGATCAAAATGAAAGATGCACTAGTTGCCACCTTTCACTGACGATTTTTTACGATTTTTTATGCGACAAAAAAAATCTCACCACAAGCAAACGGAATCGAGTTGTTTGAAATCAAGAGAGGATTGTTTAGGCAGTAACAACATGACCCCATAGGTTTGAATGAATTGTCCATAAGTACCACAATATTGGTCACAGTAATTGGGTACATGTATGTGCGTATACACAATATGAGCAGCCTAGTTTAAAAGTATACACAATATGAGCATTACCGGTGTCGATACTTGGGTACGTGGGTATACACAATATGAGAAACCTAGTTTAAAAGTATATGCCATATGAGTTACATGTAATGAACAAATTGGATCACATTTCAAGACATATACATAATGAACAAGTTTGATCACATTTCAATTGCAAATAACTAAGTTTCAAGAATATCAAGTTTCATATATATCAAAATGGATCGAATATCAACTTTCATATATATCAATGAACAAATTGGATCGAATATCAAGTTTCATATATATCAAAATGAACAATAATCATGTACATATCAAAAAATGGCATAGATGTAAAATCAATAATAGTTACAAAAATGTGGCATGTGCCATGTCTATCAAAGTCGATATATACATATACAAATGTCTAGTATATAAAAAAATTGGTCCTTCAATGACCAGAACTACAACTATATGTCTCTATTAGTATCTATGACTGTGGCAGATCATCAAAATTGAGCCTCTTCAAAGCAGTGTGTGGCTCTTTAGGTGGTTGCACAAGGACAATTCAAATGTCGAATCAGATATATTTTTTTAATATAACATCAAAATAAATAAATGTTGAACTCTAAATTGTTTTAAGTTGAAATGGTGATTACCTCATCTTTGTCTTCTACAATTGGGTGAGGTTGAGGAACCGTGGGAAGTCCTGAAGGGGGTTGTAACTGGTAAAACAACATTAATACAAGTTAATTGCTCTTTCTGCTAAAATCCCTACAGACAACAAAGAGGACATTCTAATATGGGGGAAAACTATGGATGGGAAATACTCTATTTCCTCCGTTGTAGCTATTCATAATGTCTCAGAGGAAGCCACCCCCATCTGGGCCAAAGTTTGGAATAAGAATTTAGTTTCCAAAATCAACATCTTCTTTTGGATTTTCATCCAAAATAAAATTTTAACCCTAGATAATCTTCATAAAAGAGGCATCATATTTCCTAACATGTGTACTCTTTGTTGCAGGGAAGAAGAGATAGCTTGCCATATTCTCAATTAGTGCTCTTTTAGCCATGACATATGGAAAATCATCCTGACCAGGTGGAACCTGAGCTGGGTCTTCCCGAATTCTTTCAATGATACTTGGCTTCAATGGCATTTCCCCAACTCTAATCCTAAAATTGTGGAGATATGGAGACTTACTTTGCCAATTGTCATCTGGAATATTTGGAAAGAGCGAAACAACAGGATTTTCAAAGATAAAAGGGCTACTCCCGAATTGGTTGCTGACAAGATCTATAGGAGTATTTTCGAATGCCTCTATGGTACTGATCAGGGAACTGCTGCAAAAGAGGATTTCAAAGACAGACGGAACCTTTCCACCACCACTACTAGCAAGGAGAAAGGTAGAGAAGGTCTTGTACGGTGTTTCCCCCCACAGGGATGGATTAAGGCCAACTTTGATGGGGCCTCTAAAGGAAATCTGGGTAAAGCTGGATATGGGGGCATAATCAGGAATTTTGTTGGAAGCTGCCTTAAGGCGGTTGCTGGTCCTCTGGGAAATCAAACTAGCCATTTTGTTGAAGCCTCTACTGCCCTGCATACTTTAATCATAGCCAAAAATCTCAATTATGATAAAATTTGGCTTGAGGGGGACTCACTTAATATCATTAAGTGCTTAAAAGGGGAATTGGAGCCTTCTTGGTCCATTAAGAATATCATCATGAAAGCTAGAGAGATTATCACCAGTTTCAAAGAAATTATTATTCGACATGCCTACAGAGAGCAAAACAGTGTTGTTGACTATTTAGAAAATGAAGGAGTTAATTCTGATGTTCAAATGATTTGGCATGAGGATGACCTCAATTCAAACATTAAAGAGATCCTCAGAAAGGACCGTTAAATGGGGAGAGAAGGACAATTAAATCATGACAAGTAAAAAGCACCACTCGCACCTCGCTAGAAAGGCCATCATTACCTGGCACCGCGGCAGATCTCCCACTATTTCCAAAAATTTCCACATGCTTTGTGGGTTATTCAGGGCAATAATTTGAGTTGCAAAGGGAAAGAAATTCTAAATTTGCAGAGAAACAGAGTCGACATCCTACATCCAAAAATGGGAAGAGATCTTAGATGCAAAGAACCTGACAA
This sequence comes from Cryptomeria japonica, assembly GCF_030272615.1. Classification (NCBI taxonomy): domain Eukaryota; kingdom Viridiplantae; phylum Streptophyta; class Pinopsida; order Cupressales; family Cupressaceae; genus Cryptomeria; species Cryptomeria japonica. The sequence goes on along the minus strand of NC_081411.1, from coordinate 413,317,259 downwards.
CACGTCGACCTGGAAAGCTATGCCTAAAGTCTGGGCAAAGTTGGAGAAGGGCCATCTCACCAGCTTCATGGAAAAGCTTGAGGACTACGAAAAAGGTAGGGTCAACCTCGTTGTTTCCAAGATTTCTGAAAACTAGTCTAATGGTTCTTTTAAACTTTACGGAGTTAAATTTAAATTGGATGTTGGGCTTATTTCTACTATAACTAGTATGCCCCACTCTGGGCTCAACTTCTTTCGAGACCTCAAGGTCTCCAACAATGTTGTGTCCCTGTTCCCACGCAAAGAGAAAGAGCGGGCCAAAATCGGCAAGGCTACTAGGGGCTACTATGATGCTGCAAACATCAAGAAGTTGTGGGGCTGGGTCCTGAACGCTATCATGGAGTATATTATAGTTGAAGGTCGCTACTCTAAGGCCCACACTTACCACTTCATGCTCTTGAACCATTTCAAACACGACAAAAAAGTGTCTTTGCCCTACTACCTTTTTCGATCCCTCTCCAGGTCCCTGAACAAGCACATGATGAACCCTTCTAGCTCGATTCTCCACTGTGGGCTCCTGCTGCTCATCTATGAGCATTGCAAAACCCTCGCTCTACAGGAAAATAAGCAGATTTTCACCTCCCCTAGTAAAAGGAGGATGGAAGAGGGAGACACCAGCAAAGAGAAGGCGTCATCTAGCAAGAAAAGGAAAGGATCCCCTAGGCTGGAAACTATGGACATTGTCAAGGAAAGCAGTGGTATGGAGACAGATGACTCTAACGGAGAAGACAGCTGGAAGGAAGAAGAACTGGGCAATGAGGAAGAAAGCGGAGATTTCGAGCCTGGTCAAGAAAGCCCTATTCCAAGTGATCACCCTGGTAAGGACAATAGCAATCTGATGGAGGAGACGGCACCGAAGTTAATTCTGAGAAGGAAACAAACAAATGCTCCAAGAAGAACTTGGTTGAGAAAGGGGATAGCAAGGATAAGGATAGTACTGGCGAGGGGCTTATCCTGGATAATCTCAAGAAGCTCTCGGAGGCCAGAATGAATTTCAACAGACGAACTTATGAAACTCTGAAAAACTTGGAGAAGCATGGGATAAACTCGAACAAAAAGAGGGAGGATGAAAATAGAGAGCATGCTAACTGGAAGCAGGAAATGGAGAACAAGGTAAAATCACTGGAAGAGGGAAAATAAGCGATGAAAAATCTGATGGGAATTATCCCAAGCATCCTCTCCGCTGTCACCAAAAACCTGGAAGACATTGCTAAGGTCTTTGACCATTCTCCTAAACCGGTTGTAGACCTTGACCTAGAAGAGGAGACCATCCAGACTGGAAGTGCTGGTGATGCTACCCCGGTGAGCGGAACAGCTAAGAGAACCAGGGCCAGTATCAAGAAAGTTGTGGCTGCTACGGCCAAGGCCCTCCCAACCTCAAAGACAACATCAAAGAGCTGCAAGAAATAAGAAGCACCCTAGCTAAAGCCCTGGATAAAATCTAATTCCTGGACAGCCTGCTGGCTTTCAGGGGCTTTTGCTGGCTTTTCTCGGTTTTATGCTGGTTTTTTTCCTTTTGTTCTGTTTCTTGCAGCTTTGCTATTTTAAGCTTGTAAAGGGTTTTGGGGTCCCTTCAAAACCTGCCTTTTCATTAATCAAAAACATATATGTCAAATAACACAAAATAACTAAAAATGAATAGACTAAAAAACTAAAACATACCGAAGCCTCAGATGGATGTGATATGGTCATAGGAGGCAAAGTCACAGATGAATCAGTTACGATCATTTCCTATATCCATGGTAAATGATCCAAAAGGAGTTAACAAGAGGGTTTCAATTACATTGTGCACTTAATGAAAAGGAGTTGATCTAAGATAGACATACATTTTCCCTCTGTCGTGTTGGATATCATATTATACGTGTAGGACTTCTAATGAAATAGAATGGTAGAACATTAGTAGGAAGTTTGGAAGGGGGTTGTAATAGGTTAAAGACAATTAATACAAGTTAATAACCCAAAGTTGTTGACAAACTAGATAGAACAAATATTTTTAACATATGTAGAACAAATGTACACTGGAGCCTCATATAGTTCTCCTATAAACTTAGGAGGCATAGTTGAATCTGATGTAGCTATTACCCTTTCCTATATGAAAGATGATAGCATATGATATAGACATAAAAGGATTTAGTTATTTTGAACAGGCAAGAATCCAATCCAAAGTGAATATGAAGATATCACCTCTTCCCTCTACTGAACCTCATCGACATCAAGTGCATTCATTAATTTCGTTAACCCCATTTGTTTTTGTATATAGAACAAATAAATTAAGTACATTTATCAATATCTACATATATATGTTTAATCATAATACATTTCAACAAATGAATTTAAATGGTACTCAAATACCTTCTATCGTTTGGGTGTCCGATAGGATATCTTTTTTGTCTCGGAGTGATAGAGGATGGATTTCTCACACAAGATGTCCTCAAGGTAGGTGGGGTAAACACATAGAAAAAAAAATTAACATAAGAGAAAAGAGCATGTATTTAATATATCACCTAAGTCAAAAATATATAAATCTAAATGGTACTGCATAGCTACCTAGGCCAAAGTCTATGGTCGAAAGCGTGATATCATTAAGTTGGGACATCTCATCCCCTTATAAGCCCTATAAAACACCAAGTAATGATACATATATATTAACAAAAGATATTTTGAAACCAATGTATTATTATATTTTTAACAAATTTACAAATCTTTACCTCCAATGGTGAAACTACTCGTGACCGTGTAGTCAATTGAAAAGTATGTGGTGTACTCCCACCACCTACTGCACCCTACAATGAATTTTATTTATGTCACTTTAAATTGTTCTAAAAATAAAAATTCATTTATTTTTATAAGTTTTAGTCACTTAATTGATAACATTTCATAAATAGAATTAAACGCACATGTGTCTGATCGCGAGGGAAAAACATACTCATCGGGTTGTCGATGAGGTCCACATCCTCTGTAGTGGAAGCATGACATCTACTCCCACAACAAGTACATGAATGAGATGTTGACCCATCCTCATTTGTGTTAGAGTCTACACTAGAACATACACCCTGGTAGGTGGTGCACATATGTTGAATGGGTTGGCCCGTGCCAAATGATGCATGAGGTGACATTGATGTAGGAGGTGTCATTGATGAAGGAGGTGTCACTAATGAAGGAGGTGTCACAGGTAGTGGTACATCCTCTACTTCGACCAATTGTGTGCCATGTTAAAAAATAACATCAATCAATGAACCATGGGTTTAGGAGTTGTACGCCTCCTATGTTGTGGTTGTACCACCCTATGGGCCCTAGGTCTATCCTATGCAAAGCCTCTCCCTCTACCCTAAAATTGTTAGATGTCAAAGTAATTTGGCTTCTCGCCAAGGATAAACTCATAATATAACTTTCTGAAAAAATATAGAGGCACCTCCCAATTATTACAAGGTGGTTGGTCAAAGACCATACACCACCTATCCCAAAAAGCTTCTTTTAGCCTAGCATGAACACACCAATGTATAGGAAACCAAGTCGTATTTACTTTTAGGTTGTTACTAGTAATAGGATCGATGAAAAGAGCACATATGTTAGCTTTAAGTATGCCCTTTTTTTCACTTGATCATATGACAACCCATTCGCATGAAATGTTCGACATCTATCCCTCAATGAACCCCATTTTATAACCTCCCTAGATACCTCATTTGCACTATTGGTTATTGTTTCTAGCATTGTGGCAAGGGTTGAGTGGTGCTCAAGACTAGAGGACCTTAACCTATTCACCAATATAGAAATTTGGGCACTATTTTGTGTAAGGCGATTGATGAGATCATCGTGTGGCATCTACATGATCTAATGGAGGACATGGAGAGTTTAGGGGTGGCAGTGGTTGTTGAGGAGCAATATTTTGAGGATTGTGTGGTTGTGGAGAAATAGCTTGAGGGTTTTCTTGTTTCTTATGTGCAATATTTACAGGGTTTGCTTGTGTTTCTTGTGCAGGAGGTCTTTGTTGTCTATTTCATTTTTGGGGATTGCTTGTAGAATCTAACATCAAATTAATAAAAACAAAACTTAAATCAATTAAAAACCCCCACTTCAATTAAAATGCAAATAAAAATAATCAAACCAATCAAATCTTACCTATTAGACGAGGTGCCACTGTTGATGATAAACTTATAAAGCACTGAGAGGGGGGGTGAATTAGTGAAAGCAAAAATAGTAACACTTTAATTGCAGACTGGTAAAAACATTTAACCAATTTACCAATGACTTTGCATATAATCCAAAGTGTTATAAAAGTATTCACCACAAGAAAAACATTCACCATCACAAAGATTTATACATGAAAAACCCAACTGGAAAAAAACCACGGTGAGATGGAACTCACAAGTTAACTATCTACAGTATAGATAATTGACCAGTTAAGGTCTACAAATGCTCTATTAGGAGCAGATCATGTTAGAGATCTCAAGCCCTATTAGGAGCTATACCTGGTTAAAGGTAACCTTAGTGGAGGTTTTAGATCCAAGTTAATGAATCACCTTGTTAGAGGATTTATACAAAGAATCTTGTTAGAGCTTACCCGGCTAAAGGATTTTACTGTTGTAGTGGTTAGATAACAACTGTAGGATTGATCTAAGAATAGCACCTCCTGCTGGTTTAGATCCTTTTCTGTGCATAAATTACTGTATCACCAACATACTCTGCAACTCCTTCAACAAATCGCATCTACTTCAACTCATATTATAATTGTTTCATGCTTAAAAATCATTAATGCAAAAATAGGAAATAAGGACGAATCACCAAATCCTTAACTATCAAAGCAATTTCAAACATAAACCAATAGAAATTAACACAAGATAAGAATAAATTCAAATCAATGAAACTCCCTCATCCTACGTTGTGACTTCCATGTGCTTCTCCAAATTGTGCTTGTAGGCGGCTCTCAGGGGTTGCATTGGGATTCCTACATAGATTAGACAATTGTTTGAAGACTGTGATTCTAGAATGCTAGATTTAATTGAGAAAATGATGTTGAATTTATAGATTTTCAACACAAAGGGGGTGAGAAATGGAACTCAAGTGTTGATTGATAGTAAACTAAAATTGATTGATTAGTGAACTCAATAGATTGATATGTTAACTCATTTGATTGGGGAGTCAACTAAATAGATTGGCTAGTGAACTGAATAGATTAGCCAGTTGGCTGAGTTGATTGAGAGATGACTGAATTGATTAAGAGATAACTGGTTAGTCAGAAAAAGGTGATTGAAGGAGATTGAAGAGTTAACTGATTTGATCAATCAATTCTGATTTTACCATGTGTTGTAGGAATTTGAAATTGAAATTGATTTTCATTTTCAATTTGGATTTGAATTTGGTCATTCGAATGTTGAAAGGCACATGAAATTAATTGAAATTCAAATTTGGTGAAACATTAAATTAGATTAAATTAATTGAAATTCGAATTTGGGGAATATGAATTTGAAAGAAATGAAATTAGATAGAATTATTTGACATTTGAATTTGGGGATTTGGAAGAATAATTTAAATATAATTATTTAAACATTAGAAATATAATTTAATTAAATAATAATGATTATTTAATTAAGGGATTAATCATAATTAATTAAATAATTAATATTTGAGAAAGGGGTTAACCGATTAATTAATTAGAGAATAGAAATAGAATAATTAGAAGTGTTGAAGGGTGATGATTAGAAGAAAAGTTAGTTTAATCAAATAGTTAAAGAATTACTTAATTAATTAGACGAATAATTAGTATACGATTAAAGAGACATTTTTAGGTGTCTACATTTGCCCCTCTTTGAGACAATGTCGGAACGACGTTGTTTCAAAGAAAACAAAAAGAAAATTGCCCCAGTATGCCCCGATGACACTAGGGTATAATGCCCCCTCGAGAGATTGTTTGTGCATTGAAGGCATGGATGATCTCTTGAAAGTAGAAGAATGTTAGATGAAAGATGAAGAATAATTAACTTGATGACAAGAATGATTTTGATTCTAGAAAATAAATGGTTGAAACTATTTGTAGATTGATTGATTTGATAGGATTGACCTAATTGATAAAATTGATCATATTGATGAGATTAGAAAAATGAAATGATATGATTGATAATGAATAATCTTCTTGTCTTTATTCATAGTGCAACTATTCATAGTCTTTTTGGCATGTTGATTTTTTTTATGTTTTTGTTTGATTTTGAATTTTTTGATGTATTTGGATTATGATGTTTTTTATTTTTTTTGGATTTTGATGTAACATGACCTGCCATTAATTGATAAAGATAAGACTAACCTAGACAAAATCTAGCAGTCATACTAATCTATGTCATTGTTTTCATTTGTGTTCATTGATAGGAATGTCTGGTTTCAAAGAGTGAGTACCCCATATAAGACTGGTCTGTCTAGTTTTGAGTGTACCCTTCCTTGTATAAGACATGTGAATGTTTGATAGAGTTTAATTGATTAACAAGACATGTGATCAGTTTAATTGTGGATTTTGAGAGTTTGTCTGTTGTTGATTTGATTTGATGGATGGACCATGCTTTCTTGCTTTGATTTTCAGATTTGTTGTTTAATTTTTCAATTTTTATGGCTTTTTTCAAGACATTTTCTGATTTTTTTAATTTTTTCATGACAACTTTTTTTTTAGATATTTTTTCAGTTATGCCCCCAATATGTAGACTTATGATGACATCGTGATTTAGGTGATGTGTATGGAGACAATGAATTTTTGATATGAGTTATGCTAATGTAGGATGCATGACAAAAATGCAGTTCCTATTCAAACAAGGATGAGTGTGTGTGTCTTTCATTCTAAAATGCACTAATTGGATTAAAGGTGTGAAACATTTCAGAGTTAGGAGTTCAATCCATTCTCAAAAGACTTAAATCATCCAACCTAACACACTATGTAACCTAGATTTATGAATAATGGCGCGGAAAACTTCTCCATCAATTCTTGAAACTTTAAACTTCTTTTGTCCATGTGTGTGCATTTGATTTTATTCTGACTCTTATAAACATCAAAGACCCTTGGAATACTATGTGGCTAGCTACGTGAGTTATTCTGACTTCAAAAGAATCTCAGATAGAGCCTCGTTTCCAGCAAGCTTTTAGGGCTCCGATGAGGTTATACATTGTAATCTCTCAAACATTTCTCCATTGCCAGTAGCCATCCATAGCCCTGATGGAGTTACTTGCATGTTCCCATAGCCAAGCTTTTTTGTCACACTTGTATGTGTGATATTTCAGTAATATATCATTTTTTTATTTTTCCCTGAGATTGACATAACACTTTTTTCTTTTATTTTCTTACCTCGACATGTAAGTAATGAAACCTACTTTGGTATGACAATTAAGGCAGTGCTGAAGCAAAATTTTGGATTTTTCACTAGTCACATGACCAACTAGGTATCTACAATGACTTAGAGCTATTGATTAATGTGTGAGATATAGAAATTGATAGATTTTGGGTAGCAAGACTTGATATTGAAACTATGACCAAAGATAAAGCTTAATCACAAGGTGACATTGAGGATGAATGACTAAAGACCTCCTAAAGACTTCATGAACAAGTATCTAGGAAATGAGACAACCTTCATTCCTTTTGTGCAGACATGTGAATAACTTAGACAATATACTTGTTTTATTGATGCAACTATATGAGAAAGAAATAATGATATGCAACTATATGTTGTGCAATGGTGATATGCAAGCAACTATGATGTACTCTGAAATGAAGATATGAAATGCAGTAAAGAAATATGCAAATGCAGTACTGGAAATTGAAATGAACCCACCCTTAGATGTAATAGCTTTTTAGGTGCATGTTGTTATTGAGTTGGTATGAACTTTGTGTAGATAATTCATTGGTCTTTGTTTGAAGAGTTGGATGAACCTATCTTTTTCAATAGGATATTCAGTTGGGAGTCTTTCATGTACAGTTTCTGCTATAACCCCCTTATTTTCAAACCAATTCAACTGTGGTAGAAATTATTTCCCCCAATCTTTCAAGTGTGGGTGTATGAGGCAAATAGATTTTGGTTTCAAAGTTGTGATATGAGCGGGTGTTATGCCTATTTTTATCGATGCACTTCAAGAGTATGATGAAACAATTTGTGTGTTGATTTCATTAGCTGGTGTTATTCTTGTGCTTGAAGAAGAAGATGTAACAATTTAGGTGTTGATTTCATTAGCTGGTGTTATGCTTGTGCTTGAAGAAGATGATGTAACAATTTAGGTGTTGATTTCAATAGTTGGTGATATGCTTGTTTTTGTCACCACGTTGGCATTTGATGATGGTGCACATACAATTGTTGATAACTTGTCTTGTGTAGTATAATCTGGATTGGTGATTTCATTGATAAAGAGTTCATGAGCAACTTGTGTATTCGAATCATGAGGGAGACTAGGAGAAATGATAATGGGATCTTGCTTAGGAGGTGGATGTTGGATGGTACTTGAAAGTGTTGGCATTTTCAGATTGTTGGCATTTTGCATATAGATTGCATTAATGATATGTTGTCATTGATCTCAATTGAACTGGTATAATGATATTCATGATATTGTTGATGTTATTATTGTTATTGCTTTTGTCTTGTAAACCGGTAAGAAGAGAGTAAGAAGAGATTTGTAAAATTTTGTAACCGGCATGTAAAGTTTGTGAGTAAAACTGGTGAACCAGTATGAAGGGTTAAACATATCTATGTAATGTAACTAGTAAACCCTAACCTATTGATAAACCCTAACCGATCAAGTTTGTTGGTTTATTACCTATTGAGCGGAAATGATGGAAACACGTGTGATCATTGTATAAGGATAAGTTCAAATCGATTTAGCGCATTTGTTTGATTTCTTGGAAAGGAGCAAAGTGGATTGAATCTAATGCACAACGTGTGATGAGTTACAAAGTCCAATGGAGTGGTTGGAATTTTTTGGAAGAATGTGAAGAGATTGTTATGATTTCTAACGATCAAAATTGTATCGACTTGTTTGTAATCTCAATGATGAGAATTAGGTTTTTGCTTGTGTTACCGACCTAATTGTTTGTGTATTTAAGGTTGATGAAGTTGTTTGTAAAAGTGTTGGCAAAGTTGACAAGATTGGTAGAAACTTGTGAGTGTGTAGTTGCCTAACTGGTGGATGAATTTGTACGTTGAGTAAAGGTAGATTGAAGCTTAAGAAGGATCTGATCAAGCAAGTGTATTGCTATTCAGACATATCAACAAAAACTGTTGCTTTCTAACAATTACAACATAAGTGAAATCCCCTAACAGGGTAAGCTCTAACAAGCTTGGTTACTCATTAAATCCTCTAACAATGTGGTCCATTAGCTTAGATTCTTAAATCCTCCAACGAGGTTACTCCTAACAGGGTATTGTGCTTTTTCATCAAGGCATATTTGTAAATCCCTTAACCGGGTGATTCCTAAACAAGAATTAGTTCTTAACAGGACTTATTGTAAAGCTCTAACAAGCTTTGGCTCCTAACAGGGTGAACTTCAGAAGAGTTCAGATAGCTATCTTTGTGAGTCCCACTTCACCGTGGTTTTTACCTATTTGGGTTTTCCACGTATAAACATTTGTGTCAAATGGTGAATGCTTTTGTGGATGTGATGTTACATGTTGATTAGATTAATTTCTGATGAAGCATTGAAGGATGACTATGTTGAGTTATGTTTAAGCATTGTTGATTTACATAAAGGTTGAAGTTATTTTACTATTAAGTTGCTATAACAGTCAAACTAGTTAATGTCAAGTATTCTTATGATTATTGATTTTGATTAAGAAAGGTTTACTTTGTGAGATTGAATTTGAATTTGGGAACTCTGTATCAGTTTTTCAATATACTGATTCACCCCCCCTCTCAGTATTCTACCGGATATTTATTCTTTCATCATACCATCAATTGGTATCAGAGTATCTAAGGTCCTCTTTATCTAAAAGCCTAACAGCTTGAGGAAAAGATCTCATAGATCATGATGAAGAAAGAAGGTTTGAAGTTCAACAAGGATAACTATAGAATATGGAGTGACAAAATGAATATTTACATCAAGAGTCTTGGTAGCCAGTATTGGGATCATGTACAAACTAAGTATAACACACCTACTAGAATCCTAACCGATGATTAGAAGAAAGAATATCAAGAAAATCATCAAACATTAGAAGCTATTATCAGTTCCCTGTCTGACACTGAATATGTAGATGTTCATGGTCTTGAAACTGCATATGAAGTATGGAAGAAACTAGAAGATATCTATAGCGGTGATAAGCATGTAAAGATTGCTAAAGAAGAGAGTCTAAGAGGAAAGTTCGATGATATCAGAATGTCTAAAGGGGAGAATATCCAGCAGTATGGTCAAAGGATAAAAGAGATAGTAGGAGAGATTAGGAGTGCAGGAGGGAAAGTAGAAGATGCCACAGTGATCAGTAAGGTACTGAGAACCCTCAGGAGCTGAAATCCATTGACAAATCTAAGGTATCTCTTGACTCTATTATTGGCAAACTTACTGCTTTTGAACTAAATCGCTATGATGGTAGTGTACAGAGATCAAAATCTACATTTAGAGCCTTTGTTTCTAACTCATATGTGAGAAGAAGTAAAGATGCTAGCCATAGCTATGAATCTAGATCCAGTAGAGATGTTGATGATGAAGACAGCTTGGTGGAACTTGAAGCATTGTTGGCAAAATGACTTCCTAGAGGCACTGGTAAATATAAAGGTAAGTTACCTTTAAAATGTTTTGCATGCAACAAAATTGGTCATATAGCAGCTAATTGCCCTAATGGTGAAAATGAGTACAAAAGAGACAAATTTAAGAAGTATAAGGGTAAAGCCAAGAGAGATTGTCGTGTAGCTATCGACGGTGGTATTACTAATGATGAATCTGATGATGGTGCTAGTGAAGATATTGTGTTTGTAGCTATTAAGGAAGAATTATCATATCAAAAGGCACTAGTATCTAGGATGGATAACTCTGATGATTGGATCATTGATAGTGGTTGTTCACATCACATGATTGGTGATCGGAGCAAATTTCTTTCCTTAAAAGAATTTGATGGTGGTGTTGTCAGATTTGGCAATGACTCACCCTGTATTGTTAAAGGCAAAGGAGTTATTTCTCTTAATGGGAAAAGCAGTGTTGGTGATGTCTACTAGGTTGAAGGCCTAAAGAACAATCTTTTAAGTGTGGCACAACATAATGACAAAGGATACCCACTGGAGTTCAGAAATGGTATGTGCAAAATCTTTGACAACAAAGGTGAATTGATTGCAACTGGTAAACAAACGAGAGGTAATCTATTTCATCTCAATCCTAAAGTTAGCAACTATTTGATTGCAAAGATGGATGACTGTTGGCTTTGGCATAGTATATTTTATCATATTAATTTTGACAATATTATTAAAGTAAGCAAATCTAAGACTGTAAGAGGTTTGCCTCAGCTAGACAAACCGGTTAATGCTCTTTGTAAAGAATGTCAATTAGGAAAGATGACTTCCTCAACTTTCAAGAGCAAGTCCTTCTCAGCAGAACACTTGTTAGGTTTGGTTCATACTAATCTATGTGGACCAATAAAAACAAGAAGCATTCAAGGTGATAGATACTTTATGATCTTCACTAATGACTATTCAAGGATGATGTGGGTCACATTCTTGAGGGAGAAAAATGAAGCTTTTGGTAAATTCAAGGCATTCAAAGCCTTAGCTGAGAAAGAGAGTGGCAAGAAGATTAAATGTCTGAGAACATATCAAGGCAGTGAATTTACTTCTGAGGAATTCACTCAGTACTATGATGATAATGGTATCAAGCGGCAACTTTTTGTGCCTAGGACACCACAGCAGAACGACATAGCTGAAAGAAACAACAGGACAGTAGTTGAAGCGGCCAGGACAATGTTGATACAAGGAGATGTGGTGAGAACATTTTGGAGAGAAGCTGTAAGTACAAAAGTCTACACAATGAACCGGGTTCTGATGAAAAAAGGTAAGGACAAAACCCCTTATGAATACTAGTATGGGAGATCACCTGATGTTAGCTATTTTAAAATATTTGGAAGCAAATGTTTTGTTAAAAGAGGTGATTATGTAACCACGTTTGAAGCTAAGAGTGATGAAGGCATATTTATTGGTTATTCCACCAAGAGTAAGGCCTATAAATGCTTCAACAACCAGACACAGAGAATTGTTGAGAGTGTTGATGTTTATGTAGATGAATGTCTTGAAGTTGCTGAAGGAACAAGTTTAGACAAAAAGGATGAAGATCCTTGCATTTTGCTTTTGGAACCTAAAACTATTAAGACAGAAACCGGTAAAGAAAATCTTGATGTACTTGTTCAACTGGATCAAATAAATTCAGAAGAAGATGACAATGATGAAGCTGAACCTGAAGAGAATGATCATGTCTTACCTAGGTATGTGAGACTAAATCATAGTCCTGAACAGATTATTGGGGATAAGGATGTTGGAGTGCAAACTAGAAGGAGATTAAAAGAGAACTCTTGCATGATATCCACTTTTGAACCTAGAAGTGCTAAAGAGGCATTTAGTGATGAACATTGGGTGAAAGCTATGGAGGAGGAGTTAGATCAAATTGAGAAGAACAACAATTGGACCCGGGTACCCTGACCGGTAAATAAGAATGTTATAGGTACTAAATGGGTATTTAGAAACAAGTTAAATGAAGATGGTTTTGTAGTTCAGAATAAGGAAATATTAGTCTACAAGGGGTATGCACAACAAGAAGGAGAAGACTATGGAGAAACTTTTGCACCAGTAGTAAGACTGGAAGGTGTCAGAACATTACTTGCATTTGCAGAACATAAAAAGTTCAAGGTATACTAGATGGATGTCAAGTCTGCATTTTTTAATGGGATATTAGAAGAAGAAATTTATATAGAGCAGCCTGATGGTTATGCATTGATAGATAAGGAAGATATGGTATGCAAATTGCATAAAGCTTTGTATGGATTGAAGCAGGCATCTAGAGCATGGTATGAATGACTTCATACTCATCTAATGAAGATAGAATTTGCTAGAACCAATGATGATAGCAACATTTATCTCAAGTCTAAAGGAGATGATATACTGGTTAGTGAAGTATTTGTTGAGGACATTATATTTGGAGGTAATGATGACATGAGTAATTGTTTTGTTGATGAAATGAAAAATGAATTTGAGATGTCATTAGTAGGGGAAATAAAAAATTTCATAGGCTTACAGATACAATAGATGAAGAATGGAATTTTCATTACTCAATCCAAATATGTGAAAGAGGTTTTGAAAACTTTTGGTATAAGTGATTGTAAACTAGTTGGAACCCCAATGGTTACAGGTTGTAAATTGTCCAAGGATGATGCATCTAAATCCGTAGATGAAAAGGAATACAGATCAATGATTGGCAAATTACACTATGTTGTTCACAATCAACCGGATATTGCCCATGCAGTTGGTATTGTTGCTAGATTTCATAAAAATCCAAAGGAAGCACATCCGATGGCAACTAAGAGAATTTTCAGATATTTGAAAGGTATTATTGACTATGGGTTATGGTATCCATATGGTCGAAATTTTGATTTGAAGGTGTATACAGATGCTGACTGGGTAGGAAATATTGATGACCGGAAATGTACTACCGATGGAGCTTTCTTTCTTGGAGGAAGGTTAGTTTCTTGGAGTAGCAAAAAGCAGAGTTGTACTTCACAATCTACTACTAAAGCTGAGTATGTAGTAGCATATATGAATTGCACACAAGCTATGTGGATGAGACACATTTTGGAAGGTTTTAAGATGAAAATCTTAGAACCTATAAAGATTTTGTGTGATAATACAAGTGCAATAAATATTTCAAAAAATATTGTTTTGCACGCAAGGACTAAGCACATTGAGTTAAAGTATCACTTCTTGAGGGTTCAATGTAAAGATGTTATCTTGGAGCATGTTTCTACTACGGAGCAACTTGCAGATATCTTTAGTAAACCTCTGCCTAAGACCACTTTTGAGTATCTTAGAAGTCAGTTGGGGGTTGTTCCTCTTCATGAAGTTAGTTGAGAATGATGTTGATTGCATCAGTCCCTAAATTTCTTGTAGAATCTTACACGAATTGATGAAGAAGTGGATATTTTCCATAGGGGGAGCATCTAGTTGCAGTATGATGTTGATGCATAGTGAGAGAAGAATTACATATTTTTACTTTCACTTTGGCATTGTTTTCAAAGGGGGGGAAGTATTATGTGATTGAAAGGGAGAAGAACCAGTGACAGACTGAAGACAGACAGAGCAAGATGAATACTTGGTAATGTAAACCAGGATTCCTATTCATCAATCACAGCAGCAATCGAGGCGTGGAATTTGTATTGCCATCAATGCCAAAGGGGGAGATTGTTGGCATTTTTCATATAGATTGCATTAATGATATGTTGTCATTGATGTCCATTGAACTGGTATAATGATATTCATGATATTGTTGATGTTATTGTTGTTATTTCTTTTGTCTTGTAAACCGATAAGAAGAGAGTAAGAAGAGATTTGTAAAATGTTGTAACCGGTATGTAAAGTTTGTGAGTAAAATCAGTGAACCGGTATGAAGGGTTAAACATATCTATGTAATGTAACCAATAAACCCTAACCGATCAAGTTTGTTGGCTTATTACCTATTGAGTGGAAATGATGGAGACACGTGTGATCATTGTATAAGGATAAGTTCAAATCAATTTAGCATGTTTGTTTGATTTCTTGGAAAGGAGCAAAGTAGATTGCATCTAATGCACAGCATGTGATGAGTTACAAAGTCCAATGGAGAGGTGATCATGGAGTGATTGGAATTTTCTTAAAGAATGTGAAGAGATTGTTATGATTTCTAATGGTCAAGATTGTACCGACTTGTTTGTAATCTCGATGATGAGAATTAGGTTTTTGCTTGTGTTACCGACCTAATTGTTTGTGTATTTAAGGTCGATGAAGTTGTTTGTAAAAGTTTTGCCAGAGTTAACAATATTGGTAGAAACTTATGAGTGTGCAGTTGCCTAACTAGTGGATGAATTTGTACTTTGAGTAAAGACAAATTGAAGCTTAAGAAGGATCTCATCAAGCAAGTGTAGTGCTATTCAGACATATCAACAAAAACTGTTGCTTTCTAACAATTACAACAAAAGTGAAATCCCCTAACAGGGTAAGCTCCAACAAGCTTGGTTACTCAGTAAATCCTCTAACAAGGTGGTCCATTAGCTTAGATTCTTAAATCCTCCAATGAGGTTACTCTTAACAGGGTATTGTGCTTTTTCATCAAGGCATATTTGTAAATCCCTTAATCGGGTGATTCCTAAATAGGAATTAGTTCTTAAAGGGACTTATTGTAAAGCTTTAACATGCCTTGGCTCCTAACAGGGTGAACTTCAGAAGAGTTCAAATAGATATCTTTGTGAGTCCCATCTCACCATGGTTTTTACCTATTTGGGTTTTCCACATATAAACATTTGTGTCAAATGGTGAATACTTTTGTGGATGTGATGTTACATGTTGATTAGATTAATTTCTGATGAAGCATTGAAGGATGACTATGTTGAGTTATGTTTAAGCATTGTTGATTTACATAAAGGTTGAAGTTGTTTTACTATTGAGTTGCTATAACAGTCAAACCGGTTAATGTCAAGTATTCTTATGATTATTGATTTTGATTAAGAAAAGTTTACTTTGTGAGATTGAATTTGAGTTTGGGAACTCTGTATTAGTTTTTCAATATACTGATTTACCCCCCCCCCCCCCCTCTCAGTATTCTATCGGATACTTATTCTTTCATCATACCATCAGAAAGAACATCTTGCTATTCTGAAACAAGGGTGTTATTATGAGTGGAATTATAAAAGAATGAGGGGATCATCATAAGACTCTTCCTTGACGAGATATTGATTGAAAATTGGGTATGATGAAAAGGCTTGTTCTTGATCTTGATTTATTTCATGACTGATTTCTTTCAATTTTGGATTGTCCTCCTGACATGGGGGACTTTGTTAGGGTTCCCACAGATACTGAGAGTGGGGGTGAATCAGTATCTGACCGGTAATGAGATTTTCTTGAGACAAAACATGCAAAACATAAAGTAACAGTGTATCGGTATGCAACAATTAATGTAATAAATAGAATAAAAAACATCCACATAAAAGAACATCATAACACAAGATGTTTAACGAGGAAACCTGGTGTGGGAAAAACCTCAGTGGGATTTGTGACCCACAATATTCACTTACTGGCTAATAAGAGAATATTACTTACAATAGGGGCCTGCACATGCAGGAAGGCCAACTGCCTGGAGCACACTGCTCAGTAAGAAGTCACACTGAACAATGAGGATTAAGTTAATCCAATATTCTGTACTGCTTTACAATAGCATCTTCAATGCCAGATTCAGTACTGGTTCTTGCTCTGTTCTTTACATATACCCTTGACCTATAATTCGCACATTAGGTCTGCCTAATAATTTTCTTTATGCTCTCCCTTCTTCTTTTTTTCACTCTTCAAATGTCTATAATGATCTCCTTTATATACAAGAGTCATTTTACAATTTGCCAAGTTGGCTTACAATAATAAACAAAATATTACATATCAAAAATCTTGTCGGCCTCTGTGCCGGTGCCAGTGCTAGTCTAGAGTGGTCTTGCTAATGTCGGTGCACTGTCTTGCTTGAATAATGCTTTGTTGGTAGAATGTCTTGCCGGTGCCATAGGATTGCAAGGTTGCCATCAATGACAAAACCTTCAATCACACACAATTTCTCATTGGAGTGTCCATATGCCAACAATCTCCCCCTTTGGCATTGATGGCAACACTCATGAGAAATTTCAAATAGATATCCAAAAATGTGTAGACCAAAAAAAAATTTACCAAAAAAAATGAGGGACTCCCCCTGAGCATATGTTCCCTGTGTTTTGAATTTTCTCATCCTACTACTCCCCCTTTGGCATCAATGACAAAGGTTAGTAGAGTTTGTAGTTATACTAGTCCATAACCTCAACCTTGTAGTTGGGTAGTTATGATCCGAAAAAGATCGCCCAAAATTAAGTTTATACTATCCATAAACTTTTTGCTATCTTTTATTGCGGTTTCAGTTCTCTTCACAGTGCCGGTGAGATGCTGCAATTGCTCTGTCGGTGTTTTACTTCCCAGTGTTAATGCCTCTGAGATTTCCTTCCGTAGAGATGCTAGATAATCCAATCTTGGACTCAGTTTGGATCTCAAGTATTTTGCCTTATTTATTATTGTCTCTTTCTCTTTCTCCTATTTAAGTAATTCTGTCTCAAAATTTGCTAACTTATCTTCAAAAACAAATAATGAATCCGGTGAGTTGACAAAATTGTCTGCAAGCTTGTTTATCTCTTCCTGTGTCTTGCTTATCTTCTTGTCTACATCTATAGTCAGGAAGTTTGTTTTGCATGTGTCTTTGTACATGTTTTTGTACTCTTTTAACAAACTACACAGTTCCGGTAGAAGTGTGTCAAAATCTCTATTACACTTCTTAATTCCTTCCTCAAAGAATTTTTGTTTCTCCTTTTCTACAATGTCCTTTGCAGATTCTACCTTTATTTGCTCAATATTTCTAGAAATGTATTTACATAGTGTATCTAACTGTCCTAAAGAATCTTTATTATCTATATTACAATTAGGAGCTATTGTTTTCAAAAATGGGATTGAATCATCTATTGCTTTGTAAGCTTGTGAGCTATAGTCAGTTATTTTCTTGATGGATTCAAGTAATACCTCAGTCACATTTGTTGACTTTGATGGTGACCCAACAAACTGAGTACCGGTGGAAGTGACCATGCTTGTATTGACCTCTGGTAGGTCAGTTTGTGTCTGCATTTCCTTTAGCACTAGTTTTCCTGCTTCATTTCTTACCGGTGGCATCTGTTCTGGAGCCTTTAGCTCTGTTGGTTTCTCTATTTGTGCTTCAGATTCCATCTTTTTCCTTGTATCTGCTGTTGGTTGCTCTGTATTTCCTGTTACCAGAGGCTCTTTGGCTATATCTGATTTTTCACTTGGGTCTTTATCAACTGTTATGTTGATCTTTTGGGTATCAACATTTATAGTGAATAGGACTTCAGGATTTGTATTGCCATCCTCTGTATCCATGCTTTCAGTTGTCGGTTGGTTTTCAGGGATTGTAATTTTTACAGGTGGAGGTAGATTATCTTTAATCTTTATGCTTGGAGGTCCACCAACTTTCCCTTTCCCTTTGTCCTTCTGATATACCTTAATAGGCTTGGGATTCCTATATTCTTCTTGTTTTTCTTTTTCAACCAAAAATATGTCCCAACCATCTTCTGTTTCCTCTGAAACCTCTGTAACTCTACCTGCCATCAGTGAAATTTTCCGGTGTGCAGTGGAAAAAACTGTCCGGTTAGCCTAAGCTATCAGATCATCAATTTCTTTTGGGGAGTTTACCAAATATACTACAAGTAGTTTTTCTATTTTTATTTTCTTGTCTAGTTCAATTACTCCTTGCCTTCTAGCCTCAAGTCTTTTGTATAAGTCATCAAGAATTTCATTTAAGACTTGCAAGAAAAACTTTTTAAACATGTCCATGTGTAATATTACACTCTCCTCAACTTGCCCTTTCTCATCAGCCGATAGGGTGTCATAAATTTTCCCTATGTTCTTCAGTTTTCCTTCCTCTGTGATCTCATTTAACAAAATTTCTAGAGGTGCCAAGTCAGTTTTTGCCTTTTTCTTTTTCTTAGAGGTCAGCTTCTTTTTAGGTGTGACCTTTTTGACCGGAGATCTCACAGCTTGTTGCTTCTACCTTGTCCTTCTAGGTGAAGGAGTGGTTGTCGGTGAGGGATCTCTTTTCCTAACAACTCTTTTAAAGGTTGTTGGCATATCTCCTTCTAAGGAAGTACCTACCAGTGATAGATGAGCTTCAAGTTGTGGGGCTGCCAACTCATCTTTAGTTATGCTGGTTTTCTTTAATATATCTTCCTTTATGGCTTTTGCTTGTCTGGATCCTTTTCTCACAAATGCCTCAACCTTTTTCACTCTTTTCTTTGATTGAATTTGGCTTTCTATGGTTTCAGCACTACCAAATATTTCTTCTTTAGGTTCATTGGGGGCTTCCAAAAGTGCTTTGGCATAAGTTTCCACTATGTGGTCATCTGTTTCAGAGCCCATTTCTGTTACCCAGATTGTCCTGGGGATGACTGCTTCCAACCATATTTCATCATTTTTTATAACAAAGCATATATCATCTTTGTATTTGTCTACAATCTTCTATGATAACCTTGTCCTTTTCTTCATTTTTGTTTTTAGTGCTTGGAAAAAGTCATGAATGATGTTTTCCTTATTGTCACCCATGGTATTGAACACTTCTATCAGTTGCTTTCCTACGGGTATGTCATATCCGAAATCTTTATATCCTATACCGGAAACTTGTTTTGTTATATGAAGCATTAGACACACTAACATATTTCCAAATCTGAAGGTTCCTTTCTTATCCTTCTTTATCTTCCCAAGGTTGTCTATCAGTTCATCCTTTAGCCATTCACAGATGTCAATTTTTGCATTGTCTGTTATTATGTCATAAGCACTCTTGATGCATAAACTTGAAACTGAGTTGAGTCTATTGGCATGAGTGGCTTTGTAACCTAATATCATGCTTATGAATCTCATGTTTGTATCCTTTACATCATTAACCCTTAAAGATCTTTTATCAGATGTTGCACCCGTTAGGTCAATGACTAAATCATTTGAAACTTTCTTGTTTTTATTTGGTCTTTTACCAGTGGCCGGTAACCCTGTGACGGCCTTTACCGCTTGCTTGGTGATCTTATGAATTGTATCTAACCAGAAAAATTCTCCATGAACTCTGCTTAATACTATCCTAATCACATCCTTAGGAAATTCAAGAATACTAAGGATTTCTGTGAATCCTAGGGTTTCAATGATTTTGTGTTCAGCTTTGATATTGCCGGTATCATCACATATCTCAGTTTTGTACATGGTTTTGATTTCCTCGTCTCCTAGCTCTTCAATATTGCAATGAATATACATTCTAGGGTCTTCAGCATATACAACACCTTTAGGGATTTGAGAGAATGCACCTAAGGTATCATCTTTCTTTTCTATTTCGGGGACCAACTGAAATATGGGCCTAGGTCTTTTAATTACTTCCACAACAATAGGGTTCACTATGTATTCAATTGTAGAGGAGGATGCCATGATAAAATACCTTTTTTCTGTCTTGGATGAATTATTGCTTGGAGTGTGCTTGCTTCTTGCTCGAAATGCCTTAGCTCGAAAATCTTCGCGCTCTCTAAAAGTTTGAAATCATGGTGAAATGAAATGGAGCCAAAACCTTATTTTATAAAGTCTTTTTTGCTACCTACCACATTAATTGCTTGTCGGTAATGTATTAGCTTAACTTTATTTGCCGGTAATGAGTGATTTTCAACTTCTTTTCTCTAACCGAGGGAATAATAGCACATGTGTCATTAGATTGCCAAACCCTCAAGATAATTTTCTTCAATTAGATGAAGAACTTCCTGCCGGTGGAGCACTACTCTGTCCTGCCAGTGGAGTATCACATTGTCCTGTCGGTGGAGCATTTGTTGGTTCTACCGGTGGAGGAGTATTCCCAATATTTAGATCAGCTTTTCTAATCCATTGCTTTGAGAATTATTGCTTAACCTCTTCAACCTTTTCTTTACCTTCCAAGCTAGTACTTTTGTTATCTACCGGTGTACCTTTACTTCTACAAAATTTAGCAATATGACCAATCTTGTTACATGCATAACAAGTTACATTATTTTTCTGAATAGCTTTCCCATAACCTATGCTGGTTTGCGTTCTACATTGATTTGATAAATGTCCAAATCTTCCACAAACATAACATCTTACATTTATTCTATAGTTTTCAGAGTTATGACCAACTTTGTTGCATTTGGAGCATTGACCGGTGGGAGGATTGATATTCTGACAATTCCTAGATCTACATTTGTTTGCCCTATGACCATATTTATTACAGTTAAAGCATTTTCCATTGAATTTATAAGTATTAGGAGGTCTTACCAGTTTTCTGTGATCCTGAGTATTTGCAGTACCAGAGCTTTCTCCAACTTCAAATCCAATTCTAGAAGTGTCACCTTTAGGTTTTTTAGTCTTCAATAAGGTACCAAGTTCTTCTAAGCTTTTCTTGAATTTTTCTTTGTGTTGATTTGCAGTTTCCAATTCCCTTTCCAAGATTTCTTTTTGTCTCATTAGTTCATTCGAGTCATTCTGAGTATGCATCAGATCTATTTTCAACATGTCATTTTCATAGCTAAGTCTTGTGTTCTCATTTGCTGCATCACTTAGTCTTCTGGTCAATTCTTCTTCATTCTTCTTTCTGTCCTCAATCTCTTTGCAAAATCTCATAGTCATATCCTACATTTCATTTTTTGTTGTCATGATCTCTTGTTTCAACTTGCTTATCATATCATTAAGTGATTCATTTTCATCATTCTCATTTTGCAATTTTTCACAAAGTTCTCTTCTCTTATTTCTTGTAACAGTAAGATTTTCTTGAAGTGTCTGAATGATATCCTGAGCTACTTTTAAATCATCTTCTAATTTGATATTTTTCAACTTCTCTGCATCATAGTCAGTAAGAGCTCCTTCAAGTTGCTTCATCAGATTTTCCATTTTTACCGGTGTCAAGATCTTCCTCAAACTGTTAGGCTTCTGAAAATAGAGGACCAGGCTCTGATACCAATTGTTAGGGTTCCCACAGATACTGAGAGGGGGGGGTGAATCAATATCTGACCGGTAATGAGATTTTCTTGAGACAAAACATGCAGAACATAAAGTAACAGTGTACCGGTATGCAAGAATTAATGTAATAAATAGAATCAAAAACATCCACATAAAAGAACACCATAACACAAGATGTTTAACGAGGAAACCTGGTGTGGGAAAAACCTCGGTGGGATTTGTGACCCACAATATTCACTTATTGGCCAATAAGAGAATATTACTTATAATAGGGGCCTGCACATGCAGGAAGGCCAACTACTTAGAGCACACTGCTCAGTAAGAAGTCACACTGATTTACAATGAGGATTAAGTTAATCCAATATTCTGTACTGCTTTACAATAGCATCTTCAATGCCAGATTCAGTATCGGTTCTTGCTCTGTTCTTTACATATACCCTTGACCTATAATTCGCACATTAGGTCTGCCTAATAATTTTCTTTATGCTCTCCCTTTTTTTTTCACTCTTCAAATGTCTATAATGATCTCCTTTATATACAAGAGTCATTTTACAATTTGCCAAGTCGGCTTACAATAATAAACAAAATATTACATATCAAAAATCTTGTCGGCCTCTGTGCCGGTATACATCTTTTCTTCTGTGTCGGTGTACATCTTTTCTTCTGTGCCGGTACCGGTGCTGGTGTAGAGTGGTCTTGCTGATGCCGGTGCACTGTCTTGCTTGAATAATGTTTTGTCGGTAGAATGTCTTGCCGGTGCCATAGGATTGCAAGGTTGCCATCAATGACAAAACCTTCAATCACACACAATGTCTCATTGGAGTGTCCATATGCCAACAGACTTTGCATGGGACATTTTTGGAAGGTTTCAACCTTTTGAATTGATGAGGAAGGATTTTGAATGAGATCCTTTGAATCATGACTTTAAATGGATTGGATTTTTGCTATGGATACCCCTAGGGAGATTGTGTTATTGGGTAGAGATGGTGTGGATTTGTCTTGTGTGACTTCAGAGGATGATGAAATGGTGGATAGATATTATTGATTTGGACTTTGGTTGAAACGGATTTGATTTTGGTTGAAAGGAGTATGATTTTGGTTGAAAGAGGTTTGATTTTGGTTGAAAGAGGCTTGATTTTGGTTGAATGAATTTTGATTTGGACTTCAATTGAAAGGAGTTTGATTTTGGTTGAAAGAGGTTTGAATATTGGGTTCGTGTGAATTTTTATTTGGACTTTGATTGAATGGGGTTTGATTTTGGTTGAAAGAGGTTTGATTTGGATTGAAAGAGGTTTGATTTTGGTTTTAAAAGGTTTGGTTTTGGTTGAAAGGGGTACTTTGAATGTTGGGTTGATATGATTGGTATGATAGATATGTTGAGTTGAAAGAAGGTTGACATGACTCTAATGTTGGTTGAACTAAGGTAGGAATGATTTTGTTGAAGAATGAAGGTTGGCATGTTTGAATGGTCTCACAAGAACAAGAAGGTTGGCCTGATAATGATTCCCTTGTGGTTATCACCTCCTTCATCATATTTTCTAACCAGACCCTATGGTTGCTAGGACTAGTCATGTCCCTCAGTTATTGTTGCAAAGTATTGATTTGTTGAGCTAATATTTCTATGGATAGTGATGGAATAGGAATGGAAGGGATGAATTGTTCACCTTCCCTATGAAATACATAACACCAGTCCATGATGTTTGCTTGATTGGTTTGGATCTAGGATCACAACATGTAAGATGTTTTCTCCATTTCTTGAATGTTTGATTTTGATGTGGATGTTGACACTTAATCTTGTTGTAGGTATTTTGATCTTGTTGATGTTGAAACATGACTTTGTTGAGGGATTTGATCTTGTTGATGTTGAAACTTGACTTTGTTAAGGTATTTGATCTTGTTGATGTTGCAAAGACACAATAGCAAGCAAAGAAAACAATTTAAACTAAACAAAGAGCACTTGTTTAAAGGACTTTGTCAAATCCTCATGAATGTTGAGATCTTTTTCAAGACCCCATTTTATTTTCGATATTATTTTGGCAATTTGATAGCATATCAAGAAGACTCTCCTAAAGATAAAAGGTCACAAGTGTTACCACAACCCACATCTTGATACTCCGTCAGCTCAAACAACCTTGTCACACCCTAGGATGCACCCGTTTTTTTACCTTTTTCCAGAAATTAGACCAAAGATGATTGCTCCTCAATTGACCTGTTATCCTGGGAGATATATGGTGAGTGTCTTGGGGGCAGATTCTTCCCCACCCTTGCACTATGATAATCCAAGTGTCTGGTTACTGACTCAGTTGGGCTTCTAATTTCTAAGGTGTTTAGAAAGGGTTTCGTTCAAGTGGTCACAATCAACAGCGTTTTACACTCCTTTGAGGGAGGTCTCTCAATCTGTAGAGGTTATGCTTTACAGATTTTAATGTACCATATAGGCACTGGGGAGGCATAATGTCATTGTGACAGCATGTAACACTCGTCACATATGATTTTCATTACATACAAATTTATTTAGATTGGCTTGGATTAATTGTCTTTAGCCATTGCCACTTAGGTCGTTCCCCTCTCACCTGCCTTAATGGTGCCCTAAGGGCAACTCGGGCGGGAAGACCTTCTAAAGGATGTAAGTACAAAAATTTATTGAAAACATAAAAGAAGAGAGTTTGGTTTTTTTATCACCCATTGAAGGGGAGAGCACAATACCTATCCCTTCGAAGACAGGAAAAACAAAGTTCTTTTTATCCTTCCATTGCAATGATTTTCTATTCTAAGTGAAGATGTTGCTCCACACAGACATGGTGTTCATTTTTAACCTTCATAGCAATTTGTGAAAGAACGAGAAAGAATTTGATTTTGTTCTTTTTAAAAGCACCAAAAGAAGTTTTCTACTCTAATCCTGCAGAGAAAATAACGTTAGTAAACACATGGTGGTCTATCCAACCTAATTTCCCTCCTTTGGTTACAAAAATCTGCTTCAGTGTTTATCGATGATCTGTTATAAAACAGAACACCAAAAGACTAGAATTTAAGAAAAATGAAAGAATAGAGAGGTTTCTTTTTTACATAAGGAACTTGCTAAAAATGGAAAATGTCAAAAATAGAAACTTTTTAGAAACATAAACCTGTCAAAAATGGAAACTCTCCAAAAACGGAAACCTGTCAAAAATGGAAACTTTCCAGAAATGGAAACCTGCCAAAAACAAAAACTTTTCAGAAATGAAAACCTGCCAAAAATAGAAACTTGCCAAAAATGGAAACTTCCTTGAAGTGGAAACCTACCAAAATGGAAACTTGTAAAAAATAGAAACCTGCCAAAAATGGAAACTTTCTAGAAATGGAAACCTGCCAAAATGAAAAACTTTCCAAAAATGGAAACATACCAAAAATGGAAACTTTCTAGAAATGGAAACCAGTCAAAAATGAAAACTTTCCAAAAGCAGAAACTTGCCAAAAATAGAAACTTTCTAGAAATGGAAACCTGTAAAAAATGGAAACTTTTTAGAAATGGAAACCTGCCAAAAATGAAAACTTTCCAGAAAAGGAAACCTGCAGGCATACACAAAATTTCAAATTGTTGTTAGTTCACGTCAGGTTCACCAAATGTTTCATGCTTAAAAATAATTAATGCAGAAATACAAAATAAGGACGAATCACCAAATCCTTAACAATCAAAGCAATTTCAAGCCCAATAGAAATCAACACAAAATAAGAATAAATTCAAATCAATGAAACTCCCTTATCGTGTGTCGTGGCTTCCATTGTGCTTCTCAAAATCGTGCTTGTAGGTGGCTCTCAAGTGTTGCACTGGGATTCCTGCATAGATTAGACATTTGTTTGAAGACTGTGATTCTAGAATGCTAGATGTTGATTGCTAGATTGAATTGAGAAAATGATGTTGAATCTATAGATTTTCAACACAAAGGGGGTGAGAAATAGAACTCAAGTTTTGATTGATAGTAAACTAAAATTGATTGATTAGTCAATAGATTGATCTATTAACTCATTTGATTGGGGAATCAACTAAATAGATTGGCTAGTGTTGAATAGATTAGTCAGTTGACTGAGTTGATTGAGAGATGACTAAATTGATTAAGAGATAACTAGTTAGTCAGAAAAAGGTGATTGAAGGAGATTGAAGAGTTAACCGAATTAACTGATTTGATCAATCAGTTCTGATTTTAGCATGTGCTGTAGGAATTTGAAATTGAATTTGGTTCAATTTCAATTTGGATTTGAATTTGGTCATTCGAATGTTGAAATGCACATGAAATTAACTGAAATTCAGATTTGGTGAAATGTGAATATGAAAATTTGAAATTAGATGAAATTAATTCAAATTCAAATTTGGTGAAATATGAATTTGAGAGAAATGAAATTAGATGGAATTATTTGAAATTTGAATTTGGGGATTCAGAAGAATAATTTAATTAATTTATATAATTTGAATAAAATTATTTAAACAATAGAAATATAATTTAATTAAATAATAAAGATTATTTAATTAAGGAATTAATCATAATTAATTAAATAATTAATATTTGAGAAAGGGGCTAACTGATTAATTAATTAGAGAATAGAAGTAGAATAATTAGAAGTGTTGAAGGGTGATGATTAGAAGAAATAGTTAGTTTAATCAAATAATTAGTATACGATTAAAGAGACATTTTTAGGTGTCTACAATAACTTGTATCTTCTATATGAAATAACTCATCACAATGTCTTTTTATAGATATTAGATTTCATGTCAGCTCCTGAACCTTGACACAATTTCCTAGGTTTAATGAATCAAGACAATTTTGCTTAACACAACACAAATCGCCGCCATAGTGTCAGTCGGTGGTAACACATCACACTCGATGATAACTCATCAGACAAACTGATTGGTTAGAACGTCGTTACTGGTTCAATGTTGACCACTTCAAATAAAATATTTACTCTGACCGATTCACTTAGAATTCATATTGAGTGATTGTCTCCACGCTCCTCCTTATCTGTTGCATCTCAAAACTGGTAACTCTGGAATTGATCAAACCTGATTGATTTATCTACATATACTGGTTTAAACATCTTCATACCAGTTAGACTATCATTATACATATAATACTGGTTAACAACACAATGACTCAAATATATCGGTTTATCTTAACTAAGATAACTATGACAGTCAAAATAGATGTGCCATCAATGACAACACATGAAGTCATCAAATACAAAAATCATCATCAAGCCAACATTCTCCCCCTTTGGCATTGATGGCAACACTTAGAGAAAATTTTGATAACTAAGTGTGCTTAAAAATATGTGGAGGCTCTAAAGACTCCCCCTTAGCATAAGATTCTCCCTTTGACATCATACATGATTACATGCAAAATTTTCACATGTATATTACTCCCCCTTTGACACCAATGACAAAAGTATGCAAAAACATGAATAGATAAAGCATCATAATCACATTTGCATCAATAAAAATATAGAGGAGTTAAATAGAAATGTCTACAACTGAGAAAGCTTATCAAATACAGATTTAAAGTCTTTTTGCAGAATAATAAGGTTAGTAGACCATGTCTCCAAAAACGTGGCACTAATCTCAAGTTGAGTCCTTATCTGAAATGCCAGCTCCTCCATTGCATCCAGAGTGCTCATCTTCAGTGTGGATTGCATCAGTATGCAGAAAGCTCTTTTGCAGTACCTGTAATTTTGGCAATAAAACCATTTGAAGCTCCTGTAAGGTTTTTGACCTTTTTATTGTTTCAGCCTCTATCTTTGCTAACTTGTGTCGGTATGACTCAACAATTTGTCCATAAGTGATAAAAAAAATCATAAGGAAGCTTAAAATATTCTAGGTAACCTTTAAGTTATGCTTCAATTTTCTCTCGTGATTTAATTCAATCTTCATAAAACAAATCACTTAGGCATACTTTTCTCAAAATCTTGTGGCCTTCAGTCATGGCAATATAGATTTTATCTATGTTATGTATAAGACTTGCTCGGTCGGTGTCAATACACTTGATCAACCCTATTGATTTCTTCTTCCTATATTCTTTATTAGCATTCACCTGTGTTGTTTCCTCCAAAGTAGTGACTTGATCAATAGCAGGTGCACATAGAATATCAAGTTGCTTTATTGGGTTTGTAATACTTGAAATGTCAACATCCGGTAGGAGATTTGACAATACATCTATTATGGTGGAGAACCTTCTTCTCCTTCTTGATCTTCATTTTCTCTACTTTAGCTTTAAGTTCCAATGACAACTTCATCAACTCATTTGCATCATCAGGTGTGACAATGTTTGTAGGTGAACGGGGTTCAATTGCAGCTTGCTTTTGATCCTCATTACCGATTTTATCTCCTTTATTTGTCAAGTGATTTACCCATTCTTCAGATGTCGTTACTGGTTCCTTATCCTTTTCTTGGTCTTTCTCTTTTTCCACTTCCTTTACTTCCTTTGTTCCCTTTCCCGGTTCCTATTCTTTTTCCTTATCTGGTTCATTATTGGTACCAGTTGTATTAATAGTATCCTAAGTATCATCAACAAAGAATATGACTGGTGGTGAATTAGTGTTATTCTTATCCTTGTCAGTGCAGATTTCATTTGGTAGAAGTATTTCTTTAGTTTCCAGCTCCAGTGGAACTCTGGCTTTAGTCTGACCAAGTTTATTGTGATAATTCTTCAGTTGTTCATTCATTCTCAGAATATTTTTGGCAACTTGATGAGTATCATCTTCTACTACCTAAATTCTTCCTTACAACAGTCTAAGTCTGCTTGCTCTTGAATGAAATTGTCCTTTGTGTTTAGAAAGCATTTCTAATAACTCTTCATGAGACAATTCAGGAAAGTATTAAACAAAAATTCTTTCTATAATCTCTTGATCTTGATCTATGATCAGCTTCCATTTATTTTCCAGGATTAAATTCAAAGAATCGGAAATTTCCTTTTGAATTTCATGTGGTAATCGATTATATTGACATAGGTAATTAATTACCTCGTGTACCACTTCTTGTTTCTAAATCTCATCAAAAGAATCAAAATAATCTTGTACATCAACAAATTGCTTTCTTTTTAAAGTTTTCATAGTCCTCTCAAAATGTCTCATAGGCTTGAAAGATGCAATATCAATAGGAATATTTTGTTTAGGGATTTCCCTTACTGGTTTAGGTTTCCTACCAGTTTCCTTTAGCTTCTTCTTATCTTCCTCAAACTTTCTTTCCTCAGATTCTTCTTGTAAGATAATATGTATCCCTCTCTTCCTAGTGGCAGTTCGCTTCTTTGCATACACTTTTATTTCCGGTTCCTTCTTGGATTGAGCACTCCTTGTTACCCTTGTATCGGTTGACACTTAAACTACTTGATCATCTTTCTTCTTTTTCTCCTTCACATCATTGGGTTGTTCTTGTGCAATTATTTCTTGATATGTACCCAGTCTCTTCTTATTGGTGTCCTTAGGTGATTCCAGGAGGTTGTTGGCATAACTGATCAATAAGTCATTATTGACTTCATAACTCACTTGCTCCATCTCTTCTTCTCTAGGTTCTACAACCTCCATTAGAGAAATCAGTGGTCACTGTGTAACAAATGTCATTTTCAAAATGTTTGACCACTTCATCTGATAACCTCATTCTCATACTCATTTTCTTTTGAAATCCATTGAAATAAATGTTCATAACAATTGGAAATGTGTTCTTAACAACCTTTATACTATTTTTAATTTGAGCAGAAATAGGTATATCTTTTGACCATTGGATATCTCGAATACCAGAAATAAAGTTCTGAAAATAGAAAAACAAACCGATCAAAAGTTTCCCAAACTTGAACTTCTGATTGTTGTCCTTCTTGATTGATTCCAGATTCAACATTAACTGACTCCGCATTGCCTTACACGGATCATAATCTGTATTTTCCTTTATCATCTGGTAGGCAGCATGTACGACAGTCGATGGCATGCTATTCATTCGGCTAGAATGAAATATCATGTAACCGATAACCATTGTAGCATATTTCACCCTTCATCTTCAATGTTATTGATAGACATTGCACGACTATCACAAGTGGTCTTTGTCAGTTGCATAACAGTATTCTACGAAATTTTCCTCAACTTGGGAACTTTGTCGGTTTGGCACAATCCGGTCACAACATGAATGGCCTCCTTGGTAATAGTATGTGACCTATCTAAATACATGTTTCCTCCATGAACACGACTGAGGATGATTCTGATATGTTGTTCCTCAAATTCCTCAAGAAAATAAATGACATTGTGAAAACCTTTCTCATGAACCCTAATGTACTCGGGTTTAATCTTTTCATTCTTGTTGCACATAGATTTCAGTTGGGAATATATTTCCAACGAACCTAAATCTTTGATCTTGCAATCTATATAAATGGATAGATCTCCTTTAACCAAAACTCCTTGGGGTACCTGTGATAATGCATTACACGATTCTATCTTGTCCGACTCTATTGATTCAATGGATTCAACAATGATGAAAAGACTCTTTGATGGTGTAGATGATGATGTCATTCCAAATAAATTTGATTCGAGAGAGGAGATTGACCAAATACTTTGTTTCCTTCGCATTGCTAGGGTTTTTGGTTTCTCTATTGCTTACACACTAGATTCGCTTTACTTTGCTTCAAATCCAATCCAACTTCTCAATCCATTGTTCAAATCCATTCACAATCTATTGGGAATGCTCTGTTTTGCTCTACAAGTGCTCACAAAATGTTCTTTGAATGCAATAAGGTAAAAATGATAGCAAAAATGTTTTTTATTTACTTTACCTACTACATTTATTGCACTACCAATAGGGTGAAAAACCCTAGTTACCACTTGACATACTTGCCTTTACTGATAGGTATACTAATCAATTGATAATCCTTAGAAATCGATTGATAGTTGTATACACCTAAAAAATGGTCTGAAGATAATTAATTGAATAAGCAATTATATAATTAATCCCCCTTCCCAATTTAAGTGAATTCATTAGCAATTTGATTAAATCCCTTTCATCTGCTTATTAATAAATCTAAGGATTTATTTAATAAGTTCATTTCAATGGTCCTATTTGATTAATTAATCTAAATTGATTAATCCCCCCCCCATCAAATTCATTTCTTCTAATCCCCTAATTAATTAAAGCAAATCATTTTATGAGTTGTTGAAAGTTAATTAGCCTTTTCCTATTATTTGAATTTATAAATTCAAATTAGCCACATGCCTCCTAACTTCTAACCACCTAACCTAACCATCCCCTAATCTAGCCCATTCCACCTAACCCTGGGGTTAGCTAACCCTATCCTATCTTACACATCCTAACCTCCTATGGTGTGGATATTCCCCCCTTGAGACACATGGCACTTAGGCCACATGTCTCCTCCCTTGGACACTTGCCCTCTTATGAGCAAGGCTCCTTGACACTTGTCACCATAGAGATGACAAGTGTCCCTCCCTCCAACCTCTTTTCCAACCCCTTCCAATTTCACCCTTGATATTTTCAGACTCAATCTTGACCGTTGATTCCTGCCACCTCACCCCATGCCCTGGAAATCCTATAAATATCCCCCATTTTGGAGCACAAAGGATTCGATCTCATTTTCATCTTATGCATTGTTACTATAGGCAGATCCCATCTCATATCATTTTAGGAATTGTTACTATAGGTAATTGCATCTTAGATCTATCTTAATTTGATAATATTCTAGCATAATTGTTGAATCATATAGCATAATCAATCTCTATTATAGCTTAATTGCATCATCATCATAGCTTAATCATGCATATTATTAGCTTAATTATATTCTTGGATAAATCTAGCATAATCAATCTCATCTAGCTTTCATATCATCTCATTTTAAATCCCCCATCTAGGTGTAGTCAAGTCACTGGGATTGCTTATCCAAAGTTGAGAGCAAATCCATACTCCCGTCTCTTAGGAGGCGATAGGTCACTTTGTCATGGTTTATCTTTCATTTCATTTCAATTTGCTAACCAAGTTGGTAATGATCTATTGAGTGTTTGTGTTGCATCTGCAGGTACCCTACTTCACACACATGACAATAGCAATAATTAAATTCTTATATTTCAACTCAAAATGCAAAATTTACTAACCATACTTTCTTCAAGGGGTCCAAAAATGGATTTACCGATATGCTCCCCCTAAGCTTGTTGAGAATCTCAGTTTTTCGGTGTAGGATTCTCCACACTAGGTGAAGTATTTGGTTCTTCTGATGGCTTATCCTCACTTTTCTTTTTCCAGATCCTATTCATCTCGGCTATGGTTTTTTCAACATCTATTGTCTTCTTCCCTTTCAAATCTGTTGAGTGACTTATCGGTTGGTTCTTTTGCTTTCTAAAAAGCTTAGCAATGTGTCTCGGTTTAAGACAATGATAGCAGGCCATTCCAGATGCTCTCCAAGGTCCTGCATTGCCTCTTCTTGTTCTTCTGCAGTTCATAGCCACATGTCCATAGTTGTTGCAAATTGTGCAAATCACATTAGTTACTTTCTCCATCTCATAGGGACTATACCAGTTAACATAGGGTTTTTACCAATTCATGTTTCTCCGGTTATCATAATTTCTTCTCCAATCACCAATATGTCTTGTACTCATATGAGGTGTTGGGATGTTTGCTCCATACCTGCATTCAACTGATCTATGCCCATATATATTACATGTATAATAGTAACCTGTAGACGTATAAAAATGACCATATTCCTAAATGAATATTTTATGTTCATTCCTCTATTTAGTTAAATTTAATTTAATTAAATCACCTATATTCTTCTATTTTATTAAGTAAATTATTCAATTTACTTAGTTAAATTCACTTATGTCATTTAAATTAAATAAATCATTTATTCAATTAAACCCCTTCTCTCTACTTTTAATTAAATTTATATTTAATTAATAGTTTACCAAAATTGAATAAATCTAATTTATTCAATTTCCCAAATTACAACCAAATTGAAATAAAACATTTTATTTTAATTAAATCCTTTTATTCCTCATCCACTTGCAAAATCCTACATCTCCCACTTGCATCATAACCCTCTTCCTAACCCCCTTCTAGATTCTTCTAATCACTTCTAAATTAGCCTAACCCATCTCCTAATATTGTCACATCCCTAAGCAAGGGGAAGTCACTTCTCAAACCCTCAAAGTCTTTGAAAACCATTAAAGGCTTCAACAACTTAACTTTGAAAGTCTTCCAAACCATTAATGGTTAACTCAACCCTCTTGCATGGTTAGAGACTTTTTGACTAACTTAACCCTCATCTAACCCAAGGGTCTCATCAAGCATTCATTGCTTTGACCATAGTTATCCCTTTAACCCTTGCACAAGAGTTTATCCTTTGGGTAAAAGCTTTATCCATTGGATAATCCTAACCTAACCTTAACCCTTACCACCTAGGGTAACCATGAAGTCTTCTCAGGCATTTAATATTTCCACCCTCCCCTCTCAACCAGTCTTATGTTGACAATTGTTACCATTTCATTGGTGCAAATTGCAAACATGGATTGATAAACTTTTGATCTTGACCTTTGATAAACTCTTTCAATCTTAGCCATCCATTGCCCTATTTTCACTATAAATAGAGCTATCCCTCCTCCATTTTAAGGATCCATGCAAGCTTTTAGCATCATACTTATGCTCAATTTTAGCACATCTACTATCTCTTTGCAATAGAAATTAATCTAATAAACATCTTAGAATAATTCATTTATCATTAGCTTACACCATACAACTAATATAGCATGTTAGGATAGTATTTATACTAATCTTGTCATCTTATAATCTAGTTTGTTGCATTTATAAAATCATGCATAGATAGGATGCATTCTCATGTTAAAATCAACCAAAGCATCCCTCCTTCTTGCATTTGTCATCCCTAAACCACTTTTCTCACTGATCTGAGAGCAAAGACATTGGTTTGAGGGACCTTGTGAGATAGAGAACCATGGAACCAACCTTGGGAAGTTGAGTCATCCTTCATGACTCCGTAGATTGCACCAAGAAGTCCTATGGGTGTGTGGATAAGTCCCTTTGAGCTTCATTTTTCACATTTTAAGTTTCATTGACCCACTTTTCCCGCACACATTTCTGGCACCCACCATGGGGCTAAACCCCATTAATGAAATCGGTTTTCAAAAATATACACTTTTGCAGGTACACGAGAAACAAGAATTAGCGCATGGAGAATATTATTTAGCACATCTCGCTAACATTATAGTGCATACCGTACACTGTTTAGCGCGTTGGGTTTATACTCTAGCGCGTGAAGTTCTTAGATTAGCACATCGCCTTTACTAAATTTTCCTGTAGGTCTCAGTGCGGAAGAAAAACAAAGCAGCGCATCCAGAAAACAGAGCAGCGCATCCGGAAAACAGAGCCGTGTATCGGGTCTGTCAGATAGCGCATCACAGTCATCTTGTAGTGCGTATAGTCTATTCTGTAGCGCATCACAGACAAAAAACAAAGAGAAAATTGTAACCAAAATTAAATTTAGACTTGTAGAAGTCCACCAAAATCCATATTTTTCTAACTATTTGATTGGAATTTTTGCAGGACTCTAACAATTTCTTGCAGGTAGAGCTGGATTTTATTTGTAGAATTACAAATAGTTTTAGATTTTTGCTAGCTTAGTTAAGTTAGTTAAAATTTAGATTCATTTTAATTCTTGTTGGATAAAATTGAACTCACCTTACTTTGGGTTGTAAAACGAACCACAACAACAATCTTTTCTTGCTTTTCAAGGAGAAAATTTCTCAATTTGGGTTCTAAAAGAAACAAAACAATCTTTATTTTTGCAAGCAAGGGCTAAAAAGAATCTCACCATCCTTTAGTGCTTAAAAGGATCAATTTTACATTTTGTAAGAAAAAAAAACCTCACTTTAAATTTTTGTTTACAATCAAAGAGGGAAGTCCTTCCCCTTTTATCGATTTCTTTTGTTGACCGCCAAGATCGAAATTTTGCTTTGTTGACCAAATTATTTTCCTAGATTAGAAAATCATTGCTTTGAAGGAAATAAAAACAACACCATGGTTTCATGGAGCAACATCTCCATATAGATCTTAGAAAATCATTGACTTGAAAGGTAAAAAGAACCTTGTTTGCCTTGTCTCGAAAGTAGAAGGTATATGCTCTCCCCTTAACTAGGTGATCAAAAAGCCAGCCTACTCTTACACTTTCAGTCATACTGCATTTACATCCTTTAGCAGGCCTGGCTTCCCGAGGGGTTGAAAAACTCTTAAAGCCATTCATGGCCAGTGTGAAGGGAATGACCTAAGTGGGAAATGACTTTGATGCCAAGTGTTCCAACTCACTATAATCAAATGTGGAAAGTGATGAAGTCCTTTTCAATGGTTGTGCGCAGCGATTAGCCTTCCCCCAATATCCTTAAGATATGTAAAGACTTTGTTCTAAAGGTTGGGAAGCCTCCTGAGGGAGTTTATCACTGACGACCGAACAGGAAGCTTGATTACGAACTTTAGCATTAGAAACCTTGAGCCGAGTCAGTAACCAGACATTTGTAATATCATAGTGCAAGGGTGGGGAAGAATCCGCCCCCAAGATTACTCACCATATATCTCCCAAGACAACTACTCAATTGTGAAGCAATTCACTTTGAGTTAATTTCTGGCAAAAGGCAAAAAAATGGGCGCCCTCTAGGGGGTGACACAATTGTTTGAGCTGACGGAGTATCGAGACTAGTGGGCTATGGTATTACTTATGACCCTTGAATAAAGAGTCTTTTTGAAGTGTATTCTTTGTAACCAAACCTATTGAAACATTGAGGATTTGAACACATCCTCATAGAACATACACTTACTGTTTAGATTAGGCAAAAATGGTTATATATTTGGTGTTGTGTCTTCATTTGTTACTTCAAAAAATCATCCATCAGCATTAAAAGCTTAAGGCAAAATACCAAAATCGCAGAAAACAATCAAGTCAGGGCAGTTTAGCGTGTAAGAGCAACATCTTAGAGCGTATCAAACATAACTTAGCGCATCACATCTTATCATTAGCACGTAAAGTATTCACAGTAGTTCTTCACCAAAATTTAAAAACAAGCAGTTACAGTTAGCGCATTTTGAAAACAGTGTAGCACGTGGAAGCATCAGCTTAGCGCGCCAAAATTAAGATTTAGCGTGTGGCGTATAAATAGTAGCGCGTCAGTAGCTCATATTAGCACATGATATTTTGAAATCAGATCTGAAACAAAATTTATTATCAGACATAGTTAGCATGTAGACCGGGGTAGCATAGCACGTGGAGTCTTTCCCTTAGCGCTTTGAGAAACTTTTGTAGTGCATGGGGTCTCTGCTTTAATGTGTGGTCAAGTCCAGAAAAATAGGGGGCAAAACAAAGGTAAATTTAGAAAATTTTGAAAACATTTTTGACAACCTCTTTTCATCAACTTAAACTTCATTAGATCAAAATATCAAGAACAAACCTAGGAAGCTATTTCTAAAAGCAAATTTTGTGTCAAACAAAATTTGTCCAAACATCTAAAACTAGTCTCATGATAAACATATCTATCCTATCAAAATCAGGAGACATCATCACACGTAACAAATAGGTCCTTTTTATCACACAGATTTTATCCCAAACACACTTGTTTTAAAACTCCAAGTTGTCAAATCAAGTTTCCATATCGGGAGACTTTTTCCATATCATTTGACGCACTTTGTCGTGAGGGGGCATCTAAACCTTCACTTGGATAAAGTAAAACTTGAGTTTCCAAAACAAGATAAACTGAATCCAAACCAACTCAAAAGGAACTATTGATCGCTTGTGCATCACTAATCCTCATATTCTGAGAAAAAAGAATATTTATCATAACACTAAGTTAAAGAAACAGCAACCAAGTCCTTTGAAATTTGCCAAAAGAAATAAATTTTTATTCATCAATCACCAAATCTTAAAATCTCATCGAACATTTCTTCATCATGTACAACTCTATATTCAGAACAAATCCAACGAATTTGACAAAGAACCTTTGAAGACTAGAGCATTCTGCCAAAAATCCGCATTCAGTCAACAAATCAATCATGGAGGAAAGATCATCCTGCATTCTTTCCCGACGAGTGCATCACTTACAACATACCCTGATTTGAGCCACCAACCCCTGAGCAACACATCGAAGAGGATTTTATCCCCTTTATCATAGAAAGCTTCTACTAGATGCCTGTTGTTACTCGCTCTCAACAAAACAAACAAAGTGAAATGCAATCAGAATCCAACATGAATCGGAGATTATCAAATCCTTTCGAGCATCCGAATCTAGAGGACGCTGAAATTTCTGAGGAACTTCTTCAAGAATGTCAAGAAAGTGCTTCATTTCAAAAACTTGTGGAAAGACTCATGGAAAATGATAAGGAAAAATACCTACTCATGCTTACAAGCAAAGGGGTTAAACTTCCTAAAGACTTTGACACATACATGTTTAGAACAAAATCTCAACATTACGAATATCAAGAATGACAACGAGAAGGAGAAGCACGTGACCCTGAGCAAGATATTCCTGAATAAAACATACCAAAACAAAATACACCAGGACAAAACATCCCTGAGCAACACATCCCCGAGCAAAACATGTCATTCCATACACCATTTCAACTTAGGATTAATGAAAGGGAAGAAATCTTCCCTCGGCAAAATAATGCGTCGTTGATTGCTCTTACTCAACAAATGTAAATGTTACAAAGACAAATTCAAGACATGCAACAAGGGACAACAGTATGGTATTCATTAAATGAAATTTGTCCTTATCTGTTTGACAGAAGATTGAACATGGTACCTTTTCCTCCAAACTCAGACATTCCCAAATTTGATAAGTACGATGGGAAAAGCGATCCCCGTGATCATGTTCGAGAATTCTGCACCATGAGTCTTGAATTTGCTCACGGTGACACCTATTTGATGAGGTTATTCCCAAGAAGCTTGGGAGGACAAACAATGGAATGGTTATCCAAAATCACACCTCCTGTCAAATCATTTGATGAACTGGTTAACAAATTCATAACTCAATATTCCTATAACATTCAACATGCTATCACCATGCTAGACATTTGTAACACCAAACAGAAAAACAATGAAATATTCATGGTATTCCTTCAACGTTGGCAGCGTCTGGTTTCACGATATACTCAAGATATCCCTGAAAAAAGAGAAACTGGAAATCTTCATCGACAACTTGAATGGTGAGATGAGTTATCGGCTCAAACTCCAATGCATACCCTCTTTCGCTAAATTGATTGAGAATGGCATTCAAGTAGAAGAAGCATGTGTCAAGAAGGGAACACTAAAATTCTTCAAAGAAGGAACAAGTTCATCAAACTACAACAACAACTTAGACAAATCCAGATTCTAGACCAGAAACAAAAACAATGGAAACGAAGGAGGCAACGAATCACATGATCCAAAATCCAAGCAACCCGTGCTCGCATTATTAGGAAATCCTCAAGCTACAAAGAATCCCAAAGGTGCTAACCCAGACACTAACACTTGCGCACCAAATACCAATCAAGGTCAACCCGACACCAACAATGCTCAAAATAATCACGCAAATCAAGGACCTAATAACAATTCACAAGGTAACACCAACAATTTTCAAAAACGTGTCTACACACCACTGGGACAATCACTGGAGTTAGCATTCAAAGAACTCCTGGCAAACAAAATTATCTCTTTACCATTAATCAGCAACTATGAACCACAAATCAAACCACCTTGGTGGAATGACTCGCACTTTTGTGATTTTCATCTCAACAAAGGTCATCAAACAAATGATTGCATGAGACTGAAAAACATTGTTCAGGACATGATTGATAGAGGTGATTTAATGGTGGATGGTCTCAAGACAAATGGTGACCATAGAGCCTTTAAGAATCCTCTTCCAAATTACAACAAGGATGGAGCTTCAACCTTGAATGATACACATGGAGCTCATATCAATCACATCTACAATAACACCATCAATCATATATCAGTTGAGGACAATCAAGTCAATGTCATCACAATCCAAGATCAACGTGATCATGAATCTGTCAACGTAACAACCAGAGCTCAAAAATATGTCTTAAAGGGACATACATCAACATCAAACACCATACCCAAAATTCAATATGATCTAGTCAGCCAACTGCGCAAAACTCCTGCTCTAATATCTATACTAGAGTTGCTGAAACTTTCGCCAAAACACAAAGACATATTAGAGAAAGCGCTGTTAGAAATGAATGTACCTCAAGATCTGGATGCTGACAAATTCCAAGCCATGGTCGCTCATATGATAGGGCCTCATAATCTCACTTTTTCTGAGCACAATAATATCTCGTTGAGTCATCCATATAATACTCCTCTCCATATTGAAGTCATAGTCTATAAACACCGAGTAAAACAAGTATTAATAGATGGAGGAGCTGGACTTAATATATGTACCTTAAAACTTATCCATGCATTAGGCTTCTCAGAGGAGTCTATTGATCCATGCAAAAAGATGACTATAAAGGCATATGATGATGAAGAAAGATCCTCTAAAGGAATAGTGGTGTTGCCGATCCAAGTCGGACCAATACAAAGAGATACTATGTGCCAGGTCTTAGACATAGACCTCACATACAATACCTTATTAGGTCGACCCTGGATACATGAAATGCAAGCAGTGCCTTCTACATATCACTAGTGTGTCAAATTCCCCTATAATGGGCAGGAGGTTTCTATATCTGCTGATCACAATCCATTTCAACATTGTAATGCAATGGGGGCAGCCCAGGACAGTTTGGTTCCACATAATAGAGAGAAACAGAATTCCTCAGCACCAGATCTTCAATAAGAGAAGTCTAAATCATTACCTAGAGATTTCAAGCAGCAAATGAAAATGAAAGAACAGGGCATGGGGGAATACTCTTTGGAACCCATGTGTTTGACTAACTTACCCACATCACCTAGATCTCATGGATTACCTACAGCATCAACACATCAAGCAACTCAGCCCATCACCAAGTTTGATGGCACATTCATTCAACTCAGCACTTTAGCACATGAATCCGAGGAAAAGGATATCCTTAGTTGGCTATACAAAGATGAGGAAGAAGACAGAGCAGCTATTGTGGAAATAGCTATACCCACACACCTATATGGAAAAGGCTACTTAATCATGTAGCAAATGGGATACAATGGCAAAAGACCTATTGGTAAGCGTCAGGAAGGTGTCACAGAACCATTGGATCCTCCTTCACAATTTAGTAAAGACAAAAAAGGATTGGGCTTTGAATTCACTCTACTACCAAAGAAGATACCACGTAAATATCAAAAACCTCAGTGGAAAGCAAAGAAGAAGTATAAAGAAGAATCCTAGCAAGAAGCACTATTTGAGTCAGCAGAGACAATCCGTAAAGAACGTGAACATCACGAAAGGAAGCAACATCAAGGGGA
Organism: Cryptomeria japonica; assembly: GCF_030272615.1. Lineage (NCBI taxonomy): Eukaryota > Viridiplantae > Streptophyta > Pinopsida > Cupressales > Cupressaceae > Cryptomeria > Cryptomeria japonica. The sequence goes on along the minus strand of NC_081411.1, from coordinate 413,277,042 downwards.
GTCCATCATTCACAAGAAGACAACATCTACAAAAGTCAATCATATTCAAGAACAAAGCAGAATCACCTCAGGGCAACATCATTCCTCCCCGAGAAGAAACAGTCTATGAACAGATGCAAAGAATAGAAGTAGGATCTAACGCAGAATCAGAGAAAACCAACAGAATAGTATCAATTATCAAAGATCTATTTTCTCCATTCAACATACCTGTTCACAGCACTGAAAAGATCTAGGATGATACCTCTGAGACTAATTCCAATGAATATGAATGGGGTAGCTACTCAAATGCTACTAAAGATACCACTGAAAATACTAGTTCTATATCCCTTTTTCAAAAAGAACATAGCACAGAATTTAGACTACTTGAATTTGGACCACAGAATATCTATGACACTAAGGAAAGTGAGCAGCAACATTATGAACAAGTCTATACAGAAGATGATACCATCGAAGACCTCGATGGAATCCTGGAATTCTTTAACACCTGAACCAATCACAATGAAACCTCTATCCTGACACTTACAGCAGCAGAACTTGATCCACCAAATGATTCCTTACCACTTGTCTTTCCGAACCTCATAGACTGGGACAACCCGAAATTCATGATATAACAATTTTCCCGAATGATGAATCCATTGTCCATTACTTATGTACCATCAACCTAGAAATAGACTCTACCAGTGAATGAAATAGCGATGTCTGCAATCAGGAGGGTGCCACGTCTCTCAGTCGTAAAAATAAACCAAATAAAGGATCTAATGCTGAAAACCAGTCAATGGCAGCTCTAGATCACAAAAAAAGTAAAAATAAAGGACGCATCTGAGGGTGAAAACCTTTTTAAGGCACCTAAAGATAGGAGACTTGACACTCTTCCTGAGCATTATCATGAGCAAACACCCATATTGATTGAGCCCACTCAATCAATCAACATTGGTACTATAGAGGCAGCCAAAAATATACACCTTGCAGAATCTCTGACAAAAGCAGAAAGGTCAGAATTTATGAAAAAATTTAAAGAAAAGCAAATCAACTTTGCTTGAGCATACCCAGATATGCCTGGGATTGATCCACAATTAATCATGCATCACTTGTCTATGGCTCCAGGAGCTAAACTGGTTAAGCAAAAACTGCAAAAGATGAATCCACATGTGGCACTCATGGTCAAAGTTGAACTAAAGAAACTATTAGATGTCAGATTTATCCGACCCATTGACTATGTAGAATGGATTTCCAACATCATACTAGTTTCAAAACCAGATGGCAGTATCAAAATATGCATAGATTTTAGAGATGTCAACAACGCCTGTCCAAAGGATGACTTTCCTTTACCAAGTATCGACATAATTGTAGACCTCACAACAGGCCATGCAATGTTATCATTAATGGATGATTTTTCAGGATATAACCAAATCAAGATCGCTCCAGAGGATCAAGATAAAACAACATCCACCTGTCCTTGGGGAACATATTGTTGGAATGTCATGCCTTTTGGTTTAAAGAATGCAGGAGCAACTTATCAACGAGCAATGACAACAATCTTTCATGATATGATGCATACCTTCATGGAAGACTATATGGATGATTTACTAGCTAAATCCTTCACCAGAGCAGAACATCTAAGCATCTTAGAAAATATTTTTGAACGATTGGAAAATTTCCAAGTCAGGCTCAACCCTAAGAAGTGTGTCTTCGAGGTTACATCAGGCAAATTACTCGGTTACATAGTTTCAGCTAAAGGTATTGAAGTGGATCTAGCAAAGGTACAAGCCATCATGGAGATGTCACCACCAAAGAATATTAGCTAGCTCAGGTTACTACAAGAATGACTCCAATCAATCAGGCAATTCATCGCTCAACTAGCAGATAAAAGTCTCCCATTTAATCATTTGCTACATAAAAATGTACCGTTCAAATGGGAAGCCAAGTGTGCCGAATCCTTCTATCAAATCAAGCAATATCTGATGAACCCACCAGTTCTGGTACCACCGATAGCAGGAAAGCCACTTATTCTCTACATTTCCACCACAGATAAATCACTGGGGGCACTGTTAGCACAAGAAGATCAACAAGACAAGGAACGAGCAATATACTACATCAGCAAGACATTGAACGGCTATGAGCTAAATTACACCTTTATTGAGAAAGCCTGTTTAGCTGTGGTCTTCGCCTCTCAAAAATTCTGCCACTACATGCTAGCTCACATAATTAAGCTAGTTGCAAAAATCGATCCTCTCAAATATTTACTTAGCAAAGTAGCTCTTACAGGCCGATTGGCTAAATGGGTCATGATTCTCATTGAATTTGATATCCACTATACGGAGCAAAGAGCTATCAACGGACAAGTAATAGCATATCAACTAGCAGAAGCACCACTACCTAGTAAACAACCAATGGAGATCAAATTTCCAGATAGGGACGTTCTTGCTATCTCTATAAAACAATGGACCCTATACTTTGATGGATCATTTACCCAACACGGCTCAGGTGCCAACATTTTATTCATCACTTCAGAAGGACACACCATACCAAGATCCTATAGACTCATGTTTCCATGCACAAATAACTTTGTTGAGTATGAAGCACTAGTCATAGGAATCAAGATAGTTGTAGAATGGAAAATCACAGAACTAAAGGTCTACGGAGATTCGCAACTAGTTATCAATCAAATCGATGATGACATTCAGACGAAAGATGACAAGTTGTTACCCTACAAAAGAATGATGGATGACTTCAAATAGTACTTTGTACACATTAGCTTTGCACAAATACCAAGGTTGGACAATAGAGCAGCCGATGCAATGGCTACTATCGCTTCACTCCTACAAATTCTAGAGCAACAGTCTCGTTATGAATTCCTAGTAGAGCAACTGTTTTCCCTAGCCTATGACAATTCCACATCCCAGGTCATCTATGCCTTAACTAGTTCAGACTCCCCCTTATATGGAATGATATATGAGTATCTTAAGACCAATATCCTACCCATTGACTTATCCCGAAACCAAAAATGTAACTTTATCCGACAAGCTTCCCATTATACCCTTACTGTTGATACTTTGTACCGTTGAGGTCTAGATGGTACTCTTCTTCGTTGCCTTGATCATAATGAATCTGACTTCGCTTTACACGAGCTTCACGAAGGTATCTATGGCACACATTCTAGTGGTACTAATCTTGCTAAAAAGCTTCTAAGAATGGGATATTACTTGCCAACAATGGAAAAAGATTCTTATCACTTTGCAAAAAAATGTCCTAAATGCCAGATCCATGGCAATCTTATACACGCACCAGCACAGGAACTGTAGCCATTCACAACATCCTGGCCCTTTTGTCAGTGGGGACTAGACTTGGTCGGCAAAATTCATCCCTCATCTTCAAATGGGCACAAATTCATTATCACTGCAACAGAGTACTTTACCAAGTGGATTGAAGCAGTCCCCATGACCACAGTGACTGGGAAACAAATTGCCTCTTTTATCCTTAATTATCTAATCTGTAGATATGGAATTCCAAGTTCCATCATCACAGATAATGGATGACCTTTCAAAAACCAAGATGTCTGAGAACTATGTGAAAATTTCAAAATACAACATCATTTCTCTACACCATACTACCCACAAGTCAGGCAAAAGCATCCAACAAAATGATATTGAAAATTTTAAAGAAGACAGTCAATGATGCAAGCAAAGATTGGCATGTACAACTCAATCCAGCACTTTGGGCATATAGAACTAGCATCCGCACACCGACGGGCGCTACGCCATATTCATTGGTGTATGGATCAGAAGCAATTTTACCCCTGGAGGTAGAAATTTCATCTCTTAGAGTCTCTTTGAAAGTCTTAATCCTAGATGAAGAATATCGAGTTAACCGACTGCAAGAACTTGAACTTCTAGATGAAAGATGCCAACATGCTTACACTCATCTCAAAGCATATCAGCAATGTATGTGCAGAAGCTACAACCACAAGGTCATCCCTAGAAACTTTAAAATAGGTGATCTAGTACTCAAAGAAAATCCTAGAAATCAACAGAATCAGGAAAAGAAAGGGAAGTTTGAACCTAACTGGTTAGGTCCCTATGTCATCATCTCAGCCTATGGACCAGGCACCTATCAACTGACTACCTCAGAAGGAGATGTGCTCGACGAACCCACCAACAACATCCATTTGAAGAAATACTACACTTGAGCAGTCTAAATGCATGAAAAAAGTAAAAATACACAAAAATCAAAAAATTAGAAAAAGCAAAGAAAAAGATACAATAAAAACAAATGGTCAAAACCTGGAAAATAGGCGCTATTGTGAGAGGATGGCTCCTCCATCTATTCTTATCAAACTTTTGTATCCATGCATCCAAGTACTATTGGCCATTGACCAACACCTTTATCAAACTAAGCGTTATCCAGGACATACTTAGCGTAGTCACTATCCTTGTTTATCACAAATCATTTCATCATATCCCACCATGGCTTGGTAATCACTGTACATATCCATGTTGGGCAATACATTTAGCTAGGGGCAACATCGATCTGCATCCTGTCCTATCAACATATCCCACATTACAGCAGACTAGGTAAATCATATCAAAACCAAAATTCAACAAAACATGAGGAGAATCAAACATGGATACATTTAACAGATTCACAACACATGATGGATGATTTTCTGAAGTAATAAATGTTTGCATCTTGCATGAAGTTTTGACTTTTTTTACATTTGAACTCCTTTTGAACTATTGGATCCTCTACATTTTCTCAACGATGCATCGAGCTGGAGAAAGTAACAGGGACTCCAATATCTTTTTAGTCTTCTATCTATGAGGTGATCACTTATACTGTACAAAGACTTGTCTCGAGATGTGATTCACAGCACATCACTGAAGACATGATTCCACCTTGCACATACAAATGGTTTAATCTTGTCTGTTTTTCTGCAAGTAACATTCGGGTCATCCTGGTTCAATTGTACCTTGACGCTTATGCCATCTTGCAAAATCAAAAATCATGTAAATTTTTCTTAGGTCATTATGGTTCAATTATACCATTATGCTTGTATAAATTTTCAACATATCCCAAACAAATCCATGCTCAATGATGACACTACAAAGAAAGCAAAACAACATGTGGCTATACGGGGATGACCAATACAGAATGAGGATGCTCAAAACAATTAGTTGCATATCATTTTACAATTAGTTGCATATCATTTTACAATTAATTTCATATCATATTATGAATTAGTTGCATATCATGCATCCCATTTTCAAGATACATCTCACATCATATCATATCCTACGTCTCATTTTCAAAGATACATCTCATACATCCTGCATTATCACATCATATTCATCATATCTAAAATCGCATAAGCATTGCATCATCATATAAAAAGCATCATCCATAACACATCACATGCGGATCAAAGAAAATGGTGTCATATATATATATATATATATATATATATATCAAAAATGATCAAATGTACAAAATATGTCATGTTTGTTCCCAACACAACAAAATAATCAAAATACAATAGAGACAACGTCTCTTAGGTATGACTATCTCCAGATGGTGATGGTCTCGCAGCAGATGTCCCAGCACTTGGATCTCCAGGTGGATCCTGTCGAATAGGCCATGTCATGCCCCTGCTCTCTATCCTCGACCCCGTCTCTCAGGATCGGCTCAATCTCGAGGTTGTATAGCTCGGCACTCGGTGCTCCCTAGGCATCGCGTCCTCATAGTGTCTCCTGTAGTACTCTGCCTCCCTGACTCTCAAAGCCATCTCTCAGGGTGTCTCTCATTGGGCCACCTATCGTCGCTCTCTCCAAAACCTCTGCTCGAGCCTCGGCTCAACCCAACCGCTCTAAAGTTGTATCCCGCTTCGTGGTCAGTTGTGTGATTTGTCATTGTTGTGTCAATAGTTGTGCCTGCAACTGTTGTACTGACAACTGTAGGGCCCTAATCTGCGCATCCTCCCAATGAGTTAGGATCTGAATCTGAAGGGGCACCTGGGAAGAAGTACTCCCCATCCTTCCCCCTGACCTCGGTACTGGTGGGGGTAACACATCAGTCCTCCTCTGAGCCAGTCGTCTCAACTCATCAACCCCTCCCACCACTGCTATCACCTCCCCTACTCTCTCCTCGCCCCCCTCCATAATCGCCAAGCCTCCTCTCCCTCTATCCATCACAGCCTGTCGTACCACTCTCTCCACCTGAATCCCTCTATCCATCACAACCCACCATACGACTCTCTCCACCCGAATCCCTCTATCCCCTCCACCTCTACCTCTATCTCCTATCCTCCCCCGATCTCCTCTCCCTCATCGACCTTGGCCCTCTCCTCCACCATCTCCCCCATCATCAAATCCTCCATCACCACCTACCTCCTCCTCATCATCATCAAAAGAGGGATGCATCTCCGTTGGATCTAATATCCTGGCCACTGCACGAGCTGCAAACAATCTGGCAAACTCCTCCGTCATACCCGCATCTAATATCTCAGGGGCATAATCCCATATCTAGCCAGCTAGCTGAACGAACTCCTCTACTGCCACCTCACTATCAAGAGTGGGTCCCCAATTTGGTATATCCTACCTCCGTCGAGCATATAAGCAGGTCCCCTGTGGTATCCCTTGTTGTCGTCCATACTGTCGCAAAACTTGAGTGACTAGAAATCTCTCAATAACAAAGGGCGTCTGCCCTATCAGATATCAGGTCATGAAGACATAAGGCATCTCCATCCCATCCTCTGCCCATACCTCACAACCTGTATATGATCACCAGACGACCTTATCAATATCATCTAGAACCCTCCTCCAGTGCTTTAGCTTGCCCAGCTTACGCTAGACAACTATCCCTCGATATTTGTACGCATACGCGCACCCGATAGGCCTATCTCTATCCACTAGTGGCTTGGCTGCAGGAATATGCTCCCAACACCATACTTGTAACAGTGTCACTCCCGCTGATAAACTACCATACCCCAAATATACCACCTCATGCAAATCCCTGTATAAGTGGGCAAGCATAGCTGACCCCCATGCAAATCGACGAGCCTGTGTCACCATCTCCTCCAGAACCAATCCCCATCCTACGGACAGTCCCTTCGACCTTTGGTCGGGACATAAGAACCCACCTATGAAACCTGCCAGTACTAATGGAAGAGGAGCGTAATCCAAATCCAAGAACTCCTGCCAAGGGATCTCATATCCACAAACTATGTCATCCTGAAAGATCTGGCGCAATGCCTCTGTCCCACCCTCCTCTGACTGCTCATAGGGTAACAATGAACCTACCACAGGAATCCGAAAAATCCGGTAACAATCCTCTGGCATCACTATAATCTCGCCTGTAGCTAAATGGAAGGTGTTCATGTCACTATGCCACCTCTCAGCCAGCGCTATCAATAACCCCCGGTTCACAATAAACCGAGGCATATCTAATAAGGAGGTTAGGCCACACATATCAATAATGTCTCTGTCAGCCTGTGTCAATCGTGGTATCAATGCCCACGGTCTAGGAAAATGCTCACGCGACTGCACCACTCCAAGACGCTCCTGTCAAAAAGCAAAACACGTCCAATATCAATTTCCTCATCAAAACATAGATATCAAAATCACATTCATATCCAAAACTTGAAAACTTTGAACAAATCTAAATCAAGTTTCACATCATATCAATCCATCAAATCATATCAACTTGTAAAACAAGTCAAGTTTTCAAGTCATATCAACTTGTAATACAACTCAAGTTTTCAAATCATATCAACTTGTAACATAACTCAAGTTCCATATCAGCTTGTAACACAACTCAAGCTCCACAATTCATATCCAACACATTCATATCCAAAAAATTTGAAAACTTTGAACAAATCTAAATCAAGTTTCGCATCATATCTAAATCCACATCAAATCTATAAATAAGTTGAAACATCGCAAATCCGATCAAGTTATGTCGGAACTCATATTGGACAACTTATAATAGAAAACACACAGACAGACAATTTGCACCTATCCTGGCAAAACTAACCTCAAACTACCAATTTTCTTCATCCAAAAAATCACACTTTACCACAAAAAAAAAAATTCCCTATGCGCTAAGAAAACTTGTCTGCGTGCTAAAATATACTCATACGCTAGCCTGTATTCTTCATGCGCCACCCAACCTACCCTATGCGCTAGACAAACCCTACGCACTCCCTTTTTCTTCCAATGCGCCATCCAATCTACCCTATGCACTAAAATACCCCATGCGCTACCCTATCCCACTTTTGCGCTACCTATCTAACCCTATGCGCTAGGGTACATCTACGCGCTATCTGGCCCTACCCATGCGACCTCCTCATCCCTCTATGCACTAGGTCTATCCGATGCGCTACCCGTTTTACCCCATGCGCTACCCCGTGTACCTAATGCGCTAAACTACTGCTATGTGCTAATCTAGTTGACCTATGCACTACCCTATATCTTTCGGATGCTACCTAACTTGACAAACCCTACGTGCTATGAAATTTATCGTATGCGCTACACAATGACCCTGACGCGCTAAAACGTAATATCCGCATGACAAAATTAAAAACATCATCAAAAATGACAAAATCAAAAATCAAAAAGGGGTCAAAAAGGTTGACTTACCGGTGGTCCATACGCGGCAGGCCTCCGATACCTCCGAACGCGCTCGAATCGATGAGAAGAGAAGGGAACCGATATTTTGTCTTTCTCTCCAAAAGTCTCTCTCTCCAAAAGTCTCTCTCTCCAAGGTCAACAAGCACAAATGAGACAAAACAATGCACTTTTCCCCTTTTATAGGGTGAATTGAAATTAGGGTTTGGAGATAGGGCATGTAGCTTGCTCGCGGTCTCCGTCTAACCCTAACAAACATTATTTATCAGGAGATGAATCAACTTTTCACATTCCACATTGACAAAATTTTAAAATGGAAACAAAATTATCAAATTAAATCAAATTTTCCAAATTTTGATTCATCTCCCGAGGGGGCATTATCAAACATCATTTATCAAATCTGGGGCATCACTTATCAAATCTGGGGCACGACATGAAAATCTTAAAACAACATCACACTGATCATAATCAAATTTTGATGACACATCATTTTCTTTGAATTAACATGTGCACACACGTCACTTCAAAGAGGCGCAAAATGCAGACGTATAAAAATGACCATATTCCTAAATGAATATTTTATGTTCATTCCTCTATTTAGTTAAATCTAATTTAATTAAATCACCTACATTCTTCTATTTTATTAAGTAAATTATTCAATTTACTTAGTTAAATTCACTTATGTCATTTAAATTAAATAAATCATTTATTCAATTAAACCCCTTCTCTCTACTTTTAATTAAATTTATATTTAATTAATAGTTTACCCAAATTGAATAAATCTAATTTATTCAATTTCCCAAATTACAACCAAATTGAAATAAAACATTTTATTTTAATTAAATCCTTTTATTCCTCATCCACTTGCAAAATCCTACATCTCCCACTTGCATCCTAACCCTCTTCCTAACCCCCTTCTAGATTCTTCTAATCGCTTCTAAATTAGCCTAACCCATCTCCTAAATATTGTCACATCCCTAAGCAAGGGGAAGTCACTTCTCAAACCCTCAAAGTCTTTGAAAACCATTAAAGGCTTCAACAACTTAACTTTGAAAGTCTTCCAAACCATTAATGGTTAACTCAACCCTCTTGCATGGTTAGAGACTTTTTGACTAACTTAACCCTCATCTAACCCAAGGGTCTCATCAAGCATTCATTGCTTTGACCATGGTTATCCCTTTAACCCTTGCACAAGAGTTTATCCTTTGGGTAAAAGATTTATCCATTGGATAATCCTAACCTAACCTTAACCCTTACCACCTAGGGTAACCATGAGGTCTTCTCAGGCATTTAATATTTCCACCATCCCCTCTCAACCAGTCTTATGTTGACAATTGTCACCATTTCATTGGTGCAAATTGCAAACATGGATTGATAAACTTTCAATCTTGACCTTTGATAAACTCTTTCAATCCTGGCCATCCATTGCCCTATTTTCACTATAAATAGAGCTCTCCCTCCTCCATTTTAAGGATCCATGCAAGCTTTTAGTATCATGCTTATGCTCAATTTTAGCACATCTACTCTCTCTTTGTAATAGAAATTAATCTAATAAACATCTTAGAATAATTCATTTATCATTAGCTTACATCATAAAACTAATATAGCATGTTAGGATAGTATTTATACTAATCTTGTCATCTTATAATCTAGTTTGTTGCATTTATAGAATCATGCATAAAAAGGATGCATTCTCATGTTAAAATCAACCAAAGCATCCCTCGTTCTTGCATTTGTCATCCCTAAACCACTTTGCTCAGTGATCTGAGAGCAAAGACATTGGTTTGAGGGACCTTGTGAGATAGAGAACCATGGAACCAACCTTGGGAAGTTGAGTCATCCTTCATGACTCCATAGCTTGCACCAAGAAGTCCTGTGGGTGTGTGGATAAGTCCCTTTGAGCTTCATTTTTCACATTTTAAGTTTCATTGACCCGCTTTTCCTGCACACATAACCTTCAAATCTCCTAGACACATTTCTAGTGTTAGGTCTATAACCGATGTTTTCCTCAGATATGCTTCTATACACATTTACAGTATGTCCTAATTTGTGACAGTTAAAACAAATAGGTTTGTAAGATTTCTTACCAGTAGGTTTCTGAACTTTAGGTGTCGGTTTTTCTTCATACAAGTTGACCTTTGTACTGGAAGGTTCACCTTTTTCAAATCTAGATTAGCCCAAACCGGTTGTATCTTTGTTCATCCTTTGAGATTGTATTTGCTTATTAAGCATTGAAGAACTCCTATTGAATTTGTCAAGCTTCCCATTAGCCTGAACAAGTTTCTTTGTAAGATCTTCATTCCTTTTCATCAAGTTCTCTCTAAGAGACATAGCCATATCTAGATCTACTTGTATGCCTTCTCTTTCTTCCTTTTCCTCATGCAAATAGGCATGCAAGGTACTGACTTCTTGATTCAACTTGAAGATTTCATGCTCCTTATCTTTGATCTGGTCTTCAACACTTCTCCTATTTTCTAACTCTTGACTCATTCTAATGGTTTTAAAACATCTAGTTCCTTTCTCATATTTGACTTGTCTTTATTTAGATTTTCCGCTTCATGGGCCAATTCGTCCACATTAGCTTCATCCGATAAACTATTTTTCAAAGATTTCCATTAGTTGCCCTGCCAATTCTCTTCTCTTTACTTGTGAAGCCTTGTGTTTCACCTTGAGCTCATCAAACGCATGTTTAGTCTCTGCAAGTCGGTGTGAGAGTTCTTTATAACTCATTTCCCCTATGATGGTTTTAGGGTTTCCTTCCAAGCGGTTAAGCCTCATGGAAGTCGGGCTCTGATACCAATTAATAAACTTATAAATCACTAAGAGGGGGGTGAATCAGTGAAAGCAAAAACAATAACACTTTAATTATAGACCAGTAAAGATATTTAACCAATTTCCCAATGACTTTGCACATAATCCAAAGTGTTATAAAAGTATTCACTACAAGCAAAATATTCACCATAACACAAAGATTTATACGTGGAAAACCCAATTGGGGAAAACCACTGTGAGATGGAACTCACAAGTTAACTATCTGTAGTATAGATAACTGACTGATTAAGGTCTACAAATGTTCAGTTAGGAGCAGATCTTGTTAGAGATCTTAAGCTCCATTAGGAGCTATACTGGTTAAAGGTAACCTTAGTGGAGGATTTAGATCCAAGTTAATGAATCACTTTTTTAGAGGATTTATACAAAGAAGATTGTTAGAGCTTACCTGGTTAAGGGATTTTACTACTGTAGTGGTTAGAGAACAACAGTTGGATTGATCTAAGAATAGCACCTTATGCTGGTGTAGATCCTTTTTTGCGCATACATTACTGTATCACCAACATGCTCTGCAACTCCTTCAACAAATTGCATCTACTTCAACTCATATCATAACTTGTATCTTCTATATGAAATAACTCATCACAATGTCTTTTCATAGATATTAGTTCATGTCAGCTCCTGAACATTGACACAATTTCCTAGGTTCAATAAATCAAGACAATTTTGCTTAACATGACATGAATCGTTGCCATAGTGTTGGTCGGTGGTAACACATCACACTCGTTGATAACTAATCACATAAACTGGGAAAACCGGTTAGAATGTCAATTTTGGTTCAGTGTTGACCACTTCAAATAAAATATTAACTCACAAACTGATTCACTTAGAATTCATACTGGGTGATTGTCTCCACACTCCTCCTTATTTGTTGCATCTCAAAATTGGTAACTCTGGAACTGATCAAAACCAATTGACTTATCTACATATACCAATTTAGACATCTTCATGCCGGTTAGACTACCATTATACATATAATACCGGTTAACAACACAACGACTCAAATATACCGGTTTATCTTAACTAAGATGACTATGACAATCAAAATAGATGTGCCATCAATGACAACACATGAAGTCATCAAATACAAAAATCATCATCAAGCCAACTATTGAAAATTGATACAAAACCCACACAGGTTCTGTGTTTTTTTTGCTTCCTTATGCTACTGTTCCACGAGTTTTGGTGTTGAAAATGGCCAAAACCC